>NW_020884972.1:924885-960672 GCF_003945725.1 Corapipo altera | reverse complement strand
TAATATAAAGAGGAAGGAAATAGTCCTTCCTAAGGGCTGATTAATATGATAAGGAAGGAATTAATCTTTCCTAAAGGTTGATTAAGATGAACAGGAAGGAAATAGTCCTTCCTAGGGTTGATTAATATGATAAGGAAGGAATTAATCTTTCCTAAAGGCTGATTAAGATGATGAGGAAGGAAATAGTCCTTCCTAAGGGCTGATTAATATGACAAGGAAGGAAATAGTCCTTCTTAAAGGTTGGTTAATATAAGGAAGGAATTAGCCCTTCCTAAGGCTTGATTAATATCAAGAGGGAGGAAATAGTCTTTTCTAAGGCCTGATTAATATAAGGAAGGGAATAGTCCTTCCTAAGGGCTGATTAATATAAAGAGGAAGAAAATAGTCCTTCCTAAGGGTTGATTAATAGGATAAGGAAGGAATTAATCTTTCCTAAAGGCTGATTAAGATGATGAGGAAGGAAATAGTCCTTCCTAAAGGCTGATTAACATGATAAGGAAGGAATTAGTTTTTCCTAAGGACTGATTAAGATGATGAGGAAAGAAATAGTTTTTCCTAGGGCTGCTTGCTAGGATAAGGAAGGAAAAACCCCCCATGAGGTGCCATCAGTGTGTTGGAGGAGGAGCACAGGTCTCCCTGGATGGACAGTGGTGGGTAACACACAGTGAGAGGGAAGGTCCTGGTCCCCAACTGTCCAAACCAGATCAAATTTAATCAGATGCAAAACTCAGAATTATTTAGGTCTGGTCTAAGGCCAGCAGTCAGGTCTGGACATCCCTCCTGGGCAGGATGGCTCCTGCTAAGCCGTGAGAAATTAAAGGCGAACTCGAGCCCTTAGAGCTCTCCTGGATCCTGGGGAGTTACTGCAGGGAAACAAATCTCCTGGAATGAGTGTGGGCTTCCTGCTCTCCCTTGGGATCCTCGTTCCCTCTCACCTGCTAGCAGCTGATAAATTTGGAGGCTCCAAACACCATCAAAGCCAATGCTGAGGTGAGAGAGCAGCGAGCCCTGCTGGGATGGCAGCAGACAGAGAGCTGGGCTGTGTTACCGGGAAGATCTGGGAGAAGGGAGGGCTGGAACAGCCTCCCGTGGGATTGGGAGCAGAGGGGGAGATAAAGGATGTTCTGGGAGCCCTTCTCCATCCCTGCTGTGAGTCAGAGTGGGTTGTGCTGCCAGAGGCACTCAGAAGAGCATTTCTTTGGGATTAGGCAATTCTGATCCCTCTGGAGCAGCAAGGGATGGATGATGTGAATCCATGGATGCTCTGGACGAGGGACAGGAGGGCTGAGGACATTTGTCAGCCTCGGATGAGCCTCTTCCCTGACGGAATTCCGGCGTCCTCGTCGCTCCAAGGGAGTTTTATTGCTCCTTAGTGAGAGGTGAGGGGAGGGAGGGAACAGCTGAGAGGGGATTTATGAGGCTTTGCAGCCCCAGCTGCAGAAACCGGGGCAGAAATGGAGCAACTGAGCTTAAAACTGGGGCTTGGAGCTGTTTGTGCTGCATGTGGGAATTCACAGAGAGCTCAGGGAATGCTGAGATCACTCCATGCCCTTCCCAGCCTCTCTCAGGTTTCTGAGTTCCCAGCACGGCTGATCTGCCACTTTATCCTGATTAGTCAGTGTAATTTATTAATTTATTGATTACTTATTTATGTGCTGGGGGACGAGTCCCACGTCAGCCCCTGGCAAGAGTGCAGCACAGAGCCAGCCTGGAGCCAGGTGACAGATGGGCAGGACACAGGGACCTGCTTTGGAGCCAAATTTCACTTTGCTTTGCATTTGGGGATTCAACCAGTTCGTCTCCAGCACAAACCCGTGGTGGTGTCTGGTAAAACTTGGGCCTCTGGGTATCTCTAGGTCAAGGTTTCTGCACTTGAGCTTGACCTCTGACTTCAGTCTAACTGCAAAATCTAGGATTAGGTAATTTTTTTGTTCTGGCTGTGTGTGACTTGCAGGAGCTGTTGACTGTGAGACAAAGAAATGCTCCTGACAGGATATGTGGCTTTTTCCCCTCTGGCTTTTTCCCCGCTCTCCTTTGAGTTCTTAACCTGAGACAAGTTGTGTTTGGGAATCAGGATATGCCAGAGCAATCCAAGTTAAAGAGAAGATGAGGATGGAATAATTCATCCGGCTCCACACCACCAGAAGTGGCTGCTGGAGGCTCCTTTTCATTGGAATTCTGTTAAAATTGCCAACTTCCAGACTCGGGAGCGAGTTGGAGGAGGCTGTGACAAGGTTTTGGTGGCACCAACACTTCGAGGATGTTTCCATGTGGAGCATATGGTTTGTGTCTCCTTGGAGCCCCTGCTTCAGCACGAGGCACTGACTCACTGCTGGGGAAGGGTTTGGGGCTTTTTTGGGTTTCTTTTAACAAGGGATGTCTCTTGGGATAAATTCAGGCTTCTTGAAGGCTTGAAGTGGTGCCAGACAGAGGGAGCAGCAGGTAGAGCTGGGTAGGTCACCTGTCTGGATCAGGAGGGGGACAGGGGAACTCTAGGTGCTTCAGATCTCAGAGTCATGGAATGGTTTGGGTTGGAAGGGACATTAAAGCCAATCCAGTGCCACCCCTGCCATGGGCAGGGACACCTTCCACTAGCCCAGGTTGCTCCAAGCCACATCCAACCTGGCCTTGGACACTTGCAGGGATCCAGGGGCAGCCACAGCTTCCCTGGGAATTCCAGCCCAGCCCCTCACCACCCTCCCAGGGAACAATTTCCTCTTTATCTCTCATCCAAACCTATTTTCTTACCATCAGCCCTTTTCTTTCCACATTAATGTGACCATTTGCTCCTGAGCCAGGAAGAAACCTCCCTTCAGGAGCAGCTCCATCCTCAGCTCCTGCTCCTCTCCTTGACTGCCCTGCAAACCCCAGAGCTGGGGGGTGGGACAGGGAGCACCAGTGCCATGAGGAGACACTCAGGGTGGGAACAGAGTCCTTTCCAGGAGATCTGTGGCCTCCTCAGCTCCCCTGAAACCCTCCCAGCTGCCCTTTCCTGCAGTCCTTGTGCTGCCTCACTGATGTTGAGCAGAGTTTAAGGGACTCAGACAGATCCTTGAGCCCAAACTGAACCCCAGCACCCCCCAAACAGAGTCCCACAGACCCCAAGGGGACATTAAAATCATCCAGTGCCACCCCCTGCCATGAGCAGGGACACCTCCCACTAGCCCAGGTTGCTCCAAGCCTTGTCCAACCCAGCCTTGGACACTTCCAGGGATCCTGGGGCAGCCACAGCTCCTCTGGCAGTTCCATCCCAGCTCCTCCCCATCCTCACAGATAAAAATTCCTCCCCAGTATCCCACCCAACCCTGCCCTCTGGGTTCAACCCATCCACTCGGACTGAGTGTTTGCTGTTGCTCTGCAGTTTTGCAGCCTCTCCCTCCCTCCTCCCGCCACCGAAACCTTGGGTTTGGAGATAAAAATTAATGTGCTACATCGGCTGCTAAAGTGGTAGAATAATGTGGATGTGCACAAATATCCAGCTCATTATGAGCACCGTTAGTTCTCCATAAAAACCTGAAGTTGTGGAGCCCAAAAGACATCTGCCTCGTGTCTAAATCCCTGGGTTTATGTCCCAGAGCCAACATGTCCAGCCTGGCTCTGGTGTGTGCTCTTCCCCTCACAAATGCCTGACACAGCCCAGACCTGCAGGGTGAGCTCTGATCAGATGAGATTGCAGTAATGGGCGGGAGGAGAAGCATTAACACAATAAATAACAGTTCACTTCTCAGTGCAGCAGCTCAGAGCTCTTGATTCCCATCAGATCCCTGGGGCAGAGTGTTCAGCGTGGGGGAATGAGGCGTTCAGAGGGAAAACCAATTGCCCAAAATCTTCCGTGGTCCTCGACTCCCTCCCTGCTCCAAGCAGCCAACAGACCTCTCCTTTCCCTGTGGATTGAGTCGTGTGTGTAACTATAAATTATTGATGTGCTCTGGCTCCTCTGGCTGCCTGCTGGATGAATCCTTTGGAGTGAGAATTATCTCCTGCCACGATTTTGAGCGGTGCAAAGTCGTGCAGAAGAGGTCGTGGCTCAGGAACGGCGACATGAGAAATGTTTGTAACATTCTCAGACGCTTCAGTAACACGAGTCCTCTGCTTGGAGAGATGTGTACGTTCTTAAACCGAGCATTAATTTACTTCCTCGGATGTTTCTGGGCTTCTCTCAGTAACTGCAGGGCCAGGGAAGCTCCAGGTTGTTCCCTGGGGGCAGTGCAGGTGTCTGGATGCTGGGGCTGGGTGGGAACACATTTTTCCTCCTGTGGAAGGCTGTGGTTCTGAATCCAAGCCCCAAACTTGAGGTTGTCCCCGAGAGGTGAGGGAGGCAACAGCCTTGACATACTTGGCTGAAACAACCTTTCCTGGGGCTTTCCTGAGGTGTCCAAGGCCAGGCTGGACAGAGCTGGTGGAAGGTGTCCCTGCCCACGGAACAAGATGAACTTTAAGGTCCCCTCCAACTCAAACTATTTCACGGTTTCATGATCATAAAATCCAGGCCAAGGAACAAATTTGAGTGACACCCAGCAGGGGTGGTTTGGTTTAGGTAGATCCCTTCTGCCCTTGCCTTCCCCACACCTCAAGATGACTCTTCCACATCCTCAGAGACTTTTGTGTGACATCAGTGCCTTGTCCTTTGCACAGGCTCTGCTTTCACCCGTAGCAACTCCATCTCATCCTGTCTCAGATCAATCCCAAAAGCCTGGAGAACTCTCCCAGCACATCCTTTGTCAAAGGGCTTTGCCCCCAGACACATTTGGAACACCCAGAGCACGCCAAGGGAACGACCAAATCCATTGACTTCTTGTATCAAACCCTTTTCTGGAAATGGGGCATCAAAACCATCACCTGACACGAATCAGCTGTTTCCTTCCTCTTTTCCTGCCTCCTCTGCTTCCCACGGGAGGGAAAACAAAGGCCTCCTTTGGGGTGGTGTTTGCAGTGCCATTGTCTCCAGTGCAACCCTGACATTTCCTCCTGAAGCAGCACCTCCTGCCTCCCCAAAACACATGAAAGTTTCAAGATGTCTCGGAGTCAGCCTGGAGCAAAGTAGCTCAGATGGATGTGCCTGGCTGGGGATGCTTCCAGCCCCCTCCAAGAACTCATTCAGCCCAAACAAGGTGACACAACACGTTTCTTGCAGGCTCTCTGTGCCAGTGACGAACCCAGGAGCAGGTTGGAAGGGAGGAGAGGCAGATGGAGGTGAAGAGGTGATGAAAAGCAGCCATGTGTTGGGCAGCCATGGCTGAAAGCACTCAATGTGTGACAAAACATCCCCCTTTCCCTGGAAATTTCTCTGTGAAAGTCCAGATCAGGGATGTCTCTCCTGGATTTCTCTTCCCCCTCTATTTCTTCCAGTTTGCCCATTTGGCTTTTCATTTTTTTGCCAGCTGACATGGAAAACCCCTTTTTCTGGGCATCTTTGAGGAGCAGAGGACCCAGCCAGGCACCCCCAGGGCGAGGGTGTGTCGGGGGTTCAGAGCAAGCCCATCCAACCCCAGGAGACTGTTGGGGTGCAAATCCCACTTCGAGCTCCTGAGTCTGTGTTCTGACTGTCCAGGATGCACAGGGCAGGGAGAGAGCAGCAAAGAGCACCTCTGTCAGTCTCTGTGAGGCAATATCATGGAATCATGGAATGGTTTGGGTTGGAAAGGACCTCAGAGACCATCCTGTTCCACCCTGGACACCTTCCACTAGACCAGGTTGCTCCAAGCCCTGTCCAACCTGGCCTTAGACACTTCCAGGGATGGTTTATCCACAAATTCCCTGGACAACACACCTCCTACCTTTGAATTTGATCTCTGCTCCTTCACTTAACCTGCATCCAACCTCCTCCCCAAACTGTTCTCGATCGTGTCCTATTTAATGACTTTTATTAGCGATGCACGGCCGCTAATGAGATATTAAAAATGTTTATGGGACAAATTCATTTAGAGAGACAAAGCTGCTGGAGGACTTGGGGCTCTCCTGGGCTCAGCTCTCCTGGCTGCAATTATTCTTGCATAAACAGCCGGAGAGTTTGGATCTCTTTCATTCCAATATTAAGCAATAGCTTTCCTTTTAATCTCCTCGTGTTTTCCCCAGGCTGGTGGAGGTGGGAGGGAAGATCCTGAGCAATAAAGCACGAGCTAATGTGGGAGCAGGCACAGGGAGTCTCTGCCATGTCAACACTGCTTTGGCTCAGCTGGGTTAACAACAGTGAAACACAGAAAAGCTTTCTGGGCACCGAGAGCTGCTCAGTGGAGTGAGACAGCCCCCGATCCCCTCCCCAGCCCAGCCCTGCTTCACCCCACAGGCACTCCCAGGACACAATTCCTCGTGGAATATGTGACTTCCAGGGGAAATTTCTCCATGGAAAGGTCTGTCCAGCCCCGGCACAGGGGTGGAGTCCTCCCCCCTGCAGGGATTTCACAGCCCTGGGGATGTGCCACTCGGGGACGTGGGGCAGTGGTGGCTGGACTTGATGACCTCAGAGGGCTTTTCCCACCCAAACAATTCTGGAATTCTGGGACATTTCCAGCCTTAGGTCCCAAGCTCTTTGAGGTGGGAATTGGCTTCTGCTCCAGGTTTGTTTGTGCTCTGCCTCCTACGAGGGCTCCTCATTGATCAGCCCTAACACGTTATCCCAAGCAAATGATGATTCCCAATTCTGCTGATTGGATCTGGGTGTGCCTGGGTGTCTGACAGGGAAAATTCAATGACTGAGTGACTTTTCTAATGGAAGAACTCTCAGCTTTTAACCTGGACTTTATTTATTTATTTCACTGCGAGGGGCAAAATTCTTGGAGGGCCTTTTAGCACCTTCCCAATTCTTATTAATTAATGAAGCAGGGTTGCTTTAGGCAGCTGAAGGTGCCTCCTGGCAGCCTGTCTGCACCTCCACATCTGTCCACATCTGCAGTCAGAGCTCCTGGGCTGCCCAGCTCACCATGGCAAGGTCCAGGAGCAGGGCTTGGAAAGCCACTGGGGCCAGAGCTGTGGGAGATGCCCTGAGCCTGGAATTTGGCACCTGTTTCCAGTAGGAATTAACTGAAGGACCACTAGGATGTTCCAAGCTCTGGAGACAGAGTGGGAACAGGCTGAGGGTGTTCACCTGGAGAAGAGAAGGATCCAGGGAGACCTGAGAGCCCCTTCCAGGGCCTAAAGGGGCTCCAAGAGCTGGAGAGGGACTGGGGACAAGGATTGGAGGGACAGGACACAAGGAATGGCTTCCCACTGCCAGAGGGCAGGGTTAGATGGAATATTGGGAAGGAATTCTTCCCTGTAAGGATAGTGAAGGGCTGGGATGGAATTCCCAGAGAGCTGTGGGTGCCCCTGAATCCCTGGAAGTGTCCAAGGCCAGGTTGGAGCAACCTGGGCTAGTGGAAGGTGTCCCTGCCCATGGCAGAGGAGTGGAATGGGATGAGATTTAAGGTCCCCTCCAACTCAATCCATTCCAGGATTCCATGGAATTGTGCCTGCAGCCATCTGTCCTCCTCACCTGCTGCTGGGGCAGGTTGGCACAGGCACTGTCTGTATGTCCTGGACCGTGTCCGGGTGGGAAGACACGAGCCCTGTGCCCAGGGATGGGCTGCAGGGAGCAGGAACAAAGCCCTCCCTGATCCAGGGGGGAATTGCAGCTCCACAAAGGATCCTGCAGGGAGAGCTGAGGCCGTGCTGGGAGCAGGGCCAGGGCCGGTCTCTGCAGGCACAACCTGCCTTGATCCCGCGGGGTCAGGGTGTGGCTTTTGTGAGAAACACACTCTTTACCTTCTTCAAAACCAAGGAAACTTCTGGAACAGAGGGAAAGAACTTTGCAGAGGGTGATGGAGACAGAAAACCTGCGTTTGCCAAGAGCTGCACCAGGGTTCTGATGCCTCAGAGCCAAGGGAAATGTGTTTGATCCACGCTGAGAGCTTTGCTCGGGAGAAATGTTTCCCAGCCCTTTCCTTCCCTGTTCCCACCTGAAGAAAAAGAACAACACAAAAATCATTTCAGGCAGAAAGGGCTTTTTCTCTGAAGGGCAGAGCTGGGGGAGTCTCTCCAATATCCTCTGAGGACTTTGGTTCTGTGCAGAAAACATTCCAGAACGGTGGCAGTGAGGCAGGGAAAAAGCCCAGGGGGGAGATGAACTGTCCCTGGGCAGGAATGGAATTGCAACCAGGTTGGAATTATGGATCCTCCAGGATTTTGACACAGTCAGAAGCAATTTGGGGAGGAAATGTGGGAAATGAATTAAGTATAACTTTCTTTTAATAGGAATTTATAGGTCATTTAAAGCTTAATGGTCTTTACCCAGAGCCTTTGGAAGCCTTTAAGAGTAAAAAACACAAAGGGAAATATCCCAACTTGATGGTTGGGGGGGAATAAATGCCCCAAGGAGCTCTGCTTTAGAGGCAAACCACGTATTGGGAAAAAGTGTTTGGAAAAAAGAAGGATAAAGAAGTTTTGGAGGAAAAGGATGCAGTGAGAATTCTGCTCTGTGAGGTCCTGATGGAAAAAAAAAGGCAATAAAGGCCACTGAGGTTAAGGAGTGATGTAAGAGCAAAGAATTCATAGTAATTTTGGGATATAAAGCTGAAAAATATAATCAGAGGGGAGGTGGGAGACATCTGTGTGGAGAGGGAGAGGCAAAGGAGGAATTCCGGGTGGAAAATCATCCTGCCAAAGGCTCAGCTCCCAAAATATGACCCTTTTCAGGGTCTCTGATGAGAAAGAGAAGAGAAATGAGACAAGAGGCCAGGGAGTGCAGCAAACAGGTCGATTTTGATCTCTCCTTTTGCTTTCTCCCAGAGAAAATGGAGGTGGAAGAATTCCGAAGGCAAAGCTCCGGCGGCTCCTGGTGCTGCTGGGAGAGCCCTGGAGCTCTGGCCTGTCCTGCTGGAGGTTCTCCAAACAGAAAGGCAGAGAAAGGGGGTTATTTTTGAGGAGGAGGACCTGGGGGTGGCAGGGGTGAAGCTGCAGGAGGAGGAATGTGAACACGTGCTTGGGAAGAAAGGCTTCTCTCCAAAAATAACGTCGGGAATGGGAAGGAAACGGAAAGGGAATAGAGATTTGTCAGGGATTTTAGAGGAAAATTCCCATCCCTGGGGTCAGGGCTTGGTTGAGGTGGTTTTTTGGGATGGCTTGGGTGGCAGCCTGCAAGAAATGATGGGTTTAAGGAAAATATTCCAGGGTAAGGAACTGGATGGGGCTTGGAGCAACCCAGGCTAGAGGGAGATGTCCCTGCCCATGGCCTTGGAAATGTCCCTTCCAAGCCAAACCTTCCCTGATTCTGGAAAATTCAGAGCTCAAATCAAACATTTAGTTTCCCACTGCCTGGAATAACATCCTGGATTTGACCTGTTATTATTCTTATTATTTTTGCAGTTTGACTTGGGGATTGTATTTTTAATAATTTCTTCCTTTCTGCTGGGATACAGAAAGAAGCAAAGATCACAAAGCAACAGTTACTTTTTAATTTAACTTTTAATAGCTGCACGTGGCCCTGACCACTGCCAATCCTTCCTAAATGGGAGTGGGAAGCATAAAATGCCTCTTCCCAAAATTCTTGCCTGGCATTATTATGAATATCTTAATTAAAAGACATTAGGGAGCAACCTCTCAGTGCTACAGGTGGGAAGTGGAGTAAAAGTTCGTAACTACAACTTTCAAGTGTCTTTTAAAGCTCTTAATTGGATGTAGTTTAATAACAGGCTGGGCTTTTTCAGGAATTAATATTTAAGGGATTTAATATCCTGCTCCACGTTCCTGAATATGAAGTTATGGGAATGCTGTGAAATGATTTGCTTTGAGAGGAAGGTTCAGCATCGCATTATTCAGATTATTTTTCGCTTTGGGCACTGTGACCAAAAAAGAAAAACCCAAAATGACCCTTTCATTCCCCTTCAGAAGTGTAATTTTTCCAGAGCTAGCATTGAATTCCCTCCCTGGAGCTCCGTGTTTCTCAGCAGTGGCAGAGGAGCTCCTTGCAGAGCCGGGCAGGGATGTGTTAAACACCCCCAGAGGGTTGTTGGGAGGTTGTTTATTGTTCCTGCTCTGATCAAACACGGCTCCACTTCCCCTCGTGCTGCTCCAGCTTCTCCTCCACTTGCTAAAAATAGTGGGAAACAGCCCAGTGAGCAGCAGCATCCAGGGATTCGTGTTCCTCCCCCCCAAGAGCGAGCTTCTCCAAAGAAATATTGTTTCTTAATTAATCATTTATCCACTTCATTAGGTGGTGGCAGCAGCAGAATGAGAAACAGGGCTCAGGGATGATGAGTTTGTTTGTTCTGCTGGGGAGCTGGAGATCATTCCAAGGAGCAGCTGTGGCACAAACGCTGAAAACAGGGAATTTGTGTGGAGCCAAACGTGGCCTAGGGGTCACGGCTTTAATTCTGAGTTTGGCCACTGCTGGATCAGGATGTGGAGCTGCTGGAGCAGGTCCAGAGGAGGCCACAAAGATGCTCCAAGGGCTGGAGCCCCTCAGCTCTGGAGCCAGGCTGGGAGAGCTGGGGGGGTTCACCTGGAGAAGAGAAGGATCCAGGGAGAGCTGAGAGCCCCTTCCAGGGCCTAAAGGGGCTCCGAGAGCTGGAGAGGGACTGGGGACAAGGGATGGAGGGACAGGACACAGGGAATGGCTTCAAACTAACAGAGGGAAGGAATAGATAGGATATTGGGAAGGAATTCTTGGCTCTGAGGGTGGGGAGGAGCTGGGCTGGAATTCCCAGAGCAGCTGTGGCTGCCCCTGGATCCCTGGAAGTGTCCAAGGCCAGGCTGGATGGGGCTTGGAGCAACCTGGGCTAGTGAAGGTGTCCCTGCCCTTGGCAGGGGTGGCACTGGATGGGCTTTAATGTCTCTTCCAACCCAAACCATTCCAGGATTCCATGTACTGGTTTAGAAGAGATATTGGGAAGGAATTCTTCCCTGTGGGGGTGGGGGCCATGATCACCTCAGCTCTCCATGGCCATGGTCACCTCACCTCACCATGGCCATGGTCATCTCAGCTCCCCCTGACAAAGACCCCCTGGTTCTTCCCAAGAAGTTTTGCTCCGTGGTCTCCGAGTGCTTCACCCAGGGGAGCAGCACCATTGTGGCTTTTGGAATCTTTAAATCAGAGGAGAAACAAGAGGGGGACAACTTCTGAAGTGTCCAAGGCCAGGGATATAGGGAAGGAATTCTTGCCTGTGAGGCTGGGGAGGGGCTGGGCTGGAATTCCCAGAGCAGCTGTGGCTGCCCCTGGATCCCTGGAAGTGTCCAAGGCCAGGCTGGAGCAACCTGGACTAGTGGAAGGTGTCCCTGCCCATGGCAGGGGTGGAACAAGATGACCTCCAAGGTCTCCCTCTCTTGATGACCCTCAGAGGGCTGAGAGCTGCTCCTTCTCCCCTCTCCCTCCTGCCACATCCAGGATTGATTTCCTGACTCCCAAGTCCACGTTCAACCAGATCAAAGCTCTGATGGACTGGGGGTGGAAACCTTCCCAACAGGAGTCCCAGGTGAGAGTGGGGGTGATTCCAGCTCTGGCTGTTCATTCCATGCCATTCCTGCTGCTCTGTGACAGTGGCTCCTGTTCCTGTGTCACCCTCACCTTGGCTCTGGGAAATGCATTAATATCCTTTCTTCTTAGCAATTCCCCCCTTTTCTGTATTTGCTGCTGTCACTCTGTCAGTGCCTCCTGTGACAGAGACATGAAACCCATTTGATCAAAGAAAAACACCAAGAGGGACTAAAGGATGAGGTCCTGGGGTGGGGGGGGAAATGGGGGAAATGAAAGAAAATGAACCTCTAATGCTGACAGTCCATTCAGTGAGGTGAAAGGGACCTCCCATTCCACCCCCTGCCATGGGCAGGGACACCTTCCACTAGCCCAGGTTGCTCCAATCTGGCCTTGGACACTTCCAGGGGTGGGGCAGCCACAGCTGCTCTGGGCAACCTGTACCAGGGCCTCACTGAAGTCAAACCAGAAATTATGTTTGTACCAACTCTGGGTTAAAAAGCTCGATTCCTGTGATAAAAAATCACCTACAACTGGTCATTTCTCCCCCAAACCCGAATCAGCAGGGGCCTGCCCTGCTTTGGAAGAGGGCAGAGAATAAAAGTGCTGGAGTGTGATGGCTGAAATGAAATTTAATTAAGCTTTCTGCTTCTTTCTGGCAGCCTGCAGTTTTGTTTAGCTTGCCCTGCTATCTGGCAAATCATTATTAGCCCAATAATTTCTGATGAACATGTTCTAGGAAACGGTGTCAATTATAACTGTGCAGGACTTTGCTCCTTCAGTCTATTCCCTGTAAATGAGTTATTCAGGAACAAGGATTTCAATTGATAAAAGGCAAAAAATCGATAGGTGAGATTGTTGAGATTAATTCCGAGTTCATAATGGATTTCCCCCCCACTGAGGTTTCCAAAAACTTTTGGAGACTCCACAATTAGACCTAAATTGAAGCTTTCTCCGAGCCAAATTTGTGGCTGAACTCGAGTGAAACTTTTGCAAACCCTTATTTTTGCAGTGAGTTTGTTAATAAGTCCAAAATTGCAGCCGTTGGGGATAAATGAGGAGAGCCATAAAAACCCCCTGGACCTTCCGTAGTGAAAATTGCTGGAAATGTTCTGGCTGCAGCACATTAATGAAAGGAATGGTAATTGAGTTTAATATTTGTGTTCTCGTGTGTGGCAGAGATCAGGAGGCTGCTCTCAGGCTGCTGTCCCAGCTCAAGGAGACTCATTCAATCAGAGAGATTCCATCTAAACAGAGGAGAAAAAGAGAATATTCTCCTCAGTTTCTAACTGGGTGTGAGGAGCTGAAGTGTTTTGCCAAGGAGATGCTGTGGCAGATTAAAAATTGGAGCCTCCAGCATTCCCAGCCAAGTGCTGGGAGCTGAGTGGGCAGGATCACTGGGCTTGTTGGGAATGGGCAGCTGGGGTGGGTCAGCCTGGAGAAAAGGAGGCACAGGGCTGGAGATGTCCAGGGAAGGGAACGGAGCTGGGAAGGGGCTGGAGCAGCAGGAGAGGCTGAGGGAGCTGGGGGGGCTCAGCCTGGAGAAAAGGAGGCTCGGGGGGACCTTCTGGCTCTGCAACCCCCTGACAGGAGGGGGGAGCTGCCAGGGAACAAGGGACAGGAGGAGAGGGAACAACCCCAAGCTGTGCCAGGGGAGGGGCAGGTCGGACATCAGGAGGAATTCCATCATGGAAGGGGTTGTTAAACATTGGAACTGCCCAGGGAGGTTTGGAGTGCCCACTCCTGGAGGTGCCCAGGGAAGGCCTGGCCGTGGCACTCAGAGCTCTGGGCTGGGGGATGAGGTGGGGATGGGCCACAGGGTGGGTTTGGAGATCTCTTCAATCCTCACTGATTCTGAGGTCTGACATTCAGACCTCAGGTCTGACCTCTGACTTCTGCCTGCAAATGGGCACAAAGAGCTTGGTGGCCCTGGGTTGTTCTGATCTGACGTGGAAAGGACAAGAAAAAAGTGTCCCAGCTGATGGTTTGGGGTAAGTTATGGAGGGAATGGTGAAGGGTGGCAGGATGTAGGTCCTGTGTGCTGAGATTGATTCCCTGGCTCATGAGAGTGTTGGAGTGATTAACTGACTGCAACTAAATCTCTGCTCTGGAGGGACCAGGGACAGCAGCCAGGGAATGGCTGGAGCTGGGTCAGGACAGGGTCAGGTTGGATCTCAGGACAAGGTTCTTCCCCCCGAGGCTGGCTGGGCACTGCCCAGGCTCCCCAGGGCAGTGGGCACAGCCCCAAGGCTGCCAGAGCTCCAGGAGGGTTGGGATGATCCTCTGGGGCTGGGCCTGTGCAGGGCTGAGGGTTGGACTGATGGTCCTTGTGGGTCCCTGCCAGCTCAGCAGATTCTGTGATTCTGTAAATGTGCAGAATTTCCTTTTAAATGTATTTTCTACCAACATGTGTGAGTACAGAGAAGCCTTTTCAGGCTTAGGGAACCTGTCCCCCTGCTCTGGCACCCTGGGCTCTCCTGCTGGCCTTGCCCTCCCTGCCCTCCCTCACTGACCCTTTACAGTCCGTAAATTCTGGGAATCTGGAGAAAGTTGAGCATCCTTGAAGAGTCCTTTTTCAGTCTTTCTGTGTGAGCAGAACAGGTCCCTCTGAGTGTTTGGAAAAAGTGCTGCTGACTCCAACCCTCTCCCAGGGTCTGAAACTGGTGACATCCAAGTTTTTCATTTCCTTTTCCCTGTTTTTGCTGAGCCAGCATTTCCCAGCTCTCCATCCACCCACCCCAAGCTCAGAGGCATCATCTGCATCTCCAAGCCCATCAATTAATTTCTGGTTTAATCAGGGAATCGTGTCTTCCTCTTCAGGCCCATCAGTCATTGCAGGCTCTTTGTGGAGCTGCAGACATCCATCCATCATTCCTGCTGCCTCAGCCCTCAGGGGAGGCTGTGCTGCCATGCTGGGCAGGGAGGGGCTGTGCCAGCACTGCCAGGGAATCACGGAATCATGGAATGGTTTGACTTGGAAGGGACCTTAAACCCATCCAGAGCCACCCTGGGACACCTCCCGCTAGCCCAGGTTGCTCCAACCCAGCCTTGCAGAGCCCATCCCAAACAGAATCATCCATCAGACCTCAAATGGTGCAGCTCTGATTAATTAAGCATCTAGTTGGGCTAATTAAATGGGAAACAATTCCCTGAGTTAATGATGTCACTTCTGCTGGAGCCCTGCTGGTGGTGGGGGCACAATAAAATGTTCCCACAGGGTTCACAGGCAGATACATTGATATAAATTCACATAAATAAATAATTGATGCTTTCCTGGGGTTAAGGAGAGCGTGACCAGGTGCTCCCAAATCCCAGACTGGAAAAGACCTCCAAGATCATCCACTCCAACTTTGACCAATCATCACGTTGTCAACTCAACCATGGCACTGGAACACATCCAATTATTGGATGGTACTGGAACATATCCAGTCACTGGATGGCACTGGAACACATCCAATTATTGGATGGTACTGGAACATATCCAGTCACTGGATGGCACTGGAACACATCCAGTCACTGGATGGCACTGGAACACATCCAGTCACTGGATGGCACTGGAACACATCCAGTTATTGGATGGGCACTGGAACACATCCAGTTATTGGATGGCACTGGAACATATCCAGTCACTGGATGGCACTGGAACACATCCAGTCACTGGATGGCACTGGAACACATCCAGTTATTGGATGGCACTGGAACACATCCAGTTATTGGATGGCACTGGAACACATCCAGTCATTTTTCCTTCTCCTGGTTGGAAGCTCCAGTCCTGCCCTGGGGTTCAGGAAGGATAAACTTTTCCCTACAGAGAGGTGCCCCCACTCCCCAAATCCCACATGATCCCTGTGTTCTGAGCACTGTGTGCCAGGGCTGAGGGGAAGCAGGGCTGTGAGAGCACGGGGGGAGAAGGGGGGTCACCAAACCCATCCATGCCAGGCCCCCAGACATGCAGGGAACCAAATCAGCCAAGGGTAGGGACGTGTGTTCCTCATCAAACACGGCACTGACCAGCCCTCACGGGTGACACTGTGCTTTGTCACCTCTGGGGCTGGAGGGAAACTCCTGCCTGAGCTGGGAACACCAGGAATTGCAGCCTTGGAGCTGCCAGGGGTTCAGCTCCTGCCTTAATATTTCCCATCTGCTGCGTCGCAACTCTGGGGAATTGTGGGGTGAGATTGTGGGGTGGGATTGTGGGGTGGGATTGTGGGGTGAGATTGTGGCTCTGGGATTGTGGGGTAGGATTGTGGGCAACAGCAGCCAAGGAGGAGCTCTCCAGGTGCAGAGACCTCCAGCACCAACACTGGCTTAACATTTGGATCATGGAATCATGGAATGGGTTGGGTTGGAAGGGGCCTTAAAGCCCATCTTATTCCACCCCATTTCCACAGGCATGAACACCTTCCACTGGAGCAGGGAAGGGGATTTTGTGCAGGGGGAGTGTGGAGGTCCCAGAGTGGAGCAGAGGGGCAGAATCCCCTCCCTCCACCTGCTGCACATGGGAGAGGAGGGAATCAGGTGCTCCAGGATGCACCAGCCCTGTGAGATGTCTGAAGGGAGCTCAGACAATCCCAGAGGAGCCTCTGACACAAACCAGGGGAGAGTGATGAACACAGGAAAACACATCAATCAAACCAACGCCCCTGAGGGCACTGCCACGCACAGAGACACCTCCTGCCCTCCTGGGATGGCAACAAGCCTTTCTGTTGGCCCCTCTGCATCCCATGGACTGGCAGAAACGTTCCTAGATGTGGCTGCCCATCCCTGGAACTGCCCAAGGCCGGGTTGGATGGGGCTGGGAGCAACCTGGGAGAGTGGGACATGTGGGCTGGAACTGGGTGGGCTTTAAGGTGCCTTCCCACCCAAACTGCTCCATGTGCTGGTTTAAATGGGATATTGGAAGAAATACTGGATGCCCCTGGACCCCTGGAAGTGTCCAAGGCCAGGTTGGACGGGGTTTGGAGCAACCTGGGCTAGTGGAAGGTGTCCCTGCCCATGGCAGGGGTGGCACTGGATGGGCTTTAAGGTCCTTCCAGCCCAAACCATTCCACGACTCTGCACCCACCAGAGCTTCACTTGCTGTTTCCTCTCTCAATCCCAACCCTTTTTTTACATCCAGGACAACAATTATCTCAGGATCAACTAACTCCTGGTACTTTCCCCCCTATTTCCAGCCGTTGTGCTGCTGGAAAGGGAGTGGGAGCCCCACGTCTGGCCCTGCTGGGATGGGTGTTCACGTGGCTCTGACTCTTCCTCAAGGCTGTTTTTCCACCTTCCTGGTGAGGGGGAATTACAAAGGAAAATCACATCTTTGTGCATCAGCTGCAGACCACTGGGAAAGAGAAAACTGCAGGTGATGATGAGAAATCCCAGGAGGAAAAATGTCACACACCGGGGAGCTTTCTAGTTCAAACATTGCTGCTCTGAAGGGTCTTGGGGAAGGGAATCACTCTTTGCACGGGACATAAAAACTGGCAGATTTGAAAAAGCTGCACAAAGCAGGCAGGGAAATCCATCTTGGCACTCAGGGTGATTAAGCCCAAATCAGTTCTACTGATAGGAAAGAGTCGTACAAAGCAGGGGACAGGAGCTGTGGGAGAGGGATTTTAAAATATCATGGAAGAAGAGGGGGTGGACTATTTATTAAGCCATAGGTTTTTTTCAGGGATGGATGGAATTTGTCCACATGTTTGATTGGAGAAGAGAAAATGTACTGGAATGGATCACAGGGTAATCATCCATATTGTTGCTCACCCTTATTGCTGCAGGTCACATCTGAAAGGTCATATTTTTAATTTTGACGGCTTGAGTTTGGTCTTTAGTCTTTGAGGTCAAATATGGCCGTTAATCTCTGTAAACAGTTTTGCTGTGTGAACAAGTTAAATCATCCCTTTGGTAGGGAAATGTGGGCTCTAGATTAGGCATAAACCCAAGGAATTTTGTGTTCTTTATTACATCCCTGCAGCGAGTGCTGACGTTATTGGTAGCAGTCCCAAAAAGCTGCATTTCTCCCTTGACTGGGGTATAGTCGGTGTTGAGCCTCAAACAGAGCTTATATAATTTAAAAATATTACATGAATAAAATGTGCAAGTGACTTTCTCTCCGAGCTGTCAGTTTGCCAGTCTCAGTTGGAGAGCAAGTAAATGATTTCTCCAGATTTTGTGCCTTTATAGTGTAACAAAAGATGTCGGGTTGAGGCTGAAGAAGAATTCTTTTGTCTTTTTTTTCTGCTCTTGAACGTTAGAAATGAAGGATTGGGTGACAGAGCAGAGGGGCAACCCGGGTGTCTAAAGGCACCTGAACTGCCCTTCTCCAAATCCCTCATCCTGCCAGGTGTTGGGGTTTTTTATTTTGCCATTGTGCACAATTCATATGATTTTCAGCCCTTCCCCTCCAGCAGATTCCCAGGGAAAAAAAAATCTCCTTTCATTTTCCACTCAGTCTGTTGTTGGACTTGAAAGCATCTCCCCAACCCCCCTCCCGTGGCTACGGGAAGCCCAGGAAGCATTTTGTTCCAGGAACAGTCTTTTAAATGGAAACTAAACCCTCTTTCCAAAGGCAAATTGTGCACTGGTGGTAAAGGAAGTGCAGCAGGAAAAGTGTGTTTTTCCCTTGAGGAAACAGGGAGAGCAGGAGATGCTTCCCCTTGTTTGTTCTCCAGTGTCTCTCTGTCAGAAACAAATTCTCTTTTCCCTGCTGTTGTTGTGTTGTTCACCTTGGCCACATCTGACCTGCATTCCTGGCCTCTTCCCATTCCCATATCCATGTCTTTTTCCATCCCTGGAAGTGCCCAAGGGCGGGTTGGACAGAGCTTGGAGCAGCCTGGGCTCGTGGAAGGTGTCCCTGCCCATGGCAGGGATGGGACGGGGTGGGCTTTAAATTCCCTTCCAACCCAAACCAGTCTGGGCTTCCATGTGCTGGTTTAGATGGGATATTGGAAGGAATTCTTCCCTGTGAGGGTGGGGGGACACTGGCACAGGTTGCCCAGAGAGGTTGTGGCTGTCCCTCAATCCCTTATTTAGCACTAAGATCTCCAGGGAGACCTGAGAGCCCCTTCCAGGGTCTAAAGGGGCTCCAGGAGAGCTGGAGAGGGACTTGGGACAAGGGATGGAGGGACAGGACACAGGGAATGGCTTCCCACTGCCAGAGGGCAGGGATAGATGGGATACTGGGAAGGTGAGGGTGGGGAGGGGCTGGGCTGGAATTCCCAGAGAAGCTGTGGCTGCCCCTGGATCCCTGGAAGTGTCCAAGGCCAGGCTGGATTTGGAGCAACCTGGTCTGGTGGAAGGTGTCCCTGCCCTATGACCTTTAAGTACCCTTCCAAGCCAAACCATTCCATGATTCCATGGCTTTACTGGGATTTCCAAGCTTCTTCCAGTGCACCCTCCCCGTGTTGTCAGTGAGTTCCCTCTCCCTTTGCATTCTCCCTCTCCAATCAACCCTCTGCAAACACCAACCCTCAGAAAACAATCATCCACAGCCAGAGCCCCCTTGGCAGGCGGGGGGAAGGTGAATTAAGGTGCTTTTCTTTCTCCTATGCTAATCTTCCTGCTAATTATGTTTTATTAATATTATGATGCAGACGCTCCCGCTCTTGTTTCCACTCATCTTGTCCGTTGTTAAAATCAAATTGCAAATGAACGAGCTCAATATCTGACTTAATCACTTAAGCCTCTGCCTTCCCTCCCTTTCATAAGCAACCCCTACAGTTAGACCAGGCTCAGGTACCTCTTTTTTCCTTTTTTTTCCCCCCCTGTTTTTGAGGTATTTTACCATGATTATTCAATGGGTGACATTGACATTTTGTTATGATAAATTGGCTGAGTCATTATCATCAGGAGGCGGTTGGGTTTTCTTATATTTATAATTAGGTGCTTTTCACTGCGGAATGGGGGGGGGGGAATAGAAAAAACAACCACCCATTTTTGTTTTAAACAGCCTGATATTGCAGCTTTTCTGTCAGAATTGCCAGAGAACAATGTTCTATTCCTCCCTTTTTATTCTGGAGGGAGGCTTTGAAAGGCCTAATCAAACAAAAATTGGAGCCTTGAGTTTGGTTGTTCCCCGTAGACGAGCAAGTCTTTGAAGCTGAACGCTTGGTGATCTCCCAGGTTGGCTCTTCCAGGCATCAGGATCCCACAACAGCTGGTTCCAGCTGTTATTTTGCTGGAAAAGTGTGCCAGGGCCACAACCAGCACCACATGGCCCCCAAAACCTTTGTGGTTTTAGTGTTTAAACCCCTGACTTGGTTGGGTTGAGCGACGCCCGCGTCCGTGACAGGCTCGGTTTTGTTTCTCTCTTGTTGTTCAGGTGCAGCAACAGAGCGAAGAAAAAAAAAGGTAAAAAGCCCCATAAATATGTGTCACGCTGAATTTAGGAGCTTTTGCTCAAGATCTGTTTTGATAGAAATGCCAAATTCTATCAGCTCAGTTTATTTCAGGTGGCTCTTGCAAATCCTCCCGCTGGTTTGTCCATCTGGTGGTGCTGCTGTTTTTTATTCCCTGGGTTTGGTGGTTTTGTTTTTTTTTTTTTTTTTTTTTTTGAGATGGAGAAATGAGGATTCTTTTCACCGCTATGGACAAGTTGGAAAATATTCCCCATGTTGTGCAGCTTATCAAAGAAATGTCAGCCCACGAGTTGGTTTCTTTCCCAGAAGAAGCACAATAATGCCTCGAGAAGAGAAAAGTATTTCTTGGTTGACAGAGACTATTTAAATACATAATTATCACTGGGAGGGAGTCATTAAGATGATACATTTTTTGTTGGGCTGATGAACGTATTGAATTATTAGTTGCATCAGAACCACTTATAGGTCTTGCTTAAAGAGGCGAAGAGGACGCGGTGGCAAACACGCCGTGCCCTCAGCGTGGCTGTGGGATGATTAAAGGGGCCTAAAAATGGGGGTAAATCCATCATAACCCTGGATTTTCACCGGTGTGGGTCTGTGGGACTCTTTTTGGGGGGTGCTGGGGTTCAGTTTGGGCTCCAGGATCTGTCTGAGTCCCTTAAACTCCACTCGATGTTGGTGAGGCAGCACAAGGGCTGCAGGAAAGGGCAGCTGGGAGGGTTTCAGGGGAGCTGAGGAGGCCACAGATCTCCTGGAAAGGACTCTGTTCCCACCCTGAGTGTCTCCTCATGGCACTGGTGCTCCCTGTCCCACCCCCCAGCTCTGGGGTTTGCAGGGCAGTCAAGGAGAGGAGCAGGAGCTGAGGATGGAGCTGCTCCTGAAGGGAGGTTTCTTCCTGGTTCAGGAGCAAATGGTCACATTAATGTGGAAAGAAAAGGGCTGATGGTAAGAAAATAGGTTTAGATGAGAGATAAAGAGGAAATTGTTCCCTGGGAGGGTGGTGAGGGGCTGGGCTGGAATTCCCACGGGAGCTTGTGGCTGCCTCTGGATCCCTGGAAGTGTCCAAGGCCAGGTTGGATGTGGCTTGGAGCAACCTGGGCTAGTGAAAGGTGTCCCATGGCAGGGGGTGGCACTGGATTGGCTTTAATGTCCCTCCCAACCCAAACCATTGCAGGATTCCATGAAATCCTGGAGCTGTAAAATCCATGTCAGACTGACCCGTGTGGAACCCGTGTCTCATCCAGCACTACCTGACCCAGGTGCACCCTGGCAGACTTTTATCCAAACACATCTCTTCACTCCTCCTTTCCTGTTGCACATTTGCCCTCATATTCTCCAGATTTACCTTTTTTTCTCTTAGATCTCTCTGTTTTGTCTCTGCTCTAAGCCCTGACCTCCAGAGGAGAGGGAACAGCCTCTAACTCCGTTAGGGAAGCCGGGACTCACGGAGCTGCTTAATGGGATTGCACTCCAGAATTGCCCCAGAGAAGGTGTCTGCTGCAGGAAACAGCCAACAGATGATTAAATTGCCTCCACTGATGGAATGAACCGAGTGTGTCTTGCCAGAAAACTCGATTTTCCCCCTGCTCTGCACATTTATTTGCTTTCCAAGATGCAAATACCTTGAAGAGGAGGAACCGTGTGTGTGGCCTGACAGTGTGGGGACGTTGTGGACACTGTGATCTACAGCAGAACACGTTGGGAATGGGAACCTGTCCCTGTTCCTCATTAATCTCAGAGTGCTGAGCTGGCCTGTGCAGTGTGGCAAACTCATCCAACCCGTGCAGTTAAAGAGCAGTAATTAGTGTCACTCCTGCCTCTCTGGCTGTTCCCTCAGCTCTTCCCTGCACACACCAGCTCTCCAGGTGTTTTTCCCCAAGGTCCTGCAGCTGATAGACCAAGTGACCTGTTCCTTTCACCAGACACACCTCAAACAATTCCTTCAAACAAGCTCCACATGAAGTTCCAATTGGTTTCACAGTGTCCATAGGAAACTGTCTTCTTTAAGGAAAAAAACCCCTCAATATGTAAAATACCTGTCAGCCACACTTCAAGTGGGAAGGTTTCAATATTGTCATGACTCATCTTAATTGCAATTATTCTTAATTGTAGAATTCTTCTTTGGTTTGTGAGCAGCCAGAATGAGTCACTCCCAGGTCAGGCAGGACCAGAGGCTGGAAAGCAGGTGATGGATGTGCAGATGCAGTTCCCAGCAGATATAGGTCCAAAATAGGATCATAAATAAGATCACAAATAAGATCACAAGAATAGGATGTTCTTAAGTCACCACTGAATTGGTGGAGTCAGAACAGGGTCGGTAACACAGAGCTGGATGCCCTGGGTGCAGGTTCCCTCAGCAGGTGCTGTGGGGAATCCATTCTTCACCTTGACTGGGCCTCTGGCTGGTTTCCCTATCCATAAAAATGCAGATTGCTGCCATTCTGGGAGTTCTGAGAACCATGGAATGGGTTGGGTTGGAAGGAACCTTAAAGCCCACCCCACTCCACCCCCACACCTCCCACTAGCCCAGGTTGCTCCAAGACCTGTTCATCACCTAAAGGCTGGGATTGTGCTGATCCCAGATGAAGCCAGGAAAACAGTTAATCCTTATTTCTCATTACCATGATAATAATTAGCACTTTGATCCCCAGGTGGGCACACCCACATCTCTGGCCAGGTTGCCCCACTAACACCTGCAGTCCCATCCTGCTGCACAAACCCCAAGGAATACCTTCCCTGAGGGACACCAGCTGCTTCCCTGCTTTCTGTCCATGCTTGGCAGTCCTGGAGCCGGGCAGAAAAAGGGGGATATTTGCCTTATTTTTCCTAAATTTGGAATTTTCAGGACATATCCAGTGCAGATGAGCACTAAGAGGTGAGGTGGAGAGGAAACTCTAAGGAGGAGGTTTCCCAGGAGCCTCAGTTGTGTGTGGCTGGGCACTGCCAGGGTGACAACGTGACATTTGGGGGCATCAAACCCCTCTTTAGGAGGCAGTGAAGCCCCAATGGTGACAATAAATGATACCAGCTGGGACCATTTTCCACCATCTATGGTGTGACCCCTAAATTAAAGAGGAAACTCCACTCCTGAGCAGCCAAGGAGGACTCTACTCTCCTGCACAGGGGACACGAGTTGTTCTCCATAAAAAACTTGCAAGAATGTGGAGGCACCTCCCTTATTTTTGTCTTTTGGGTGGAAAACCTGTTTTTTCACTCTTCCAGCTGAACAAGTTCTCCTTCATCTTCAGCAAAGCCTCAGAGGGAAAGCAGAGATCAAAATAAAAACGTGGGGAGAACAAAGGTCTCGGTGAAGAGAAAGGGATTGGGGATGAAAAGCCTGGGGAGGAAACACTTGGCAGGAGCTCTCTGGGTGGTGGAGAGGAGGAGGTTTGTGCCCAGAGCCTCCTCTGAGCTGAACCAACACAACAATCCTCACTGCTGAGGGCTTTTTTTTTTTGCTTTTAGATCAAAAGGTGAGAATGTGCTGCTGTTTGTGGGACAGAATTGCAGAGGAGGCGAGATGGGAACATCTGGAAAAGGAATAAAATACAGGAAAGGGGTAGAGAAGTGAGATGTTCTTGACTGAATTTGCTGATGCCATTCTTTCTTTCCCATTGTAGAGGGAACTGACAGATGGTTTGGTTTTCATTTCCTTTTTTTAGCTGGTTTAGATAATATTGAAAAGTCTTTGAAGGATGGGAGGAGTCAGAATTCCCAGCTCAGATCATGTCAGGGGGCTTGGTTTGGAGTCTGGTGTGGAAAAGGAAAGTGGGATGGGAAAAGTTTGGCCAGAATGGGACAAAGCAACTCCCCTGGAAAACTTCATCTGTATTTCTTCATGGCAGGAGGATTTTAGGGCCTAAATCCCAAGGTTCTGTGAGCTGAATTAAGAACGGTTTTGGGTGCCACCTGCATCCCTTCCAAACACACCCAGGAACTGGCAGCGTGGTTGGGTTTAGGGGTGACAAGATGGGCTTGGGGGGAAAATGGAGGAGCTTTTTTCTGTGCTTTAAATGTACCAAGTGAAGAACCTGGAATGTCAAAGAATGGATCCTGAGGTGGAAACATGACTCTGGAGCAGGTCTGGGTGGTGGGTGTGCTTCTGTGTCCTGTGCCCACCATTGGCTGAGCCTGAACCACCTGCAGCTCCCTGGGGACACCTCTGAGCATCCCAACCAGGTGGAGCTCAGACCAGGGCTGGTGGGAGCCCTTGGTGGCCTCAGGCAGGTCCCTGCTCCCACAGGGCATCCCCATTCCCAAAGGGAGCATCCCAACTCCAGTCCCACCAGGGGGAATAGCTCCCCACTGCCAGAGGGCAGGGTGAGGTGGGATGCTGGGAGAAATTGCTCCCTGTGAAGATAAAGAGGGGCTGGGATGGAATTCCCAGAGAAGCTGTGGCTGCCCCTGGATCCCTGGAAGTCTCCAAGACCAGGTTGGATGGGGCTTGGAGCAACCTGGGCTAGTGGAAGGTGTCCCTGTCCATGGCAGGGGTGGAATGGGATTACTTTAAAGTCCTTTCCAACTCAACCCATTCCACATTGTCCATCCCCCCAGGCCTGGCTGGTCCCCCTGGCTCTCCAGGTGAGAGCTGTGCCAGCCTCGCCTTTGTTTTCTGTTTACTCTTTTCTCCTCTCTTCCATTCATGAATATTTATATGAAGCTCCAAAATAGCCAAGAGCACTTTAATCAGAGGACTATCTGCAGCCTAATCAGGGCTAATCCTAATCAGGAAGTTCAGAGCAGCCTTTCACACTTGCTGCAGGAGGCAAAAGTTTGCTCCCAACTCCAGGACAGAGTTTGGTAAAGCCTCTCTGGAGTTCACCCCAGTTACCAGGAGAGAAAAGGAAGATTTACTCTTTACATCTGGTGTTTTAGAGCTTCACTGCAGGACCAGGGAGTGCTGGAGATGTCACTGGAGCCGGGCTTGTCAGGAGGAAATTATGCAAACAGCTCCATGCTAATTTAGCCCCGACGTCTCCCGTGTTTCCAGCCATGGGGATCTCGCTTTTCCAGCCAATCGCTCAAAATCCCGTCTTTTTTTTTCACCTCATCACGTGGCTGGGGTTGAATCTCGCTTGCAGGAGGATGATTTTCATGCAGAAGGGCTGCTGTGCTCCTCCTCTGTAGGTTTTTATAAATCATGGGCTTCGCAGGATTTTCCGGCGGCGATCGGATTCAAAAGGGAGGAGGAAAAAAAAACAACAACCCAGCCCTGAGATAAATAAAGGTAAAACTTTTTAAGGTTTAGCAAACTTAAAACTGGAGCTCCTGAGGGTTTCAGCCCTGGCAGGCAGCGTTGTACATCTGCTTAACACGATGCCCTTTCTGGAGCTGAGAGGGTTTTTTTTTTCTTCTCCCTCAGACACCGAGTTTTGCAGAAAATCCTTTTACACGATTCACATGAAAGTCTTGGCTTCCCAAAGTCTTCTCAGATATCGATGACAAAAGCTCCCATTATCTTCCCCCTTTTTTCAATCACAGCTTTCCGGGATGAGGAGCCCCAGCGAGCCTGGATTAGATCTTTAATGCAGATTTTTTTCTGCCAAGGTTTTCTGTTTAAAGGGCTTCATTTATCAAAACGTGGGGCTTTAAAACCAGATAACTCCTGTCTGGGGTCACAATCGACCAAAGCCAGAGCAGGCAGCGTTGTAACAACTGTTAGTGTGTGCTGCTGCTGCCTGGGTGTGTTTCCTCCTTTTCCTTGGATAAGAAGGAGCTGGAGCCCCATTCCCTGAGGTGCCAGCACGAGGATGGGGCTCGTGTGCCTTGGGAAGCACAAGTACAGGGATGGCAGGGACCTTACAGACCATCCAGTGCCACCCCTGCCATGGGCAGAGACATCTTCACTAGTCCAGGTTGCTCCAAGCCCTGTCCAAGCTGGTCTTGGACACTTCCAGGGATCCAGGGGCAGCCACAGCTTCTCTGGGAATCCTATCCCAGCCCCTCACCATCCTCACAGCCTAAAATTCCTTCCCAATATCCCATCTATCCCTGCCCTCTGGCAGTGGGAAGCCATTCCCTGTGTCCTGTCCCTCCATCCCTTGTCCCCAGTCCCTCTCCAGCTCTCCTGGAGCCCCTTCAGACACTGGAAGGGGCTCTCAGGTCTTCTCTGAGTACCCTGTGCCAGCCCTCCCCACCCTCCCAGGGGAGGCTTTTTTCCTGCTATCCCATCCAAACCTCCTCTCTGTCCATTTGAATCCATCCCCCCTTGTCCTGTTATTCCAGGCCCTTCTAAATAGTCTCAAATTTCCATTTCCATTGTCAATCACAAGAACCTGGAAAATCCCCCAGAGCTGAAGGCATAATGTGCTGTTTGCCTGCATTCACAGGGCTAACCTGGAATAATCCCAAACATCCTTTAAGTGCCATTAAACACATCACCTGGATGCAGCTGCTTCCCCAAAACCCACAGGGCCACGGGGCTGAGCCACTGGAAGCTCCTCCTGGGAACACCAGCCAGGACCAGCACCTGGAATGGATTTGGGACACCAGGAAAAATGGGAAGGCAGCAGAACCTCCCCCTGCCCTTCCCAGGGTGCTGGTTTCTGCCAGACACAGGAGCTGATCCCTGGGGATGGTTTCCTGAGCAACACCCAGCCCCTCAGGGCAGTGAGGGGGAGGAATTCTTTTCCATCTAATCTGTTAAATTTGGAAAGCAGGATAGGAGCCCCCTGGGAGATCCCACAGTGTGTCCCACCCCGACCTTGTCACCGCTCCCCTCCCATGGTGTTTGCTCCGTTTGTTGTCTCAGCTGGAGGTTTGATCTCCTGGAGCCCTGGAAAAGGGTGGATTTGTGCTCAGATGAACAGCACAGAGCAGGACAAAGTCTGGGTGTGCCCAGGAGGGACAAATGGGCATCCAGGTGGGGAAGAGGGGGAACCAAAACTAACCCAGGATCGTCTGGAGCCAGGCTGGGAGAGCTGGGGGTGTTATCCCGGAGACAAGAAGGATCCAAGGAGACCTGAGAGCCCCTTCCAGGGCCTAAAGGGGCTCCAGGAGAGCTGGGGAGGGACTTGGGACAAGGGATGAAAGGACAGGACACAGGAAACGGCTTCCCACTGCCAGAGGGCAGGGTTGGATGGGATACTGGGAGGGAATTCTTCCCTGGGAGGGTGGGGACAGGCTGGGCTGGAATTGCCAGAGAAGATGTGGCTGCCTCTGGATCCCCGAAAGTGTCCAAGGCCAGGTTGGAGCAACCTGGGCTAGTGAAAGGTGTCCCTGCCCATGGCAGGGGTGGAACTGGATGGGCTTTAAGGTCCTTTCTAACCCGAATCATTCCATGACTCCACAATGTGCTTTCCCAGAGTGCAGTGGCACGGACACGTCCTCCACGGCACCGGATGGTCCAACTCAACCTCTCATGGTCCAACTCAACCTCTCATGGCCCAACTGAACCTCTCAAGGCCCAACTCAACCCCTCGTGACTGTGTAAACCCCTCCAGCTCTGCCCATCCCGTTGACCCCCCCGAGCTCTGGCTTGAGCAGTGACTCTTTCCCAGGTGTTTCCCTCCTCCCTTCCCAGCTCCTCACTGCTTCCTTGGTTAACAAAGGCCTTTCCACGATACTTTCACGAAGTTTTATGTGTTTTAATTTTCTTTTATTACTTTGCAGCCGCTTTCCAACTGCTTCGCCCGGCGAGGCGATGAGACAGAGCTCCCAGTAAAGCCCCATCCATCACTGCCTTGTTTGCCTCCCTTTCATCTCCAACCACTCTCCAATCAACAATTGGACAACTGATGCTCCTGAGCTTGCAATTAGACCCAGGCTTTCTGCCCCTGATGAAAGGAGATTAATTAAATCAGCTCTTTTTCAGGACTAGAACAAATGCGGGAACGTTTTTGGCAATTTTCTCCTTCTTTTCAACCTGTTAATTTAAGGCACCTGGCGTGGAGAGAGTGTTTTGGCCTGATAGAAAACAATAAACTGAGATTTATACACTGGAGCCTTATGGAAAGGCTGCTTTTTCCTTCCTACAACCCAAATTATGGAATAAAACAACATGAGATCGGGGGTGAAGTTTATCACCTTTAGCACCAAGAGTGAGGGAGACTTCTATGGTGAACTTTGCATTTTTTAACTACACTGGGAGAGAGAGAGAGGCTAAACCAGGATAACTCTGTGGGATAAACTGACTCCATGAGATCAGATTGACAGGATGAGAGGAAACGGCCTCAAGTCGCAGGGGAGAGGTTCAGGTTGGATTTTGGGGAAGATTCCTTCCTGGAAGTGCTGGAGTCCCCATTCCTTGGGGGGCTTAACAGCCCTATGGATGTGGCACTTGGGGACACAAGTCAGTGGTGGCCATGGCTTGGACTCAAGGATCTCAGGGGGCTTTTCCAACCCAAATGATTCCATGGTTTTTATGCTCTGTGGAGCAGGTGGGACAATGAAGGTGTTTGTTGGTGTCAGTCGTTGCATTATCAGAGGCAAAGGGACTCTGAATCCCAGCAGTTCCAGGTGTGTCCAATCCTTCCCCTTTTTCCACACTCCAGGAACAGCTTGGATAACATTTAGGTCCTTTCTTCACTGACAAAGCTCCGTGAAGATAAAACCCACCAGCCCAGGGGAGTTCAGCGTGTGTTGGTTCCAAGGCAACGCCTCATTTTATCACCATCAGCAAATTTTCCCTGGATCACATTCCAGCTCCTTGCTCTGGTCAGAGAGCTCCAACAGTGCTGAACCTCAGGAAGAGCAGAAAGACACCTGTATTTTCAGTTTTCTTGTAAATTGATGCATTCGTAGCTGTGTTTGAGGCACAGAAAGCTCTGATAAAACACCTCCTGTCTCTCTGTCCTGTCCCTGGGATGGTCTGAGGGGTTGAGGTTCCTCCCAGGGATCTTGGATTAGCTGGAAGCACAAGAGTTCCCAGATCTGAGCCAATTAAAACACACACCAAGTGACTGTGTTCATAAATGAGTCATTTCTAAAGAGGATGGAAAGGAAAGGGGTTTAGCAGGAGGAACAGGGAGGCTGTACCTGGGCTTTTCCAAGTGTGCAGCTGGCATGGACATGGGTCCAAAATCCTCTGGCACCACCGAAATAAGAGCAGAGGTAGCAGATGGACAAATGTGATTTATCACAGCATTCCAGAATGGGTTGGGTTGGAAGGAGCCTTAAAGCCCATCCAGTGCCACCGCCTGCCATGGGCAGGGACACCTCCCACTAGCCCAGGTTGCTCCAAGGTGGCCTTGGACACTCCCAGGGATCCAGGGGCAACCACAGCTTCTCTGGCAATTCCAGACCAGCCCCTCCCCACCCTCACAGCCAAGAATTCCTTCCCACTATCCCATCTATCCCTGCCCTCTGGCAGTGGGAAGCCATTCCCCCTTGTCCTGTCCCCCCATCCCTTGTCCCCAGTCCCTCTCCAGCTCTTGGAGCCCCTTTAGGCCCTGGAAGGGGCTCTCAGGTCTCCCTGGAGCCTTCTCTTCTCTCATCATCAACCAGGACCCAAGTCTTTAAGATATCTAATCAAATTTCCCTTTTCTTTGATTTCAAACCCTCCAGTCTGAGGTTCCACCCTGCCCTTCCCACAGCCCTTCCCCACCCTGGTTACAAGTGAATCAGGCAATTATTGTCAGGCTGATAACAATTTATGCACTGATTAAAACTAAAAAATGCTGCCTTTGGAGCAAAGGAAAATCCCAAACCCTTTCCTACAGGAGGTTGTTTCCTTGGAGGTTTCCTTCAAGGAGGTTTCCTTCCAGAAACATTTACTTGCAAGGAGAAGATCATTCCTTTCTAGTGGGAGAATAAAGAATCGTTTTCTCCGCGGCCTAATGGGCAAAGTCACATGTTTTTAATAAACATAGGGAAGGGCATTTTTCCTCCAGTCAGAATTAGTATTCAGGAGCTTTACAATGCTGATAAATCTCTGTGCCTTTCCTGTTTTTTATCCAGCTGAGGCTGTTCTCAGTCTGTGTCCTCTGAAGCCCGGGATGTTTGGCTGACTCTGGGATCGCTCGGGGTGTTCAGCACCAGAACGTTGATGTTGATGTCCATGGGGTTCCCCTGCTCTGCCCAATTTCACTCTTTCCCTGTCCTGGCAGGTTTTTCATTTGATGTTTTTGGGATGTGAGGGAAGTTTCTGGGATTTTTCACACTCTTGTCTTCATGTTACGTTGGCACTGTTGGGTAATGGTTGGGCTTGATGGGCACGGGCACAGGTGAAGCTGTGGCTGCCCCTGGAGACCTGGAAGTGTCCAAGACCAGCTTGGATGTTACTTGGAGCAACCTGGGTTAGTGGAAGGTGTCCCTGCCCATGGCAGGAGGTGGAATTGGATCATCTTGAAGGTCCCTTCCAACCCAAAGCATTCCATCCTGGTTTAGATGGGATACTGGGAAGAAATTCTTCCCTGTGAGGGTGATGAGGGGCTGGGATGGAATTGCCCAGACAAGCTGTGGCTGCCTCACCCCCAGAAGTGCCCAAGCCCAGCTTGGATCTTGCTTGGAGCAACCTGAGTTAGTGGAAGGTGTCCCTGCCCATGGAGGGGGGTGGGACTGGATGGGCTTTAGGGTCTCTCCCAACTCAAACCATTGTGGGATTATATGATTCCCAGTTTTGGGGATCTAAACTTATGGAGAGCCAACAGAACCCACTGTCCAACCCCGAGATGTTTGGGAATCTCCCTCTCTTGCTCCCACTTGGGCCAGGTGGGAGCACACACTCGTTAGCTCAGTGTGCAGTTCATGAGCACCCCCTCCAGCCCAGGGGGGTTTGTAGCTGTTTCCAAACTTCCCTCCAGGAAAAGACCCCTTTTTTATTTTTTCTCAGCCCAACCCTGGCTGTTCCATTGTCCTCCCTTGGCTTTTAAAAGCTCAGAATGGAAAAGAAGGTAAATAGAGGGTGAGGGGAGGGCAAGAGGAAGGAGAGCTGCTACCAAACCCCACGTGTAGTGAGTACTTTGTATGGCTGTGGTGTGGCAGCTGCTTCTGGTACTTAAAGCAAGGTATTTTGGGGTTAAAAGCAGCATTTTTCCTCATTATTTGAAGTGTTTCCAGGCCAGGCTGTCTCTGGATCCACTGAGTTGCTCGTCAGAGCACCGGCACTGAGGGAGCCACGTGCAACTCTGAGCTGCTCTCATCCCATCCCTTCTCATTTCCAGGGCTCCTCTGGGATCCACAGAGCAAATGAGGAGGGCAGAGACAGCAGAGATGGAGAGGCTGTGACAGGGAGGGAGCCTGCTGCTGGATTTAAAGGATGGGATCACAGCAGGCCTGAGGATATCACTTCCCTTACAGGGGTAATGACATTTCTGGGGTTTTTGGAGGGGTCCTGCTCCCACCTGTGTGCAGACCCCTGTGCTGTCGCTCCTGGCACACGGCAGAAGCCCACAGAACCTTCGTTTGAGATCCATATCCACATCCAGCCCTCAAAGCAACCGGTGCCAGGGCTGTGATGGAGGACCTGGGGATGCCTCAGCAAAGCAGGAATGTTCACCAGGCAATGGCTTCTTCTCCTTTTGTTTTTATTCCTGTGCAAGATAAAGGCATAAATGTCTAAATATTTGGGGTCTGACTCACTCTGTGTGTGTTTTCCCATGAACTGTGTTTCCTGGGAGGAAGGAGCCAGGCTTAAGACAAAGGGGAAAGGATGGAAAGGTTTTAAACTCGGGAATTATCCCATAATGACCCTCTGGTTTATGGGCTTTGCTCCTCATTTGTTCCTGTTTTTCTGTTGGATGGGTTGAGCAACCTGGTCTAGGGGAAGTTGGCCTAGGGGGTCCCTTCCAACCCAAACCATTCTGGGATTCCTAAATCATGGAATCATAGAGCCAAGAGGAAACACAGCCATGATCAGCACAGGGGTCAGGAGCACCCGGAGCTGTCCAGGGGGAATTTATTCCAACTTCCTCCTGACAAGAGACAGAGGGATAAAAACCAACCCAGTGACCTCTGTGCAGGAAAGGGGTGGGGAAAACATTGTTCATCAGAGCTATAAAGGTTATCCCAGCAGGGAAATAATGCCTGCAGTGTTTGGCTCAGAATTCCTTCAGGAAAAGTTGTTGGAAGTCAAGGAGAAAGGTCTGGAATGGGCAAGGGATGACTCCACACCTCAGCCCTGGAAGGAGCGTTGTTGTGGTTCATTGGCTTTGAGGAAAGAGCCTCAGGCTGCACCAGGGCAGGGTCAGGTGGGATACTGGGAAAATTCCTTCCTGGAAAGGGCTGTCCAGCCCTAGGCAGTGGTGGAGTCCCCATCCCTGGGGGGATTTAACATCCCTGTGGATGTGGCACTTGGGGACATGGGTCAGTGGTGGCCTTGGCAGTGCTGGGGGTGAGGGTGGACGTGATGATCTCAGAGGGCTTTTCCAGCCCAAACCATCCCATAATTCCATGTTACTTTGCTCTACAACAACCTGATGACAGGGAACGTTCCCCAGTGCTGATTATTTCTCAGTCATTCCCATGGAAGGTGAGGAATATCAGCTAGGACCCAATTCCAAGAAGTGATCAATCCATGAATCCCATTCCTATTTATCTGACCCAGAGCCCCAGGACTCTCCTCCCCCTCCTTCTCTCTCCACCCCCCACTTCCACCTCTTTAACAAATCAGCTCCATCCCGAAAATCCAAGCCCAGGGGAAGGAGCCTGGGGAAGAAGTGACACACCAAACAAGATTTTGATTTCGTTTGGAGCTCGTTAGGGTACATTTGCATAACGACAATGTCAGATTCATTATTCACGAGCATAAATCGCAGTGACCCCCTGGCTCCCAGAATCCCAGGATTAGGCATCATTCCTGCTGCTTGAAGCAATTCCTCTCTAAAAGGAGCGTGGCAGAGTGACAGCCTGATTTTTGATTTTTTAATTCATGTTGGGTCTTTCCAAGGAAACAGAAGAATCATGGAACAGAAAAATCAGGCCCAGGGGTTGAGGGGGCAATGACTTCAGCAAATGGGGGTTAAGAGGAGTTTTTGGTGCAAGAGAAAGGCATAAAGGTGTAATTATTTGGGGTGGCTGGTGGGGGAAGGAACAGGGATGTCCCTCCTGGAGTTCTCTCCCACACATGTTGTGCTCCAGGTGACATGGAAAAGGTTGGAGGAAGATCACAGGAGGTCCCTTCCCACCCAAACCACTCCATGATTCCATGGACAAGACCTTCATTAACTTCTCTGGCAGTATTTAGTTCCCCTCTTTGCCCCAGCACCGGGGTCACCTTGAGCAAGTCGCTGCATCTCTAAGCCCAGAGTGAGGTTTTAAAGCAAAAAAATGACAAATTTCAAACCAAAGTTCCAATTTCCAACAAAAATTAAGGCTCCCTTAAATGGGGGATTCTTGAAGGAAACACTCCAAATCCCACATTCAGCTCCTCTGGGGTTGAGGATGATCAGCTGGTGGCATTTCTGTCCCACCACAGAGCTGGATTTCAGCTGGGAAAGGTTCCCTAAGGCTTAGGAAAAAGGGGAATAAGCTAAAAGGGGCTACCAGACTATTTCCAGCTCTGTCACTGCCCACATTGTCTCTTGTCACCCAGAGGGCTCCTGCAGTGACATGACAGGAGAGAACTAAAGGGCTCAGAAAAGTTTCCCATCTCAAAAAGACCAAACCTTTCCTCTTGCACACACAAAGCTTTGGCACAGCAACATCCAGGTGAAGCATTGCAAAATCTTACCCTTTCTTGTTCAAATTTGAACTTCCCACCTGTGCCAAAGGTGAGTTTTCCAGTGAGAAAAAAAAAATATTTTCCGGTGGAAAATTCCCTTTAGATCAGTGGCAAGGAATACACTGGCTCCCAGACATGGCTCTTCCCAGGGCAAGGAAACCAATCACAGCCTCTCTTGGTGAAAACCATAAAGCTCCCACAGTTACAGGTTCATTGCTTGGGCTGAGCTGCCTCCCAGCTTTCCCTCAGAAACCGGGAAAAACCAGAGAAATGGGTATAATGAGCTTAATTCCTGTGCCCTGCTCTGAGGTCTGGCTGAATTCTGAAGCTCTGCCCAGAATGACTTCTACGAAATGCTTTTGAGTTTCCACATCTTGCTGCTCACCTCGTCCTGGGGAGCCAGTTTTAGTCCTGTGTGACCCCCGGGCCCGGGGCCACCCCCAGCCCAGCCCGGGGCCATAATTAACACTTGCATGGGAGGAGTGGAGGTGGCATCAAACTTTCTGCTGCTCTCCTTCACTGAGTGCTCCTGCCTGTCTAATGCCACAGCCAGTGGGATGTTCCAGCAGCTCCTTTCCTTCCCACCCCTCCCTTTGCAAAGGAACGGCCCCCTAATTGGCCCTTTTAAAAGGAATGGCCCCTAATTGGTGATTAACCACTTTCCTCAGAGCTGGATACCCCAAAAAGCAACCTGATTGCTGCCCTAATGATCCTAAAAATGCTGTTGGTGCTGTGAGTCTGAGGGGTTCTTGAATGGTTTGAGGCCTGAGGACCACGGGCTTCATTTGGAAGGAAGCTGAAAGTTTGGGATTTAAGCTTGCCAACTTTTGCAGCCACATCCTAGAGCCATTTCCTCTCTTCTTTGCTGTGTGCAAAGAATCTCCTTGGTACCCATTTATAAAGGTTTCAAACCCTTAATATTAGCAAGGAAAAGGATGAATCATAGAATCACACAATGGTTGGGTTGGAAGGACCTTAAAGATCATCCTGTTCCACCCCCTGCCATGGGCAGGGACACCTTCCACTAGCCCAGGTTGCTCCAACCTGGCCTTGGACACTTCCAGGGATCCAGGAAGACTCACAGGGAGGATAAAGATGAAAAGAGCAGAGTTCTTTGTCCAACCCCAGGTGAAAGGCACTCCCTGCTCCATACAAACACCTCCAGCCCACCAACAGCCAAGATGGAAAAAAGAGGGAAGGAAAAATCCACGTGCCAAAAATGCCCCCTGGATCAGTCCCAAGGTCCAGAACACAGGAGCTGGAGCTGGCTCAGCTCTAAATTGAGCCCTAAAAAACTCTTGATTGCCCCAAGGAGTGAGTCCTTCTTTGCTGCTGGTTGTTGTCCATGTTCATTTTCTCACAGAGCTCATCCCAACATTTCCATGATCCTCGAGGGTCCTTCCAACTCAGGATATTTTCTACGTCTGTGATGAAACTGCGGGTTTTTAAAGGGTTCCTGGATTTCTTTGGTGCTTCCCTCAAAAAATCCCCACTCCCTCACCCCTGTGCTGGTACTTGACACTAAATTATTTGTTCAATAAAGCACCAAGCAACAAACAGGAACCCCTGCTGGTAGATTTAGAGAAGAAATGATAGGAGCAGAGCAGATAATCTCTCCCCAGGTACATTAGGCATTTAATTTAAATTGTCTGGGTGTATTTTCTCATGTTTACATCCTCAAGCAATTTGAGATTGGCCCAGGACTGACAGAAGGAAAATATTGTTTATGTCATACAAATCATTAAACTATAAGCAATTCCATTAAATGTTTCTCCACTCTGTAGGGCAAATGAGAAAACAGCTGGTTGTTCAGTTCTGCTGAAATCTTTGCCCACAAAAACACTGACATTAATACAGGCAAAAGCTGCTCTTTGCCATGGGATTGATAAGGATAATTTGCAATAGGATTGATAAGGACAGTTAAGATCCTTTACTGTGACAGCCAAGGGATATTATGTTTGAGAACAAAGTATGTTGTTTACCTGTTTTATCTCATAACCAACAGATCTGTTACCTGGATGGGACATTTGGGGCAAGTCCAGGGAGGAACAATCTAAAAAGAAGATTTCTTGGGGATTTTAAAAGCCATTCTTCTCTCACATCTCTAAGCAGGAACAATAAACAAAAAATCACCCAGGAAAACACCGGAATCAGTCACTTAATTATTGGATCTCACACACAGAAATCAGGAGTTTGCCCTGAGCTGTCTCCTGGGGCCATTCCTGGGAGCTGAGGAGATGCTGCCTTTTGAAGGCTCCTTCACAACCCCCAGGGCAGGGCTCTGCTGAAAGAGTTGTCAGACACCAGAGTACCCCCGAGTGCTGCTGCCCAGCGGGTCCTGCCCGTGGGTTCCAGGTGCCAACCACCTCCCAGCACATCCCTGGCCTTCCAGAAGT
>NW_020884972.1:920274-924875 GCF_003945725.1 Corapipo altera | reverse complement strand
GGCCTTCCAGGAGTGCCTTATCCATGGTTTCCAGGTGCCAACCACCTACCAGCACATCCCTGGCCTTCCAGGAATGCCTTATCCATGGTTTCCAGGTGCCAACCACCTCCCAGCACATCCCTGACCTTCCAGGAGTGCTGCCAACCCCCCACCCACAGAGTCACCCTCTGCTTTCTGTCACCACGCTGGCAGTGGAGGGGCTCCAACAAATCCATTGCCTCTTCTTTTCCCGGGTTTTTTCCCACATCCCGGGGCTCAGCTGGTGTTTTTTTCACTCCTTCTTTAGTCCTTCAGCCCCACCTAGTGCTAAAGCCAAAGAAAAAAACCTTGTTCTTTAATTAAGCTAAATAAAAAGCCTTTTTCCCCATCCCTGGAAGTGTCCAAGGCCGGGTTGGAGCAACCTGAGCTAGTGGAAAGTGTCCCTGTCCGTGGGGACAGGATGATTTTAAGGTGCCTTCCAACCCAAACCTCGCTGGGATTCTTTCACCAGCCTAAAACTGGTCCCTAAAGTCCAAAGCAAAGCACGACTCCTTTGCTTTGCAGGGAATTCTGCAACCCCTGGGCCTCTGCAGAGGGGTTTTGGTGAAAATGATGCCTCAGAAAAAGGGGTTTGCAGCCTGTGCTCAGAGAAACATAGAGGCAAAACACCATCATCACCTGGCAACCCTACACAAACATGTTCTCCATCCTGCCTTCTCCAAAACTTACATTTAAAATGTTCTTGAGCCCTTAAACACAAATCCCTTGGAAACAGTGCATTTTTCAGTGTTCTAGTGCTAATTATGGTGAAGGAAAACCTTTTCTCCCCCCCCCCCCCCCCCCCCAAAAGTGTCTTTTGGTAGAAATGTTATTTAGAAATGGAAAATTTTAAAGCCAATAATTTTTACAAGCCAGGGTTTCTGTTCTCCTTCCCATCACCTTGCCTTGAATGCAAACAAAGATCAAGAGGACGGATATGTTACGTTTAAATTGTATTAAACTGGGATCAAAACCTGAATTTATTTCCTAACATTTGCTAAAACATCACAGAGCAATGACAAGCACGAGAACAGAAAGGTTTCCTGTCGACCTTACAGCAGCCCTGATTTTTATTTCCCTGCCACGGACATGAGATTAGATCATCCATTATCAGCCTCTGAGGCTACACAAATTTGTCAAGTGTTCCGCAGCAAATCCCCACTGCAGCAAAGCTGAGAATTTGGGAAGAAATCCTCTGTGGTTTCTATTCCCAACACGTGAATTTGGGCTGTTCATTTGGGAGGGTCCCTACCTGGCATTTCCACTCTAAATAAATTGTATTTGGAGTCCTGCAGCCCTCTGGGCTCTGACTTACTCTGTTATCACATCAGACTTTTCATACTCACACTGACTTGCAAGTACTCACTGTGGAAACAAATGTACTGGGCTCTGGGTAATTCCCAGCATAATTTAAGCACTAATTAAACAAAATGGATTTTTATCATGATTCTTAAATATTTACCCAGTGCAAGGAGCAGCCCCCAAGATCACCACACACTCACTGAGGAACAGGAGAGTGATGCAACGTTGTGCCTTAGTTAAGACAAGAGAAAGGACAACACTGCCCAGAGAGTAAGTCCATGCAAACAACTTGGATTTTGTCAAAGTGATTAATTCTTTTTCTCACTGAATGACTAAATCTTTCCACACTGACCAAAGGCAGATGAATGTGAGCAGCAGGGACAGATCTTTGGTTCTGTGCTGCCCCCAGCTGTCCTTAATATAATCCTGAACTCAGACAGAAAGGTTCAGAGGTGATGGTCGAGGGCAGCACCACTGCAAAGTCAGATTAGAGCAAATATAACTTGCATAATGAGTATTTTCTCAGGATCAAACCCCTACCTGTATACTGGAGTCACAGCACAAGCTTTGGCTCTCACCAAACCCCGCTGCCAAGAGATGGAGCTTCCTCTCCACACCCTCAATTTAGAAGGTACCACCCCTTCCACCAGCAGAAACATTGATGAGATTGCTCCTCACCTCCTGCAGGCAGAGTGAGATTCATTTAATTGAATTGATTAGCTCTTTAGGCTACTTTGGGTGATTCTGCCCAGCAGAGTTTCCCTGTGGTGACAATTCTCTGGGAGTTTAGATGAGCAGTTGGCCTTTGGAACTCTGAGCTTCCCTTTGAGATCTGCCCTGCAGGGAAACCAGGGGTGCTGTGCAACCTAGAGCTTCATTTTTGGTGCCTTCCAGCTGATATTTGCCACAAGTTTCAGGGTGTAATCACATGTTTGATCAAGCCTCGTGCCCCATCTGTGTCACTCCAGAACAGGACTTGAGGTTCACCACTGAATACAGACAGATTTGAGGATTAACATGAAACCAGATAGTTCTGTGTGCCTTTTTTTGCCAAAACCTTCCCTCAGGTAGATCCCAGAGAGGATTAGGTACCTACTCAGAGATTTTTTTTAAAAACCAGGCCCATCCTGGCAGCTGAGCTGGCAGCACCTCTCCTGGATCCTCTCTGCCCAGCTGGGACAGGAGCAGTGCCCTCAGAGGGTTGTGGCTTTGTTTCAGCACAAAATTGCTCAAACATCTGCAGTGTTGTTTGAAGGAACTTGTTTGACAGAGCCCTAAAACAGGCTGGGAGCATTCCAGCCACCAACTGCATCTGTACTGGGAAAAACCATAAGAAAGGTTGGAATCCTGCTTAGGAAAACCAGGCAGCAGTTAAGGAATACTCCAGGGTTGTACACAACTGTAGGCTGACACTGCTGTGTAAACACGTTAATATTTAATAACATGTTAATATTTTAATAATGTTCAATGCAAAATCACCTTCTCTGGTCTCTGATATAGTGAGTCAATGTGGTAAATCTGACAGGGAAGTTTTCCAAGAGCCTTTTCAGCCAGGAGAACCAGCATTTCCACAGCAATGGAAGGAAATTCTGGGCCTGGATGCTGCCAAGGACTCCTTCCAAGCATCTGCAGCTTCACCTCCTCTGGACACAGAGGAGTTCCCAGGTGCCAGCCCAGGACTCCTCTGAGGGAGCTCCAGGAGGTGTTTAGTCCATGTTACAGAATCTGCTGAGCTGGGAGGGACCCACAAGGACCATCAGTCCAACCCTCAGCCCTGCACAGGCCCAGCCCCAAGAGTCACCCCCTGTGCCCCAGAGGATCATCCAAACCCTCCTGGAGCTCTGGCAGCCTTGGGGCTGTGCCCACTGCCCTGGGGAGCCTGGTCAGTGCCCAGCCACCCTCTGGGAGAAGAACCTTTGGCTGAGACACAGCTCCAGCCATTCCCTGGCTGCTGTCCCTGGTCCCCCCAGAGCAGAGCTCAGTCCCTGCCCCTCCTCTGCCCCTGCCCAGGAAAGTGGAACTGCAGTGAGGTCTCCCCTCAGTCTGCTCTGCTCCAGCTGAACACACCAAGTGCCCTCAGTGTCCTCACATGGCTCCAAATCAAGGCCCTGCACCATCTCCCAGGGCTGAGGCTGTGCTGGCAGCCACCCAACACCTCCATGTTTGCCCTGGGCAGAGGTGGAGTCCCAGGAGCTCGGTGCAGAGTTTCCTGGAGCAGCTCCCCAGAGCCTGGGCTGTGCTGGGCAGGGCTGTGCCCGTGGAACGTTGGAGGCTCCCCCGGAGGCGGTGGAACGCTGGCCGTGGAACCCCCCAGGAGGTCACAAAGCCAGGCCGTGGTTTCCAGCGTGGGGAAGGTGCTGTGGGCACCACTCCAGCAGTGGCACCGCCGCAGAAGTGGCACTGGAGGCTCTGGTGGCACCTGCAGTGGCAGCAGTGACGATGCAGGGGCGACGGGCCCCCGTCGGCCGTGTCCTCCTGGTGGGGCTGAAAGCCCTGGCAGCCTTTGCAGCCCTGGCAGTGCTGGTGGCCCTGTATGCCCACATCACCACGAGGGGCCAGGTGGATAAGTCAGGCCCATTGGGAGCAGGTAGGTGGGCAGGGAAGGACCCGTACCCGGCACGGCCCCCACAGATCCCACAGGTCCTGTCGGGTCCTGCAGGTCATCCCTTGAACGAGCGTTTCGGTCCCAATCTTCTGTGGATATAAAATTTAACAATCATTTTTTGGGCAGTCGTGCAGCAGAGCAGAGAGGGAATGGGTGGGGCTCAGGGATGGCCCCGGGGCACTGGGATACACAGATTCCATGGCCCCGAGCTGCTTCCAAGGGTCACTGCAACACCAGCGGGCTTGGGGCTGAGTTCAGGGCTGGTGTGAGCGGCAGAAACTCTTTCTCCTGACAGCTCCTGCACTGCTCAATTTGGATCATGATGGCTCAGGCACCTTCCCACACGGTGCTCCAGAGAGGGAGGGACAGACAGTGCCAAGGAGCCATTCCATGTCCAAACAACAGTCAGATCCAGGGAACTACGAGGAAGTAGTTCAGTTGAGCATCTCTGTTCTGTTCCCAAATGTGTCTGGAGGCAATGGAGGAGATGCAGGTTCTGGATCTGGCTCTCCTGGAGGTCACATGGATACATCTTCCCTTTGGGAACTGCCAGCTCAGAGCCCAACTGTGAGCGAGGCATCTCCTGCAGGTGAGAGAACCCAGCCCTACCTGTCCTGCTCCCTGTTCTAGGGTTCAGGCAGCACAGGGGGTGCCCCAGGGTGTGACAACAGCTCCC
>NW_020884972.1:909732-920264 GCF_003945725.1 Corapipo altera | reverse complement strand
GGGTTCAGGCAGCACAGGGGGTGCCCCAGGGTGTGACAACAGCTCCCTGTGGGGGTCTGGTGTCAGCTGTGGGCACAGGGAGGGCTTTCCCAGTCTCAGTCCTGACTGACAGCACAGCCCAGGCGCTGCTTCCAGAAATTTTTTTTCTTTCCATTAAGGTCCAAAGAACGGAACTGAACCCGGAGACATTTACTGGCAGCTGGAGGAAACACTGACTGAGGTCCTGGGTGCCCTGAAGGAGATACCTGATGGTGGGTAGGGGTGGAGCTGGGAGCTGGGCTTGGGATCTCACTGAGGAACAGGGACTTGGAACTGAACTGATGCACTTTCTCTCTGAAGTTGTGGAGCTCGAGACTGTGGAGGTACCTCAGAAAGGCCATCAGGAGGTGCCATTCCCTGGGGAAAAGCCGAGGGCTGCTCAGCCAACAGGAGAGTCAGGTAATCGCTGTCCCTTGGCCACCTGAGGGGGGAGGATGTGGCCATGCCAGGAACACGCTCTGGGACCCTCTGGGGATGTGGGAGATGCTCCCTGTCCCCCACACCCTGTTTCCAGGGATTTCACAGCTTTACCCTCTTGGGACCCCCCTCAGCAGATGATGGGAAATGTGACTCTGGATCCTGGAACATCCCTCTCGCAGGACCTGCATCCCAGAGCATGCCAGGAGGCCCTGGAGGCCCTGGCACGACAGAAGGGATCCCTCCTGGGATCTGAGAGAGTGCAGAGGGACCCTACACGATCCTCCTGCAGCCCCTGTGCCTGAGCCACGCTGAGGCTTCACCTTTCCCTGGCCCTTGGCAGTGCCAGCAGCCCCCATGCCAGGCTAGGGGAATGTTTCCCAAACTATCCAAGCAGGGAGCAGCCTTGCCAGGGGCCACAGCCTGGAGAGACAAGACCAGAAAATTGGGGGCAGGCAAGCACTGCTTGTGCTGCAGAAAGGGAAACCATGTGCTCTGTGTGGCCCCCTGAGTCCTGTGCAGGGGGACAATGTGTCCCCCAGGGTCAGAGATCTCCATCCAGGCAGCGCCAGCCAAGCCTGGAAAGGGAAGGTAGGAGAGCACAGGAGGGATTGTGGGCAAATGTGAAGGATGCCCAGGAATAGGGAGTGAGGGCAGACACTGGGAGGACTGGATTGTGGCCACTGCAGAGTGTGAGCGAGGCTGAGAGGAGAGAGAGAGGCTCAGAGAGCACAGACTTGCAAGGCCTTCGGGAGTTCCCTTGGCTTCCTGTGATGGGAACAGTTCCAGGCGTGGAGAAAAACATACAACAATTGGCAGGATTTTATTATATGGACCATATAATAACTGTAAGATCCATATATGTTTTTCTCCACGCCTGGAACTGTTCCCATCACAGCTTCCACTGCAGCCACGGAAACATTTTCCCCCTAGGATAGTCCCTCCTTCAGAGATGGCAACAAAGTGGGAAAGGACATTTCCTGGCAGTGTCAACCCTCCCATGAGATTGCCAGGGGTGAGCAGGACACACTGACGGGCACAGTTGTTCCTCCAGGTGTGGACAAGAGGAGACTGGGCAGGACCAACCCAAAGGCTGTGGCTGGCAGGGCACACAGAGGAGCAGTGGATGCTGAGACCAGCAGGAAGGTCCTTCTCAGCAACTGCCTGGTGGCCGTGGCCGGGGTGCTCACTGTGCTCTTCCTCTGCCTGGTGGTCCCTGCCTGGGCAAAGGACATCCAAGGGTGAGGGAGGGGTGGGGGCAAAGGATGTGCTGTGGGGGGCAGGGGTTGCCAAACAAGTCTTGGGTGGCTGTGCCAGCCGTGGGGTGTCTCGAGCTGTGCAGCTCTGGGTGCCCAGTTGGTCACTGCCCAAACTCAGATTCGTGCTGGGAGCTGATGCCCTGTTTGCTGCCCAGAGCTCTCCATGTCCACAGCTCCCCTGTGCAGCCAGATGCCCACATCCCGGGCGTGCCCACATCCCACAGGGTGCCCACATCCCACGGGGTGCCCATATCCCAAGGGTGCCCACATCCCACGGGGTGTCCACATCCCAAGGGTGCCCATATCCCACAGGGTGCCCACATCCCACGGGGTGTCCACATCCCACAGGGTGTCCACATCCCACGGGGTGTCCACATTCCAGAGGTGCCCACATCCCAAGAGTACCCATATCCCACAGGGTGCCCATATCCCACAGGGTGCCTACATCCCAAGGGATGCCCACATCCCACGGGGTGTCCACATCCCACAGGGTGCCCACATCCCAGGGGTGCCCACATCCCAGGAGTGCCTACATCCCATGAGGTGCCCACATCCCAAGGGTACCCACATCCCAGGGATGCCCACAACCCGGAGTGCCCACATCCCAAGGTTGCCCACATCCCAAGGGGTGTCCACATCCCACGGGGTGTCCACATCCCACAGTGTGCTCACATCCCACAGGGTGCCCACATCCCACAGGGTACCCACATGCTATGGGATGCTTACATCTCAAGGATGCCCACATCCCAGGCATGCCCACATCCCACAGGGTGCCCACATCCCAGGGGTGCCCACATCCCACAGGGTGCCCACATCCCACAGGGTATCCATATCCCACAGGGTGCCCATATCCCACAGGGTGCCCATATCCCACAGGGTGTCCACATCCCATGGCGTGCCCAGAGCTGCTCTGCACCCTCACACCCTCCCCACAGCCAGGCCATGGCAGGGCTCCAGCAACTCCCTCTCTCCACAGGCACCTGGCAACTTGGAGAGCCCGATTCCGGCCCCTGGGCAGCAGGGAGGAGGTGGAGATTTAGCAGTAGAATAATAGTAAAGAGAATAATAATAATAAAATAATAATAATAACGATAAGAAGAAGAATAAAAAGAATAAGAATAAAATTAAGAGAAGCAGCATAATTGTCTGGGTGGAAGTTGTGGATGGGAAGGAATTCTTGCCCCCTGCTCTGTTCTCCACACTCTGTCTGGAGCCACATCCAGCTCAGGGGCTCCCAGGACAGGCAAGTCCCAGCTCTGTTAGACCAGGCCCAGAAGAGGCTCCAAAATGATCCAACTGCCCCGTGCAGAAACCCCAAGAGAGCTGGGGGTGTCCAGCCTGGAGGAGAGAAGGCTCCAGGAGCCCTTGTTATGACCTTTCAGCACATAAAGGGTTTCTGGGAAAGGTGCAGAGAGTTTTTTCCCAGGCTCTGCCATGCCAGACCCAGGGGGAGGGTTTCCCACTGCCAGAGGGCAGGGGCAGATGGGACACAAGGCAGAAATGTTTTATGGGGAGGGTGGGGAGGCCCTGGCACAGGTTGCCCAGAGAAGCTGTGGCTGCTCTTGCATCCCTGGAAGTGTCCCAGGCCAGGTTGGATGGGGCTTAGAGCAACCTGGGACAGTGGAAGGTGTCCCTGCCCATGGCAGGGGGTGGCACTGGATGAGTTTTGAGGTCCCTTCCAACCCAAACCATTCCATGATTCTGAGATGGTGAGTAGGCAGTGGCAGGAGAAGTTGCTTTTCAAAGCTTTGAGCATTTCTGTTGATTTTTACCAGCAGAAATTGTGTGTATTCATATATTCTCCTTCCTGACACGTTACCTACCTAAATATACATAACATGACTGGGTTAAAAATGTGAAGCCTAACAAAACCAGGGCTGAATAACAGAACTGGGTGAACATCTGAACTGCAAATAAATGCTACTCTAAAAGCCAAAAAAAACCCCAGTAGAATTCCCATAAGACACACTGCAACTTGAAATACTGCCTAAAAGCAGGTGCCTCTTTCTTGTGTGTAAAAATACACCCTGGACTGACACAGATTCTTCCAGTGAACAGAACTCAGGGCTGTGCTGGAGGTTTGTAAGGCAGGGAGAAGAGACAATAAAATACAGTGGAAAAGATCCATGGCTTGACTTTGGAGGCATTTAATGAATCAATCAGTGCTTAAACTGATTTAACTTTGGAGACATTTAATGAAACAATCAGTGCTTAAAGATCAGTGTGCAAAGGGGCTGAAAGAGCAGAAGTTGGTATTGCAGGTGTGCAAGGGATGGGCTGTGCAAGGGTTGGGCTGTGCAATAGAGCAATGGGTGGTATTTGTTGATTTTGGGGTTTTCCTCTAATCAAAGCCTCCCCAGGGTGGTGGTTGGGAAGCAGAACTGCCTGCCCAGGGCAATCCCAGAGCTCACCTCCGGCCTGCTGGGAGAGGGATCTTTGAAATCCCCTCATCCTGGGAAAGTTCTTCCAGATTTTCCCTCCAAACAGCTGGAGAGGGTTTGAATTGTGTCTTTACAAACCGGGGGCTCCCGGGGGGTGTTGGGACTGTGTGTGGGGACAGGGAGCACAACTCCAGTGCTGCACCTGCTTTCCACCTCTGCAGGGATCCAAAGGGATTTTAAAAGCTGAAGGATCACAACTCTTCTCTAACAGAGCACTTCAGCAATGCTGGAGGTTCTGCAGAGCAGTGACATGGATGCACTGGAGCACATTAAATGAGCCAGGATAATGTCCATGCTCCTGATATCCACAGGACACAGGATTATATCCAAACACAGTCAAGCTGCTGCTTCAAACTGACTCAGCTTTGGTCAAAAAAATGTTCAACACTGAGCTCTCATCCCCTTTTCAGAGGTTTATTAACACAATCAATGATTATGCCTATTAGTACAAGCTGGTATCTCATAAGAATAAATAAATTCCTGGGCAGAATTTTTAGGGTCTGGGGGCTTCTGTCTCTTCTTTTCTCTCTGCCCCTTCTGGGGGCTTCTCTGTTTCACCACATACTCATCTTCACCCCCTCTGAGCTGGGTTTCAGGGGGGGTTGAGTCAGTAAAATGGTGGTTCCAGTTCACTCCCCACAATCCACGGGCTGTCCACTCCAGGGATCCAGTCACGAGGAATATTTAAGCTGCAGCTTTGTCTCTTCCAAGGGTTCTGAATTCTCTGATCATCAGCTCCAGGTTTCACTCAGATCTGTCTCTGACTGACCCCACAGCCCCTGGGATCAAAGGAAGGTCATCCTGCAGCCTCACATTTCCAGGTGTTTATGTCAAACATCAGGTATCCCCTGGGATACTTTCCAACAGGAAATTTTCAATGTGGAAGGCCTCGAGGTTGGCTGGGTTGGTCCCATATCAGTCACCTGCCTCCTCAAAGGTCTGCCCTGGTCCAATGACCCCTCACAGGCTGCTGGGCAGACACTGCTGGAAGCTCAGAAGAAGCTTTGAGCTCTCCAAATGGCAGAACATGAATCCTAAAGAGGAGGATCGGTCCCTGAGCTGGGTTTGGGCTCAACAATGAGCCTTTGGACCCTCCAAATGAGGCTCAATTGGTCAATTAGAGTCAATTCAGCTTTTTGCCAAGTCTCAAACCAAACCCAACCCGCTCTGTTCTTCCTTGCATGGTCTCACCCCTGCCAGCAGCAGCACTGGGGCTGGGCTTTGGGTTCCTTTGGGAATCTCACACCATGGGAGGCTCCCTGCTCCAGGACAGAGTCCTGGCTGTGCCCTCCAGCCCCCCAGATGGCTTCAGGGCAGGACACCTTGACCCCAAAATCCAGCAGAGCCGAGGGATCCCTGGAGATCCCCCCTCTGACTCTGCATTCCCAGCAGGGAACAGCCCCTGGAATGGCACCACTTCCAGTCACATCCCAGTTCTGCCACCTCAGGTGCTGCCCAGCCCGGTCCTGTCACTCCATCCATGGCCACAGCCCCCTGGCCACCACCTCTGTCTTCTTCAGCACGGGGGACCTCAGAGCTGGGGGTCCCTCAGGGTGCAGGGGGGGCACAAACAGGGAGGGCTCGAACCTGTATCCTGCCAAAATGCTCTTCTGGGGCTCCTTCAGCACCGACCAGAAGGCCTCAGGCCGTGGTCTGGATCCCTGTGCTGGCTCAGGGCCTGGTGCCAGCACGACAGAGACCCTGGAGGTGGAACCCTCAGGCTCCCAGGCCTGGACATTCCATGGCAGGGACACCCTTCCAAGAGCAACTTTCCTCTCTTCTTCTCTTCCGGGAAGGAGTTTCTTTTCTCCTTCTCTTCCAAGGGGATATTTCACTCCTCTTCTGAAACGAGCTTTCTTTTCTCTTTTTCTTCCAGGAGAAACTTTCTTTTCTCCTTTTCTTCCAGAATTAACTTTCTTTTCTCCTTTTCTTCCAGGAGAAACTCTCTTTTCTCCTTCTTTTCTGGGACGAACTTTCTTTTCTCCTTCTTTTCCAAGAGAATCTTTTGATGCTCCTTCTCTTCCAAGATGAACTTTCTTTTCTCTTTTTCCTCCAGCAGAAACTTTCTTTTCTCCTTCTTTTCCAGGAAGATCTTCCTTTTCTCCTTCTTTTCCAGGAAGATCTTTCTTTTCTCCTTCTTTTCCAGGAAGATCTTTCTTTTCTCCATCTTTTCCAGGAAGATCATCTTCCTTTTCTCCTTCTCTTTCAGGAAGATCTTCCTTTTCTCCTTGTCTTCCAAGGGAATCTTTTGATGTTCTTTCTCTTCCAAGATTAACTTTCTTTTCTCCTTCTCTTCCAAGGGAATCTTTTGATGCTCCTTCTCTTCCAAGATTAACTTTCTTTTCTCCTTCTCTTCCAAGGGAATCTTTTGATGCTCCTTCTTTTCCAAGATGAACTTTCTTTTCTCCTTCTTTTCCAAGACGAACTTTCTTTTCTCCTCCTTTTCCAAGGGAATCCTTTGATGTTCCTCTTCCAAGATGAATTTTCTTTTCTCCTTCTCTTCCAAGGGAACTCTCTGATGCTCCTTCTCTTCCTAGATGAACTTTCTTTTCTCCTTCTCTTCCAAGGGAACTTTTTGATGCTCCTTCACTTCCAAGATGAACTTTCTTTTCTCCTTCTCTTCCAAGATGAACTTTCTTTTCTCCTTCTTTTCCAAGGGAATCTTTTGATGCTCCTCTTCCAAGATGAACTTTCTTTTCTCCTTCTCTTCCAAGATAAACTTTCTTTTCTCCTTCTCTTCCAAGAGGATCTTTTACTTCTCCATCTCCTCCTGCCCTGCCCCTCTGAGTGGTTTTTTCCTCTCCATGGTTTTGCTTTGACCCTTGGCCCTTGGGGGTGGGTTTGCCCTTGGCTTGGTCAGTCCCAGGCTGCTTTTTTCCAGCAGCAGCAGCCCCTGGGATCACTGGCAGCTTCCTGGAAGGACACAACAGGCTGGGAGGGGTCTGGAGCGATATCCTGCCCACAGGAATCCCACTGAGCTGGGACCCTGGGCTGGCACAGGCTGTCCCCATGGGGCTGCAGAGGAGCCAGGCTGTGCCATGGGGGCTCCAGCAGGTCCCTCAGGGGGTTGGTGCTGGGAAGGGGCTCTGGCTGCAGCCCTGAGCCTCCAGTCTCACCTGACCCCAGAGCTGTCCTTCATCTCCTCATCCCCCTTGTGCCAGGGCTGCTTGTCTGCCTTAGTGGTGGAGCCAGCAGGCATGGCCAGGCCAGGGAATCTCCCTGGAATCAGGAAGGAGAGACCTTTGTCAGAAGAGCACAGCTGTGATGTCTCCAGAGGCCTGACACCCTCCCCAGTGCCAGCACTCCCTGGGCCCCTCTGGTTTGAGGCAGGGGAGCTGGGTGATGCCCCTGAGGTGACAGAGCCTCTCTCAAAAGCAGAGGGAACTTTCTAGAGCCTTCAGATCCCCACCCTCCTGCTGTACCCAGGGATGTGCCTCTTGGGCACCTCCCTCCCCAGAGTTCTTGTGGAGCCAACCTGAGAAGATAAAGCTGTGCTGAGCTGGCACCAAGCTTTGGCACAAGTCAGACCCTTGTGACAATCATCCCTGGGGATTGTCCCATCAGATCCCAGAAGCCAGCTACCCTGGCTATGGAAGCGAGGTGGGAGCTGCTTTACCTTCCGTGCCTCGTCCAACAGCTGGCAAACTCTCTGTTTGCTTCCCTTTGTCCCCACCAGGGATGTCTCTCCAGGCCCTGAGATGGTCCCTGAGCAGTGACAGGGGCAGACTCGCCGGTTCAAACCTCGAGGCAAAGAGAAGGCACAAGAATGAGCCATGGGACCACCAGCCTCTGTCACAGGAGAGTTTGGCACTGGTTGCTCTCCCAGGTCAGCTGTGCCCCATCCCTAAGGACTGTCCTGGGAAATGGGAGCACCCAGGAAAGGATTCTTGGCCACAATGGGAAAGCAAGTGTCACCTAAAATCCTTGCTGTGCCCCCTCAGGTCTGCTCATGGGAGTGACGACTGGTCAGACACGTGTGGGAGGGGCAGCTCTGCGTCCCCACGGCAGCACTGCTGTGCTCGTGAGGATAAACTGCCCCCAAACTGCAGCTGAGCCACAGGATCACAGAGTCAACCCGTTGGAAAAGACCTCTGGGATCATCGAGTCCAACCTGTGACCTAACCCCACCTTGTCCCCCCCACCATGGCACTGATGCCACATCCAGGCTCTGCTTAAACCCCTCCAGGGACGGGGACTCCACCCCCTCCCTGGGCAGCCCATTCCAAGGGCTCATCCCTCTCTCTGGGAAGAACTTCTTCCCCATGGCCAACCTAAACCTGCCCTGGGGCAGCTCCAGGCTGTGCCCTCTTGTCCCACTGCTGGTTGTCTCAGGCAGAGCCTGAAGCTGCCAGAATTCCACACTCACTCGGGAAAGACGAGGACGCGGCTCGTGAACGCCAGGGAAGCAACGGGCACGTCCCGGGACACCACCAGGTCCAGCTGCTGGAGAACCTGCAGCAGAGAAACGTGGAGATGCCAGGACATCCTCAGCGTGGGCAGGGCACTGTAGTGGTTTGGTTTAGGCCTTTTCCTGGCATCCAGGTCGAAACTAAGGAAGTACCCATATCCCAATATTCCATTCTATTCTTTACATAAGCAGAAGTGTAAGTAGAAGGGGGAAGGAATTTGGAAAGCAGATCTCTTCCAGTGGAGTTGGAGAAAGCAAGGCAACCTCTCTGCAGATGGGGTTCTCATGTGGGAGTGCAGGCCTGTGAGTTTTTGAGAGGCTTTTGCTTCTTCCCAACTTGAGAGGAGAGATCTGGTGGTGTGGGCTTTGCTTCCTTAAAGAAAGTATTAAGATTTTGTTCTGCTAGTTCTTTATTGGCCACGTATATCTGTTCTTCTGTTTCTTTATTTTTTTTTGGGGGGGAGGGGGTATTGGGGTTCTCTTTCTTATATGTACATAGTTTTTGTAACTGTATATAAGAGTAAATACATATATATATATATATATATATATATACTGCTTTGATTCTGTTATTTTGGTCTTTTAGGTTTTTTTCCTTCCCCTGTGTTCTTAAAAAGTGGGGGGAAGCCCTTTTCTTGTGGTTTTGGGCTCTTGGTGAGGAGCCAAGTCCAAACTACCACAGGCACTCAGGACTGGAGGAGCTCAGGGCAGCAGGAGCTCTCCGTGAGAGAGAGGTGAGCCCCTGGCCAGGGGGTCCCTCCAGCAGCAGTGCTGAGGGTCTGCCCAAGCAGGGGGGGAAACAAAAGGCTCACCTTGAATGTAGCCCTGTCCTGGATGTTCTTCCCAGTCATCTTCTCCAGGAAGTCAGGGTAGAACCTCATGTGTGCCTTCCTGCCCTCGATGAGGAGCACGCCCACGTCCCTGAGGATGAAGGCGGCGCTCTCGCCCTTGGCCAGGCAGTGGTACAGGAGGGAGGTGGTGCCCAGGATGCAGCTCTCTGCTTTCCTCCGGGACACAGAGGCCTCCACGGCCACCTCGGCGTATTTGAGAGGCTCCAGTGGCTTATCCCCTGGAAAAGCACCAGAGAGGGGGAGGAACTCCTGCAAGATCCTGCCACAGGCGCTTCCCGAGGGCTGTTTATTGCAGCCATCACCCAGAAAGACCCTGGGGTCAGACCTGGGGTCAGACCTGCTCCCTTTGCTTCTAGAACACGAGTGTGATCCCCCCTGAGCCCAGCCCTGCAGCCAGCAGGGAGTCACTCCCTGTCTTACCAGTCAGGTCAATGTTGTTGTCCATGAGATTGGAGACTCCCCCGAGGTTCCTGGCCAGGTAGAACACTGGCCTCTGGAGAGTCACAGTCCTGTCCCCCACGGGGATCTCTGTGTGGATCACATCGAAGGAGCCAAGGGTGGGAACTCTGATCCCCTGCAGCAGGAGGGAAAGGCCAAAGGTGAGGACTGGTCAGAGGGAAGAGCTGGGAATGGTTCCATGCAGGGATGGCACCTTGGACAGCTCCCACTGTTCAGAGGCGGGAGCCAGGACAGCGGGGACAGCTCTGGGGAGGAGGTGCCAAGGCCTCTCTTTTCACTTCCCTGCCTAAAAAGCAGTGCTGGGGTGGGGGCAGAGGCAGCTCCAGGGTCTCCAGAGATCGGGTTCAGCCCTGTGGTACAACACCCCCTCCCAGAGGTGACACCATCCCTGCACAGACCCCGTCTGTCCCTCCGTGGGGACTTTTGGTGGGGGTTTCCTGCTTTCTGAGGAGGGCAAAGGAACTGCAGACCACGCTCCAGGGCCAAGGGGACTCCCCACTTCCCTAGGTGGATGAGGAGGGTGCTCAGGAGGTGGGGGTTGTCTGGGTGTGTGCTCAGGAGGTGGAGGTTGTCTGGGAGGGTGCTCAGAAGGTGGAGGTTGTCTGGGAGAGTGCTCAGGAGGTTGGTTTTGTCCAGGAGGGTGCTCAGGAGGTGGGGG
>NW_020884972.1:903435-909722 GCF_003945725.1 Corapipo altera | reverse complement strand
GGGTGCTCAGGAGGTGGGGGTTGTCCAGGAGGGTGCTCAGGAGGTGGATGTTGTCTGGGAGGGTACTCAGGAGGTGGGTTTTGTCCAGGAGGGTGTTCAGGAGGTGGGGGTTGTCTCACCTTGTGCTGCAGGAGCTGCCGTTGGACGTATCTGGACACTGCATTCCAGACAGCCCTTCGCTCTGGAAAGCAAGGGAAAGCCAAGTTGTGCTCTGCTCCTGCTGGTTCTCAGCCCTCCAACCCCCCTGGCTGTGGGGTTTTGGGATGGACTGAAGTGCTGGTAATGCCTGAAACATTGGCAAAGTCATGGAAAGCCTGTTTGTCAATCTGCAAGGAAGCCACTGCCAGTCTGGGAGCCCCAAAGCAAAACCCCCTCCCCAGTGTGCTTCCTGGCTGGAATTGGGACTGTGATGAGAACTTGAGATAAGACTGTTGTCCAATTCTCTCAGGCCTGAGGAGAAGGAAACAAGGCTCATGGGGTGGTGGAGGAGAAGAGTTTGGGTGTGATGGTGAAATCTCTCCACCCCAAACCCAAGGAGTAACCACTCCACTCCCAGAAGATCACACACACACGGGACTTTCACGTGAGAGGCAGCTGAGAAGGGTCACAAACCATCAAGGACCCCCCTGACTCATTCCTGAGCCTTCCCACCACCAGAGGACTGCAGGAGATCCAAGTGATGGAGCAAACCCAGATCCTGTCACAAGAGACTGCAAAGCTTCCCCCCACCCCCAAGGGAGGTGCCCGGGCATCAACTCATGATCTTAATCCACTGGACTCTCTTTTGTGGGACCCTCACCACCAAGAAGACCAGAAGACCAAGAGAACCACAAGATGCCCTGGAGTAGTGATATATTTTCTACTTAATCTCTCTCTGTCCTGTTCTTTCTGCCCCTCTGCTTTTTCTTTTTTTCCTTTCTATTTTTCTTTCTCTGCCTCAAGTTTACTGTTAAATAAAATCCATATCGTTGACTTTGGCATCTGGGCTCACTTGCACCTTAATTCAGCATTTCTAAGAATTTTAATATCCAGGTGTGTGTGTGTCCTGCTGTCCCCAGATATCCTCAGGGCTGGGAAGGTGGGTCCTGGTGATGCCCCTGCAGTGCCTGTACCTGTGGGGGTGATGTTGGGCATCATGAAGACAGACTCCATCCCATCCCAAAAATCCATCTTGGTCTGGCTCACATTGCCAGTTTGATCCTGAGTGGCCACAGCCATGTTCTCAGTGCCAGAGGTGGTCACCCTGTGGATTGTGTCCTCCAGAGTGCAGATGCCACCACCCCACAGCCCTTTCTGTCCCCATGTGTCACAGACTCAGTGTGACATCACAGTGCCACCAACCTCCCTGGTCAGACTCTTAAAAATAATGCTCTGGGCCCTCTGGGCTTTGAATTTTAAAATCATCAACCTTGGAATTTTGAAGTGTGGGTTTGTAGGCCAAAAGTGGGGGTTTGGACCTCAGATTAACTCGTTGGTCTCCCAGATGTGGCCTTTGTGGGTTTAAAAGTGATGCTGTTCTCCCTGCTTTGGAGGTTTTTATTATATAAATAAGGGGTTATGCTTGGGAAACTCTGAAGAAATAATCAAAAAATAACCCACCAGAAGCTAAAACCCACCAGAATTCCCATAAGACACCCCCCAATTTTGGATACTCAGTAAAAGCAGGTGCAGGTGCCTCTTTTTTGTCTGTAAAAATACACCCTGTGTTGACACAGATTCTTCCAGTGAACACAACTCTGTTTTGTGCTGGAGGTTGGTAAGTCAGGGGGAACAGAGACAATAAAATACAGTGGAAAAGATAAATGACTTGACTTTGGAGACATTCAATGAATCAATCAGTGCTTAAAGCCCAGGGTGCAAAGGGGCTGAAGGCTGAGAAGTTGATAAATGCTGGGGACTCCTCAGGAACAACTTTAGCAAGTAACACCAGCTGACAGGATCAAATGGGCTTATGAAATGAACAATATTGTGATTTGGAGTGACCTTCAGCCTCCCAAATGTTCAGTAACAAAACCTTTTTGACACCAAGGAAAGTGTGATGGATCTTTTATGGCATTCAGCTGCTGCTGGGAGGACGTCAAAGGCTACATGAGATAGTTTATCTGCCTCTAGTCTGGAGTGATCAGAGGATTGAGGAGGGAATCTGATGCAGTCAGGGCTGCTGTATTTTGGGAAGATAAACTGGACATCAAACCCAGTGATTAAAGAGAATGAGGGCAACCACTAAAGCAGTCTGAGAGGGAAGCAAAAGGAAAGGCTTGTTCAGGGTCGGAGCACAGGGGATGTAAAGAAAAATCCCCAGGGCTGAGGTGACAGCTGAGGACGCTCCTGCAACCTCCAAACACACTGTTTGTCCTTCATGGTGCAGCTGGAGAGAGTGTCAGTCCCACGGATAAAATAGTGATATAATTCATCAAAGCTTCTTGTTACAAAGAACTCCACAAATGTGAGGTCGCAGAGAGTTCTTGTGAGGAGATAAAGGCTCATCACCCCAGCTGGGCAGGGAAACCATGGCCTGGGGGAGAGCAGGGGTTTGGGGGTTGTGCAGCAGTGCCAGACACACTCACAGGCTGCAGCTGCTGGGAAAAAGGCCCTAAATTCACCCGAGGAGGAGGTGGAGGCAGCACAAGGGCTCCTTACCCTCTGCCACAATTCTCAATGTGCTGCTGCTACTTATTCACCTTTAGAAACCATCCCATCGGGGAGGGTGTTCAGTGCTCACTCCCTGAGACAGAAAACAACCCCCAGAGCTGGAGGAAAAGCCACAGAGATGAAAGAGGAATGAAAGAGCAATGAAGGAGCAAAGAAAGAGCAATGCAAGCCTGCAAAAGCTCACCTGAGCTGCCACACTCCCATTTAGAGCCAGAAGGTTTTGCCCATGAGTGTGTGCCCTGTTTGCCCCTCACCAGCCTTTTCCTTCCCTCCTTCAGCTTCCCAAATATGATGTATAAATACTATGTATTTTAATAGCATTAATAATTTCATAATACTAATATCTTCATAATATTAATATCTTCATAATATTAAAAAATTCATAATATTAAAAATTTCATAATATTAAAAATTTTCATAATAATTTAATAAAGTTCCATTCAATCATAACACATTTTTACTCCAAAAGAAGCTGTGAGTCCTTTCAGCTGCAGAAAAAGCCAAAAGAAGACACCAGAGAAAGCCAAGTGTGTTGGTTTGTTTGTGTTTTTAATAATAGAAAAAGTAAGTCAAATGTCTTCAACAGTAAAATTCTTACAGATAGAGGACACAATGCAACCAGCACTGGACCTGTGGTTGTTTCCACTGTTGTATATTTGTGGACTCAACAGGGTGAATTGGGGTAAAATATTGCATTTTGAATGGGAATTCTCTGAAGCTGCAAAGTTCCAGAGGGAAATCCTCCTATTCTCCAATTCAGCAGCAGCTTGGACTTAGTGAACAGCAGATTGAGGGGCACAAAACATCTTTAAAAGCTGAAATTCCAATGAGTTAAAGATGGTTCTGTCCTGGACCACATTTAATCCCATTACAACAAAGCCATAGCTCTCCTAAAACACAGCCCTGCCAGGCTGCAGTTGTTTCCATTGCTGAAAAAAAAAAAAAAAAGGAATCCAAATTGTGGATAAAGTGGGAAAGACCTGGTTTCTTGGAACACTGGAAATCCACCCAGAGCCTCCCTGCTCAGGCTGAATTCCAAATTATTCCAGCTCTTTGAGCACCACTGAAAAGTTGTAGCAAACAGCCCCATCCCTCTCCCAGGACGGTGCAGGAGGGAGAATCCCTGGAAAACTTCCCATTTCCAAGTGCTGGTTACACAAACGTGATGGATGCACTGCCTGAGTTAAATTTACAGGAACCAGAGAGAATGGCAGGGAAAACAAACAGAAACCAGGAGGAGGAATTAATGATGCCTTTAATGAAGAGAAATCAAAACTCATTTGTTGTTTTGGGAGGAGAAGGCGACTTCCAAGCCCATCACAGCACGAGCTGAACAACAGCAAATTGATGTCTTGCCTGTCAGAGCAAGTGCAGTAAATTATTATTTTCCGTGATTTAATTTTCCCTTTTAAAGCAAATACTTCATCCTGCTCGGCTCTGAGGAGAGAATCACATTATTTAAAACAACTTAAAAACATCAGCCTAATGAGCTCTAACACGGGATGCCAGGTGGGGATGTGAGGAGGTGCTGGAGCTTCTTGGAAGGAGCAACATTTTTCACTGGGAGGGGAAAAATGAGGCACAGGAGCCCAATGAAAATCAAGTCAGTGTTCAAATGAGCGTGAGAGAGTGATATCTGTGATCTGCAGGAACAGCTGGAATGCTGCTCTGTTTTACCACATCCTCGGGAATTTCAGCAGCACGTTCCCGAAGGTGCATTTCCAAGGTCACCTTTGGAAAGTCTGTATATTTTAAGGAATTGGTTAATTGCTGTTAAATTTGAATTTTGAATTTTTGAATGAATAATTCTGGGTGATGATTCAGGTCTCACTGAGCTACATCTTGCCATAGGCTGTGATTCCACAACGGATTAAAGCAACAGGGTGTATATTTTTAAACGTGACCCTGACATCTATAATGTTTCTGGCAGGTTAATTGGGAGCCAATTAACATGGAGAGAGTTAATTACTGAACCTGTTGAGTTTTCTTGCGGTAAAATTCAACTGCCTCAGGACAAACCCTCACAGAGTGGTCAGAAATGCCATCGATTTTGTGATGTATTGGCACAAATGTCCATAATTTTATGTGGCTTAAACAGAATTTGAAGCCCCCAAATCTTCTGATCCTCCTGTCCCAGCAGAGCAGCAACGTCCTGAGACCGGGATCTCGGTGTCTTTTGCTGAATAACATCTTTAAAACCAGGTTTTTAAAGCAGCACCAGTGAATTATTTTGTGACTCAACGTATCTGGCAACTTTCTGCAGCGTTTTGTATTTATGAGTCTCTAATGTGGGGGCTTTATTGCCCCTTATCCCTCCTTCCCTAGGAAATAATGATGGTTATTAGGCTTTCTGCTCACCTGCTCTCTTCCTACTCGACATCTCTATTGCTAAGTGGAGTCTGCCTGGAGATTTTAATTAGCTCTGAGTGAAATATTGCTCATTAATAAAACCTCGGGACAGTAAAACATCCACCAATTAGCTCAGGGTGAGGAGGGAACCAGGAGGAACAGGAATGTGCCTTATTTTTAGACTAAGTGCCTTATGTTTATGGAGACTTCTCTAATTTAAATGTGAAGAGAAAAAAATCACAGGGCAATTCAGGCACTGCCTTGGAGCTTTGGGGGAAGTTTTGGTATCTAAAATATAGAAAACACTGAGCATTTCACACATTTTCTGGTGCAGTCGGGGTGTCTTTGTAAAAGAGACAAGAAACATGAGGTTTATGTTATGAACTGTTAAGAAAAAGGCTCTGTCTTCCATAAGACAGAACAAGAGGTTTGAAACAAAAAGGCTCCAAAAAAGCCCAATTATTAGGTAGAAAAGCCTGTGGGTGGGCAGAGGGCAGGAATTCCCTGGCTTTGGGAGCAGCCACGTCCAGCCCCAGGCAAAGCTCTGCTGCTGCTCCCCCGGGTCGGCCTAATTTGGGATATTTAAACATTTAAGCCCAGTTCTACCCCGGTGGGGGATTAAACTACACAGGGAGAGAGCCGGGAATCAGCAGGAAAAGCTGCAAAGCAGGAACGTTTCATGGCAAAGGAAGAGCCAGGAGAGGGAGCCCGGACACCACCGACTGCAGCCACCCTTTAAATCACATTTTGTTTCCTGAAGATGCCTCATTTTCCACACAAAAAAATAAGTGACAACGGCCAGAAAGGCCAGGCCTAAGTGTAATAATAAACTTGTATAACACAGAACTACTTGAGAGAGACTTCCCTCCCCTTTATAGGCACTGACAAATTAATAATATTCATGGGAATTACTAAAATCAGTAAATAATTGAGCTTATCAATGCTTTTCTCAGGGGGTCGGGTTGGGTCTGTGTGGGGGTGGAAAGTTAGAAGGTGCTGGTTTTAACCTGTTGAGTCAGACACTGTAGGTGGGATTTCCTGAGTGTTCCCTGGGCTGGGTTTAACCTGTGCAGTCAGATATTTCAGGTGGGATTTCCTCAGTGTTACCAGGTCTGGGTTTAACCTGTTCAGTCAGATATTGCAGGTGAGATTTCCTGAGTGTTCCCTGGGCTGGGTTTAACCTGTTCAGTTAGATATTGTAGGTGGGATTTCCTCAGTGTTCCCTGGGCTGGTTTGATTCTGTGCAGTCAGATATTGCAGGTGGGATTTCCTCAGTGTTCCCTGGG
>NW_020884972.1:891364-903425 GCF_003945725.1 Corapipo altera | reverse complement strand
TTGCAGGTGGGATTTCCTCAGTGTTCCCTGGGCTGGGTTTAACCTGTTCAGTCAGATATTGCAGGTGGGATTTCCTGGGTGTTCCCTGGGCTGGTTTTAGAGCTGAGTCCAAGAATCTCAGAGGGTGGGAACCCTTTGGTGCCTGCCCAGCTCAGAGCTTGGCTTTCTCCTCAGCCATCCCTGCCCCAAATTCCCTCTCTTCGTTCCCCCCTCCCTCTCACCTCCAGCTCACGAGCCCCAGACAGATCAAACTGTGAAATTTAGAGATTTCCTTCCCTTTGAAAGTTTGATTTCTCCTCCTAAAGCTGCCAAGCCTCCCCCTGGGAAGCATCAGTGGAGAGCAAATCTGTCCAGGAGTTCCTGTTCCTCCCCTTAACCTCATAAACTGCTGTTTGTCACAGGTTTGAAGCAGAGCTGAGCAGCTCCTCATCTGATTTGAGTTGAAAATGCATTTAACTATCCCGGGAGCACCATCAATGACTCTCCTGAGAGCTGGGGGGGGATAAATCAAAGCCTGGGGATGATGTTGCTGCAACCGGGACAAAAACCAAAATAGACATCTGGTGTTCTGCACTATTAGAGCTTCAAAATTCAGGAGAACTTCAAAATGCTTCAGGAATTCCTGCCCAGAATTAGATTTTTAGAAAGAACATTTTCCCACCTGGCATAAATTGGGATTTTATTTTATATAAATTGCAGAGAATGAGATGAAATTAAAGGGAAAACTACATCAACACAGTCAGAAAATTAGCATTATTTGGGTTCTTATCTGAACTGCCAATGTCTGAGACGTGAATAACACCATTGAAATTAAAGATATCTTGGAGGTAATGTTTGTTTTCTATCGAAATCTTAAAAAAAAAATTAAAAATCCCCAAAGACAACCCTAAAAGTGAATCCTGATGATGAAAACTTTCAGTTGGTCCCAGGATAACTGACCATCTAGAAGTGAGCAAAGGAAAACTGGTGCCCAACTGGAATATTCTATTTTCCTTATACGAAAAAGAAGGCACAAGGAAAAGTTTTGGGAGTTTCCACAGTCCTTTCCAAATAAATTAGAATTTTCTCAGCGTGGAAGGTCCTGTCTCAACTGTGAACCAGCACATCAGACCTGAACTGTGTGTGCATTTTTAATTGGGGATTTTTGAAGTTCCACAGTTCTCTGGCTGTTTATTTGTTGGTCTGAGTCATTTAATTAAGGTTGCAGTGCTCAGTTTGGATTCTCTTGTTGATTCTCCTCAGGAAAGATGTGTGACCCCTGCGTGATGCAGGAGAACAAAGTAAAGTTGGCAGCAATTAATGTCCAAGTGGGAGCAGAAAGTGTTCATTATTGTGCTACTATTTTGTTAAAAAGAACACTTTCTCTTCCATCTGCCTGAAATCCTCTGTGTGCTCTTGGGCTGTATTTTTAACCCCATTTGTGGTTATGTTTGTCTTTACAGAGTAAAAGGAATTTTCAGCTTTCATTTCTCATGGTTATCCAACTTTTCTGCCCTTTCCACAGAAGTCCTCCCTGGTGTGTGCACAGAAACATGCTTAAAGAAAGGAATGGATGATTGGTGAGGGGAAAAGCCTGGATACAACTTGACCTCTTGGGATTTGGAAGTAAGAAGGACTCAAGGGATGTGTCTGCTGAAAGCTGCCTGGGTGAGCTGAGCCAAGACCTGGGACATTTCTACTCTCCCCTCTTCATTCCATGCAAGGAACTGGCAGGTTTGTTCTCTCCCCTCCCTGCACTTGACCTGTTGATGTTTTTTGGAGTGGAAGGGTCTCTTCCCATGAGTTTTCCCGTTGGTGGAGCCCCAGTCCTGCCTGGAAGTGCCACAACTGCCCCTTGGGGAAGGGAGTTGCAGAGATGGTCGAGCAGGATCGTGCTGCTCTTCTCCTGCTCTGCTCTTCTTCCTCCAGCTCTTCTTCTCTGTCTTAGTGGACAAAGAGAAACCCATCTGATCACTTGTCTGCAGAATCCTTACAATCATGGAATGGTTCATGGAAAAGGGACTTCAAAGCCCATCCTGTTCCATGGGAAGGGACAACATCCACTAGACCAGGTTGCTCCAACCTGGCTTTGGACACTTCCAGGGATGGGGCATCTCATTCTGAACTACTCTTCTTGGTGTATCCCAAAGCCAAGACAGGTAAAATGAGGCCAAATGTCCCCACCAGGCCCATTCATCCCACGCTTTCATTCCCACACTAAAGAAAGTTCAGCCTGTTTCCTGCAGAGAAATATTCAGGAATATTTCTGTTTCTTCTCAGGGTGGCTGAGAATGAAGTGAGTGGCTTTGCTCCACCACAAGTATGAGATCTGGTTACAGCTATTTATTTTAGCAAGCAAATCCCAGAGATACTCAAATCCTTCAGTGCTTCCATCAACATCTGTCATGTCAGAGCAAGAAATGAATGTACAGACTGTTGAAATGGGTAAATATATATATATAGTGCAGCCCATGTGCTGTTCCAGCAGGTTGAGAGCCATAGGACTGATGGATGATATGGCTCTTTTCCTGCACTGTGAAAAGTAAATAAAGGTTTGAAAGAGAAGTGCTTCTATTTTTAATGAACCAACGTGAAGTCACCCCAGTCTTGGCTAAAATGTGCTTTCTGAATGTGCCTAAACTGGCTTTGTGGGAACCACTTACACTTGTGTTTGTGACTTCCAAATACTCCAAGTCTACTCCACACCCAAATATTTACCAGAGCTACAGCTCAGATAAGCAGGACTGTGATGATCATCAGGAGGAAACAGTTCTCAACTCAATTATTCCTATTTTGTAATTCTCCTCTCACTACATACTGTCCTAAAGGAATTAAAAAATTGTTAATTGGAAGGAGTTTTGATTTGCTGGATGGGAAGGAGGGTGTATTATCCCTTTAAAAACACTGAGCATAAAGAAAAGAACACAGATGAAAATCAGAAGAAGAAAATGGGATGGGAATAGGGAAATACAAGGAAATAAGGAAATATAACACGGATAAATCAACCCACGTTTGCCTTTTAAATGGATTTAACTGCACTTGCCATACAGCTCTAAAAGAAACACCACCTAGATATTTGTTTTCCTTTTCATAATAAAGTAGTGAAGTAATTTAGATTTTTTGTTTTCCTGACAAAATGTAGAAATGAGAAATTCAGCAGGAGTTCTTGTCATTTTGGCAGACTTTTGTATGCATAATACATCGTTTTTCTCTCTCAGAATCTCCTGCTGAAAAATTTCTGGGCAATTTTGTTTTGCAAATGAAGAGGGAAGTGTTTGCTCTGCACTGATGGGAATTTCTGCCTTTTCTTCTCTTTTCTTCCTGTCTGCTGGGGAAGAACAAACTGGTTTTGCTACAGTGAACACTGACAGTCAGAGAGCAAAGAATGCTCCAGGAACTGAAGAATCGATGCCCTCTCTGAAGCAAACTCCCCTCAGCAAATCAGTGGCTGTGCCACAAACAAAAAAAATGGGAGTGGTGGGAATGATGTTAAAATTATGCAGACATTTCGTTCCTATTGAGGTGTTTAACCCCTAAAATCAGAGTTTGCATCTTCAAGTACTTTGAATTACAGAATGGTTTGGGTTGGAAGGGATGTTAAGGATCATGTTGTTAAGGATCCATGGGCAGGGACACCTTCCACTAGCCCAGGTTGCTCCAACTACCCATCCAAACTCAGAGATTTAGGCTTAACTTCCAGTCTTGATTAAGCCTTACCTAAAAAATTCAGTGGTTTGGCTACAGTAAATAAAATATGGAATGAGAATGACAAGAACATGGTTGCATGTGTAAAATATCCCCCTGCAGGCATTGATAAAATAGAACATGAGGCTGAAACCACCTGAAACAAGAGCAAGGTGAGGATTCCCAGCTCAGCTGCATCCTTAGAGCCAGAAGGAGCAGTGGCAGAAAGGTGTTTAAAAATTATTAGGTATTGTACAACACCAAAACCACCCTGTTTTGAGGAATAGCTCCAAAAAAATAAAAAAAGACCATCTGGTGGCAGAGCTCCCCAGGGCTTTAAAAATAGCAGTGCCTGGTCTGCAGACACAGCTCCTCCTGCATTCACGTGCTGATTAACCATCTGATTTGTCAGGCAGTTCACCCTGACAGCTGCTCTGCAAAAATCTGAGTGTGTGCATTAAGGCCTCATAAAAACCCTGCTGGATGTTGTTGTGCAGCACAGGCCGTGTGTGCCAAGCGAAAAAATTAACAGGACTGGATTGTTATTGTCTCCAGGAGAAAAGTATTATTAGCACCACTGGAACATCTCCAGTGCTCCATCCAATCTCACTCCCTTCCCACTCCTAATAGGATCTTGCACGTTTTAGAATCCAGAAGCAGGATTTCTCACCATGAGGAGCTCGTACACACACAGGTGGAAATGCTCAGAGAGTGGCTTTGTACAGATATTTAAGTGCCAGGTATCAAATCTTGCCCACCCCAGCAGGATTTGCCAGGAAGGCTTCATCACTCCTGGGTGTGAATAAACAGAATATTCTGTAAATATTCTGCCGTGTCCAAGGCTGACTTGATGTTTTCCTCTTCAATCTGCTTTTTTGGGTGAAGTCTCAGAGCACTCTTAGCAAGGTTTAATCAATTAATCAACATCCTTTAGCCCAGAGGGTACCAGTGTGGATGTCCTGAGGCAGGAGGCACACAGACACCTCTAAAAGCCCTTTCCATCAAAGACAGCAAGGTCAGAAGGGGGTTTATTGCAAACTGTCACACAACAGAGGTCAACAATTAATGCTGGGGATAATTAACACCATCACTTACATTGCAGTCACTAGTAATTAGTTGGTGATGTGGCTGAGACCACTTGACATTGCTCAAGCTTTTCACTGCCTGGAGCTGCCCCAAACTGCTCCTGTGTGTTCCAGGCAGATGTATATGAATATATATAGATATACATGAATGGATAAACATTTTCCAGGGGAGTTTGAGCAAGCTGTGTGTAGAAATTCAGAGGGAGGGGATCAATTGTACTTTTAATAAATAGCTTTTTGATAGCCTGGCTCTTCTTTCCTTTCCCTTCCCCTTGGCTGCCTGTCCCTGCATGTTTGGTTATAATTTGTGCTGGACACTGAACTGTGCTGAAGGATGAGAGGGAGGGTTCTTTTATTCCACAGCACAGCAATAATCATGAGCAAGGCTTTACTGCCTCCAAAGGAAACAGAAAATAATACCCATGGCCACCACAGCAATATTCTTCCTTCTCTTAAAGCCCTTTAAAGCCTTCAAAAAACCTGCATGATTTTCTTCATTAGCAGTTTCTAAATTTCTTTGATTTCTTAATCCCTTGTTTTTTGCTTTCTCCCCCCCCCCCCCTTGACTGGATGAGGAATTTTGTCTTGGCACAGAGTTCCCTTCCTTACTTTTTGCCATGATTGAACAGTGAACAAGTCAAACATGTTTTAGGCAAAATATGAGTTAATATTGCACTGAAAGTCAGTTAAAATAGCAGTGAGGAGCACAGTGGGCAGCAGGTTATGCTGAGCTAAAGGGAATTCCAGGAGCATTTTTGAAGGTGCCAGTCTTGGGTATGTTGGACTCTCTCATTTTCTCCTGATTTAATCACACAGTAGAAAATCACATGTCAATTAATCAGGAAAAAATGCAGTTGGCACTTCTCTGCTAGTGCAGTTACAATACCCTGGGAGGGTAATAAATCATGGTTAATAAACTATAATTCAGAGATGAGCATAAGTATTATTCAAAAGACAAAATTCTCCACTCTTACAGTTATTTCTAAAGAGCCAAACTGCAGGGCTGGGTTTCAATCACCCCTCAGTGCCAAGGAGATAGGAAATAAATGGGGCTTTATCTGAGCAGTGCAGAGGAACAGCATCATCCATCCCTCCAAAATTACTGCTGCAGGACTGAGCCACACACCAGGAATGAGCCACACACTGAGTGATCACGGCCTGGGGCAGGAGACTGGCACAGGAGCTGCCCTGGAATTTGGGAAACAGTAAGGAGAACATTCCTGGCCATTCCCCTGTGACTGCTGCAGTGTCCAGGGTGTTCTGCAACTCATCCCCTCGGGAGGAGCTGGTTGAAGGCAGTGAGGTGAGACACTGGTTTATCAGTGTTCATCTCTACCTGTTCCATGAAACAACATCAGCATGTTCATTCTGGAGGTCACAAAACACTCACTTAATTAGCTTGTCCTAAACAGATTTCTAGTGGTTTATATTATAAAGAAGCCTGGTAATAATTTCCTTTCCAACTGTGGTTCACAGTCCCAGTGACCAACCCCTTGCAGGCTGTTGAAAAAAGGAACCCAAAACTTCCTTAGAACCAAAATGAAAATAAAAACTTCTGGTAGCTGGAAGTTTTCCGCTCTTCCATCACTTCACATCCATTACTCAGGTTTCTTTTCCCTTTTCTTCTGTTGTTTCCCCAGGCTACAAGTTGAATATCAGTGTCCTGCACTCCCAGAATTTCAATCAGACCCAGGGCAGGAGGGATTTGGGAATTCAGTTCATAGATACTTTCAGCTGAAGGTCTGGGCAGCTGCAGCAGATGCCAGATTTTCTCTGATAAGGTGCTGGCACAAAGTTGGCATTGGGCAAATGTTCCCACCTTCCCACACTGTCAGAAGGGCAGGGACTGTGCCCCTGCCCTGGGCACTGGGGAGGCCACCCCTGGAGTGCTGGGCCCAGCTCTGGGCCCTCAGTTTGGGAAGGATGTTGAGGGGCTGGAGCAGGTGCAGAGAAGGGCAACGAGGCTGGGGAAGGGTGTGGAGCACAAGTGCTGTGAGGAGAGGCTGAGGGAGCTGGGGGGGCTCAGCCTGGAGAGGAGGAGGCTCAGGGGAGACCTCCTCACTCTCTGCAGCTCCCTGCCAGGAGGGGGGAGCCGGGGGGGGTCGGGCTCTGCTGCCAGGAACCAGCAGTAGGACAAGAGGGCACAGCCTGGAGCTGCCCCAGGGCAGGTTTAGGTTGGCCATGGGGGAGAAGTTCTTCCCAGACAGAGGGATGAGCCCTTGGAATGGGCTGCCCAGGGAGGGGGTGGAGTCCCCATCCCTGGAGGGGTTTAAGCAGAGCCTGGATGTGGCATCAGTGCCATGGTGGGGGGGACAAGGTGGGGTTGGGTCACAGGTTGGACTCGATGATCCCAGAGATCTTTTCCAACCTGGCTGATTCTGGGATCCTGTGAAATCTCACCCTACTGAGGTGAAATTGTGCCCTGGACTTGTGTGAAGTCCTGCTCCCTCTCCATGGCCCTCTGGTGCTTCATCCTGGCCCCTCCTGCACGAAGGGTTCACTCCATCCATCACCTCTCTATAGACTTTTTATTTAATAGAACAACTGCAGCCAAATATCGAGGATGCTTTTGCAATGCTAATTGCACAGATTGCTCCTCTGTGCCTCGGGGGGAGGCTGCCAGGATATCATTACTGTTAATTAATCAGATCTATTTTGAGCCAACTGCTGCTCCCCCTGTGATCAGTTGAATCCCTTTCAGTGAATGCAGGTTCTTTACTGCTAAACTCGGTGTTTCTTTTGTTTCATTAAGCAAGGTTGCCTTTCCAGCAATTCCAAAGATTTCTGATTTATTTTAACCAGTTTCATGAGCTCAGCCTCAAGTCTGAGCTAAGCTCACCAAGCCAGGACCAGGTGACTTTTGTGTTCCATAAAGTACCAGCCAGAAAAGAGTTTTATTTCACCCATTTTGAGTTTGATAAGGAGAGATAAGGAGTGGAATACGCCACACACTCAGGCAGCACTCAGTAAAAGAGTTTCTATTTTAACATTATTTTTATTTTTTATTATTTAATTTATCCCATTTTGGGGGATAAATTTTGGGAAATTTGGATAAATTTAATCAAACCAAAATTTTTTTGATAATTTTGGATAAATTTTGATAAATATCGTTTAAAAAAAAAAAATCCAAAGAACTTCAATTCTCCAAGTTCTATCCTGAATTTGGATAGACTTTGAGGTATAAATACCAATGTTTGGCTCCTGGGAGGCCTTTGAGCTATTCCTGACTCAAATACTCACCGTGTCACTACTGAGGGGTTTTATCTAAGACTTGTGAATCCCACACTGTTCCCTGTGTGCAGGCAGAGCATTTGCAGCCTCCAAACTCTGCCAACAGCTCTTCTTCACACATCACAGAAAGCACAAACAGAAAGAGAGACAGATGAGGAAGTTGTGGATTTATTTATCCTGAGCCCCCAGTTTAGGACAGAGTTTTAAGAGGATATTAGAAAATATGGGAGGACACTGTGTTTTGTGTTTCTGGGCTGGTTTCTGGCATGAAGTGGCAGCTGGTTGGCTCTCACAGCTTGGCAGGGAAAATCAGGGGGTTTTTTCTTCCCAAACCAGGGATTTTAACCCTCTGTGGCCAAAGCAGGAGATTTGAGGACTAAAAGATATCAATAAATGTCAAGGCTGTCGATACAAAAAAGGTACTTTGTGATGATGGAAGAAATGGGGTTGGGTTTTATAGAACTGACACTGATCTGTTCGTTTAATTGACACGTGTCTAATTACCCAAATTGCCCCTGCAGGCACAGGAGAGGTTTCTCACTGACAGGACTGACCAGATAGGTTCAATCACTGGCACTGAAATTGTCTTTTTAATATAAGGATGTGACAATTTTTCACTGCAGAGTGGGAACCACGAGTGCTCTGGTGTTGTCCGGTGGTCTGTGCTTCCCTGACAGGATCCTCTGATCCTCTGGTGATTGAGATCTCTGAGATGCTGTAAACCAACAGCTCAATCTTTCCTGGAGACTTAAAGCTTTGTTCTTTGCATTAAGAGGTCCAAAGTTAAATCCCTGCTCCAAAAAAATAAACCCCAAACCTGCTGCAGGGAGCCTTTGGAATTGTTCTGTGTCCTAAAGGAATAGCAGAGCTCTGCCAGCATGAGGAAATAAAGGGGTTGTCAGGTGCCTTGTATCCACAATTCCCAAGGGATTCAAGTGGCTTATTACTCAAATTACCTGGGATTGAACAGGAAAATCTATCACAGGGAAAAAAAAAATCTACATTTGTAAGTGGACATGTTATTTTAACCTGGCCCTGGTGCTTTTCTCAGTGCTCTGCACACACACCATGGATAAACCATTAACTCCTCGTGCTTTTCCTCTTTCCAGCTTTTTAGCTGCACACTTGGAGCACTGGGGGAGCTGCCTGTGGGGAACAAGTGGGTCTGTGCAGCTCCCTCAGCTCCTCTCAAATGGCTGGGTATGGGCTCTGATTTTTAGGGATGTATCTGCTTTGAAATTCTATATTCACAGTCCAGCCCTTGAATAAAGTCAGGGTTGGCAACAGGCTGTTCCCAAACCTTTTCCTGAGCCATTTCTGCTCCTGCCTCAGCTCTGAGAGGGGCTCTTCCTGGTCCTGGATGAGCCAGGTCCTCAGGATGATGTCACCACAATGCAGAAATACATCCTATATTTAACATTCCCTCTTTTTCCCTTCTACTGTCTTTCTTGGCAAAACACTTTAGTGCAAAGGTGTTTGGAAAGCAGATAAAAGCTGCTCCCAGTGCCATCCAGCATCCTGGCATTTTTCTCTGCTGGTTGTTGCTGGTGTATTAACTTTCCTCAGCATTCCTGTTGCACACAGGATCCTTAAAATCCCTACAACCCTCCCAAAAGCAAGTTGGAGGCAGAGGTGGCGGGCACATGCAGGGAAAAAAATCCCTAAAACTAATCAGGTAAGTAGAGGAGGAGTCATATTTGGAAGTTGGGGATGTTCCAAGTAAACGAGAGGAGTAATCAGAGGTGTTTGATGGCTTGGGAGGAACAGGAATTTGGCACCTTGTATTCCAAGGTGCTCTTTAAACTCCCTGGGATGCTGAGCTGGATCTTTTAGAAACTTCACACCTGTTGCCAATGAAGTGGCTAAACATAAAATAGATTTGAGGCACCTGGTTGCTCCCCTTGGCTGTTTTTGCTCCTCCTTGGGGTGGGGTCTCATCTCCACTCTGTGTCTCCTCCTGTCACCCCCCTCCCCTTGGAGGAAAATTCTCTTCCCTCAGCAGTGTCACTCCAGCTCCTGGTGTTTCCACCATAAAATCCCACAATGGTTTGGGTTGGAAGGGATTTTAAGGATCATCCAGTGCCACTTGCAGGGACACCTTCCACTATTCCAGGTTATTTCAACCTGGCCTTGGACACTTCCAGGGATGGGGCAGCCACAGCTTCTCTGGGAATTCAATCCCAGCCCCTCCCCACCCTCCCAGGGAAGAATTCCTTCCCAACATCCCACCTAACCCTGCCCTCTGACAAGGAATTACTGTCCCAAAGTGCAAGGAATTCCTATTAAAGCCATTCCCCCCTGTGCCATCACCCCATGCCCTTGCCCACAGCCTACTTCAAAGCAGATCTGATTATTAAAACCAGAGCTGTTCACAAAATCACAATTAAATCCACACAACTGAAGGAATGTTGTGGAAATGGCAATAACTGGGAAACCAGGAACCAGGGAACCTGAAAATATTTGCCACAGAAGGAAAAGAAATGTGCACCCAGGGTCCTACAGCCTTTGAGGTGCTTTGCACCCACCAAGTTGAGCTCTTTAGAAACAAATGTCCTTTTATATTTATAAAGCACCTCTGATCCAGAGAACAGAAAGTGCAAGGAATTACTATTAAATTTTATATGGCAATGCCAAGGCATTCTGAGATGGCAGCAAATCATTTTCACATTTCAGTAATTTATTGAAGAAGTTAATTCTTGAGGATTTTACTGTCAAACAGTCATCAGGATTCAGAATTAACCTACAGTTCCCTTGATTCCAAAATAGCCATGGGAAGGGGGTTTTAAATGTGCTTTTTCTCTTGTTTCATGGTAAATAAAGCAGCTCATGTCCTTGTGAGCACCGAGGTCTGGCTGAGAAAATTCTAGAAAGCCAACAAGGCAAGGCCTGACTGCGAAGGCACAAAGGCAGCTTTGCTTTATCAGAAAAGGGAGCATGAAATTGTTTAAAAAATAATAATAAAAAAAAAAATCCCAACCCTCCAAACACGAAAATAGAAGCAGTGGAGTTTGCCCATGGTCTCTTGGCTCCAGGGAGTGGCCCACGATGCCAAGGACTTGTCATCAGGAGCACCAGCAGGACATGGGAAGGGCACGTTGCCCCCCTGCTCCTGCTGCTGCCCAAACTCCCACTGGTTGTGTCACCAGCTCCTCCTGGGAGTTTCTGTGGATCCCAAAATGCCTCCCTGCCGCTGACACAGAGTTCAGGGAAGTCAAATAAAATACCTGCTGGTGATAGAAAGAGGAGATTTCCCCCACATGAGAAATGGCATGTCAGAGTGTTCTCTGGAAGGAGCACAGCTGAATGTGATTAAAGGCTTCAAAAAAGACATCAGGAAATATTTTTGGTTCTCTGTCTTTCACGGAATCACAGGAACCAGGGCCTGAAATTGCTGGGACAACTGCTGGATGGTTTGTTTTCCTTGTTCCCTTTCTGCTTTGCTTTCCGTGAGAATGTTTGCACAACCCCCCGGCCGGGGTGGACTCTGACACCAGAGTTTATTTTTCCGGTTTCATCGCCGATGCCTCGGTTGAGTTCTGGTTCTCCAGCAGCAAAATTATCCAAACTGCCCTGCAGCCACTGAACTGCCACCAGAGCAGCTCCAGCAGAACTGGGTTGGAAGCACTTCACGTGGCAGAGACTGGAGCCAGAGGGAAAAGTTCTTCAAGTTTGGAATGTTTCAGGTCAGACCCAAAAAAAAGCAAATTAGGCCTCCCTAGAAAGGGGCTGGAGGTGGCCAGGGAAGGAACTCACTGCAGTCTGAGGGCAAAATGGGAAACTAGAGCAGAATGGGAGAGTGATCCTGGTTTGATGGAGAAGGGAAAAAAAGAATTGCCTTCTCTTTCTATCTGCTCAAACCTTCAGCAAGGACATTGAGGGGCTGGAGCAGGTCCAGAGAAGAGCAATGAGGCTGGGGAAGGGACTGGAGCACAAGTGCTGTGAGGAGAGGCTGAGGGAGCTGGGGCTGTTCAGCCTGGAGAAGAGGAGGCTCAGGGGAGACCTCCTCACTCTCTGCAACTCCCTGACAGGAGGGGGGAGCCAGCTGGGGGTTGGGCTCTTTTCCCAGGCAACCATCAGCAAGA
>NW_020884972.1:876908-891354 GCF_003945725.1 Corapipo altera | reverse complement strand
CTCTTTTCCCAGGCAACCATCAGCAAGACAAGAGGGCTCGGGCTTCAGCTGTGCCAGGGGAGGGTTAGGTTGGAGATTAGGAAGAATTTCTTTGCAGAGAGGGTGCTCAGCCATTGGAATGGGCTGCCCAGGGAGGGGGTGGATTCTCCACCCCTGGAGGTTTTTAAGGTGAGCCTGGATGTGGCATCAGTGCCATGGGCTGGGAACCACGGCGGGGTTGGATCAAGGGTTGGACTTGATGATCTCAGAGGTCCTTTCCAACCCAGCTGATTTCATGATTCAATAATTCCATGATTCCTGATTCTATGAATCCTTTGGTGTCTCCAGCTCCTGACCCTGCTGGTTTGTGACACTCCAACCCTCTGAGGTCCCACTGATCCAGCCCAGCCAGATGTTCAGAGCTGATCAACCCCCAGGAGAGCCGTGGCCATTCAGTGCCTGACTCTGGGGTCTGAAGCATCTCCTGGTCCCACAGCACCCCCTGGGAGAGCTCCTGGAAACAAGAGACAAGCATGGTTGGGTCTCACTGGGAGCAGCAGCAAAGGAAAGGAGCAGCTCCATCTGGGCTTCAGCACCTCCTCATACAATCAGGAGAGCTGGGTACCAAAGTGCTCCAGAGGATCCCAAGGAACAACATGGGGTGGGAATTAACGTGGCTCTGGGGGCGAAGTTAAATTTCCCTCCTGCTTTGCTGCAGAAGGGCTGTGCTGGGACATGAGTCTCTCCAGCTTCAGAAGGCTCCTGTCCCACAGCTCAGCCTTCCAGTGGGGAGGCCCCAGCACAGGTTTCCCAGAGAAGCTGTGGCTGTCCCTGGATCCCTGGAAGTGTCCAAGGCCAGGTTGGAGCAACCTGGGCTAGTGGAAGGTGTCCCTGCCCATGGAATGAGATGGGCTTTAAGGTCCCTTCCAACCCAAACCATTCCATGATTCCATGATTCTGTTTTCCCATCCCTCTGCAGGTGCCAGAGGACAGGGTTAGATGGGATATTGGGAAGGAATTCTTCCCTGGGAGGGTGGGGAAGGGCTGGGATGGAATTCCCAGAGAAGCTGTGGCTGCCCCTGGATCCCTGGAAGGGTCCAAGGCCAGGCTGGAACAACCTGGGCTCTGCCTGTGGCAGGGGTGGAATGAGATGATCTTTAAGGTCCCTTCCAACCCAAAGCATTCCATGATTTCTGTTATCAGTGGCTGACAATCCCTTCTGATTCCTGCAGCTCCATAAACACCTGGCACTGTGCACAGTTTCCTAATCCATAGCAAAGCAATACTGATGGATTTAGTGTTCTCAGGTCTGTGAGGGGATTCCATTGCAGGATCAAGGCACCCATATTTTTAAATGAGATTAAAAGGCCGTGTTTAGATCAATCCTTCCCAGTAAATTAAACCAAACTCTTAATTTACATTGGATATGAATGAGTTCACCTATAGCTTGCCATTAAGTAAATTACCAATAAAAGAGGAGGGGTTTTTACACTTAAAATTGAAAATAACCACTGAAATATAATTAGTTATAGTTGCCTCACTGATATGCTTTAACCTGAAAAGAGAAAGCTCCATACACACACCAAGGGAGGACAATATTCAAGTGCAACCATCAGTACTAAAAATAAACCAAAAGTTCATCTGTGCAGCAATGAAATGGAGAAGAATATCACTAAGTTTTTCAGGAACACAGAAAAACCTTCCTTAAAGGTCAGTTCATACTTCTTTTATCCTGAGAGAACACGACCAGGATGGCACCATCACCCAGGCCCTGACACCCAGGGGGTGACACAACCCTGGGTGATGTGCTCTGGGGGACCTGGGTTGGACCAGGTGAGCTCCAGTGCTCCTTCCAACCCCACCCATTCCAGGATAATCTTGGTAAAACTTCTCCCAGGTGTGTCTTCAGTTTGAGTGGGACTGGGGGAGTTGCATCTCCTGCTGTCCCAGAAAACATTGATGTGAAATTTGGAAAGGATGGAAAAAACCCACGGGTTGGTTTCCTGCAGTATCTCCACTTTTCCTGCTGGGGAATCAGAACCAAATTGAATTCCAGCCGTTAACAAATTCTATACCCTTTTATCTGATGCTCCAGGCAGGACCAAGATATCCAAGTAATTAACTGAGAGAAGATGAAGCCAACAAACATTCCGAAGGAGCTGCATCGATGCTGCAAACCCAGCCCAGCAGAGTGAGAGCAGAACAAGACAAGCTCCAATCATTCCCAGTCATCTCCGTGTTCCTGGAATCCCTTTGGCTGGCACAGTAAACAAGGGGAGAGGAGCCTTTCCCGCCTCAGATAATGGAGACGAGTTTAAAAAATCATTTCACGGCGGATGAGCAGCCAACTCGTTTGGAGCTGGGCTCTCACAGACACGTTGGGAGCTGAGAATCCAAATGGGGAGAGAAACAAAGGAGAACTCTGGGCAGCTCCTGTGGGAATTTGGGAGCACCCTGGAATGAAGGGGCAGGTTTTTATTTGTGCTGGTTTAAAGGTAAACCGGCAGGGGAAATGAACCCAACTCAAAGGAGAGATTATAAGTCAGAATAACAATTTAATACAATAATACAGTAAATACGATTATACAGACAAACAGTTGGTTTTAACCCACAAACCCCAAATGTATAACCCAGCACCCTGGGGCATGAACAGAGTGGTGTTTGTTGGGCCCCCTGAGTCCAAAGGAAAAGGAGAGGGGAAAACCTGTTGGTGAGAGTGCTGGTGCAGTCTGGGCAAGAGTGGTGGTCTCAGTCTGGTTGAGAGTGGTGGTCTGGAGTCTTCCTCTAGATCCCACAAGTGGTTAAAAAAGTCCCAAGACCCCAAGATTATTTATCCTCAGGTTCAGGCAGGAATGCCCAGCACCTCCCTCAGGGTGGGGAGTTCCACACTGGGGGTGAGGACAGGAGCACCCTCCTGTCTCCCAGTCCCACACTGGGGGTGAGGACAGGAGCACCCTCCTGTCTCCCAGTTCCACACTGGGGGTGAGGACAGGAGCACCCTCCTGTCTCCCAGTTCCACACTGGGGGTGAGGACAGGAGCACCCTCCTGTCTCCCAGGCCTCTGAACACCCAGTTTACAGCCTGAGGGGTCAGGGCTGCTCTGGGCAGAGTGTGTAAATGGTTCATTGAGAACAGTTTCTGGGCAATGGCATGGAAGGCTCTAGAATACCCAGTTTTGGGTTACACCCATACAATAATGAACTGGTCCCAGCTGTTCTAACTGGGACACTGTTCCAGTGGCCAATAAATATTTGCCTCAATAAAGGGCAAAGCCTGGTGTTTTCAGGGTGCATTCTGACAGGCTCAGCCTTTCAGGGGGATAGTTCTGGCAGCCCATCTCTTCATCCATCTGCCTGGAAAACACACTGAGGGGAATTCTGGGAAGAGTGGGACTCAAAAATATCCTGCCCCCACCTGCAACCATCCTGCAGACACGACTGTGCTGAAAGTTCACCTTCAGGTGGAAATAATTAGTAAATTCTGGCTTGTGCATCTCTTGCCCTCTTGCCCTATAACAATGTTTTTTCCCACAGATGGGAGAATTAGACACTGAAATCCTATTTAACAAGGAACTCTGAGTCAGCTGTTGGCCTCTTATCACTGCCCAGGAAACATTTAAATCAGCATTAAATCTGGGGGTTTGAAACCACCCTATCTTAGCACTGCTGCTCTTACTCCTTCATTCTCTGTGGTTGCAAGTGCTTATTATTAACTTCAAAATGGAGGTTATTTTAGAGAAACCTAAAGTCCCTGTGCAGCTCAATGGGGCATTAGTGCTTCATCCCCTAAAGAGCTCCCTGCTGAAAGAGTTCAGGAAAGGGTTAAAGCAGCCCCTGGAGTTTATCAGAGCCAGAATGGATCCCTTGCAACAGATTCATTTTTTCCTGCTTCTTCCACTAAAAAAAAAATTCCCTTGCTTTGTCGTTTCTGCTCCTCACTGTTGCCTCCCCACTAAATACCATCTCTGATCATCCCTCTGCTTTATCACTCAGCAAAGTGCTGCCTTCTGCCTTTTTGTTGAGTCTTGAAAGGTGGTTTTTTTCCCCTTCCACGCAAAGTTCCCGGAGCAGTGCTCCCCTCCTCTGCAGCTGATTCATCTGCACTGCCATTTATTCGTGATATCAGCTCTCTCCCCGTGTGGTTGGAGGGTTTTTTTGGTAAAAAATGAAGAGAAATCTGACACTTCAGCTGCATCAGAGCAAATCGGGTAGTGGACAGGTTGTTTGCTGTTCCAAACAAGCTCAGTTTTCTGAGGAAGGCAGAGAGAATTCCAATTGCCACAAGAGCACAGCAGGAGATCTGCAGTCTCTTAACAAAACCAGGAAGATTTACAGGTGCTATTCAGAACGCTTAGATTAAATAGAATCTTTTTAGCCCCCGAAATTCTATTTTAACTGAGTGTATAATATGTAAAGTAGCATCTGAGAGTGTTGTCTGGCATTTAATACACAATTTTCCACTTCTTCCATCAGGTTACTGCTCCTCATTTCATTTCCTTCTTTATATTATGGGGCTTTAGCGTTCATGATGATGATAAAATATCTAATCCAAGAGACTGCCAAGTGAAATTTTAACCAAAGGCCTTTAGGAGCTGAAAGTCTGGCTTGGTTAAGTGATCAATAGCTATTGATGGAAGGAGTTTGGAAGAAAAATAGCTCTCTTTGCTTAGAAAAAGGAAGATACCATTAGAAATTATTAGAAACTTGGGCCAATTTGCCTCTCCCACACCTCCTTGGAGCCTGGATCCAACCTTAAATACATTGGATGAAATCATCACAGAGCTATTTCAGACCTACTATTAATTAGAACCTGAATATGAACAGACTGGTGATACCTGACACTTAGAGAAGGAAAAAGCTACAGGAATTATCATCAAGTGCACAACAAAACTTGTTCTCTGTCTCAGAGCTGCATTTTTTGACTTCACCACACAGTGGGCTGAGGGAAAAGGAGAGAGATCAGGCTGAAAGTCTGAGTGGAAGCCTACCAGGAAGGATGATGGAGAGCACTGATTCACATGCTGCTTTGACAGCAGGACAATTAGGATGCAAAGACAGGCACCAGCAGCAAACAGGGATGTGGAATCAGCTCCCAGCAGGACAGGACAGGACAGGGAGGGATCCAAGAGCAGGAAGGGGCTGGGAGGATCTTACTGCAGTTTCCCAAGAGATGATTTGAAAGGAACTTCAGTCCTGACAAAAGTGAGGGTTTCAAATTTACTGATGTGGGAGCAGGTTCCTAATCCTGCCCCTTTCAAAGCTGCTCATTCCAGGAATCCTGTCAGTAAGGAAAAGACAAAATCCCTGGGTTTGTTTGCTGCTGATATCAGTTCAAGTCCCCTTCTGAATCAAGCCAGGGTGGATCAGTTAATGTCTTTCAGAGCATGTTAGAAACCATAAAAGAGAAACCAGTAGGTGTTGTTCTCTTCTGAGCCCCTCCAAGGCCACTCTATTTTCAGGTGGATCAGGGAAGATCCAACAACAGGATTCTTACAAGTTTCAAACATGTACAAATCCTCCTCCATCTGATTTCTGCTGTCACATGCACATTTACACACATTAATTACACAGACAATTAAACATTTCCCCTCTATTTCCAGGTATTTTTATCCTTTCTTCATCCAAACAAATAACTCTTTCCTTTCCTCCTCTTCAAAATACTGACAATTCCTGCTAACACAGCGTGGGTTTGTTATTTGGAGAGCTCAGACTTTGGGCATGGAATTAAATGGCCATTTCCCCAAGCTGGAGCTCAGCTGGGGAGGTTTTCCTTTCCCTGGGATAACTGACTGTGGGAAGGGGGTTTGTTACAGCAAAAGCTCCCCTAGATTGGGGTCTGCATCTGATAGAACATCACCATCCACAAAAATCCAGCACATCATGGAGCACATGGAGCACATCAGAGGGAAATAATCCACTCAGTCCCAGAAAGATTGAAAGATCTGAGCCATGACCCAGCCAGGCCTTCCCTTGGGAGCTCAGATAAACCCACTCAGGTTTAAAGCCTGTTGTTGGACCCAACTCTAGAAGCACAACCCTTTTATTTCGAATATTTCGGGGCATGACATGGGCTGAGTCTCAGCCTGATCCACCAGCCAAGTTATTTTACAAAGAACAAAAGTCCAATCTTGCTGAAGCTGCATCTCTGTGCTTTGCCAACCAATTATCTCAGGGAAGAAACCTCAGATATAATGTTCCTACTACATAAATTCGCTGTAGGCAGAAAAGCTTTAGGTTTTCACAGCTCTTTCCCTTAACAGCAGCTTCTGAAATCATAAATTGAAACAAGAGAAACAAGCAGAAATCCATAGAAACTTTAGAAATCCAGAGTTAATTATTGGATATTGCTGCTTCCTTTGCAATCCAGCCTGAGCCTCTCCCTCCAGGATTTTCAAGGCTGTCCAGATTTCTGCATTTGCTCACAAACCATCCTTACCTGGGTGTAGCCTGGAGGGTCTGGCTGGGGGCAGAGCTGGGCAGCAGCCACTGATCCAAATCTGCTGGTGGGCACATGGGATTTGGGAGCACTGCTGTGCATGGCAATGAGCTCGGATTTGGAAGATCACTCAGAAGGTTTGGATTCATCCTGGGTTAAACCACAGGCTGCTCCCAACTCCCTTGGTTGCCAACTCAACAGCCTGGCCACCCCTGTGCCCCACTGCTCTTTTCCACTGTCTCACATCAATAAAAGTTGAACCCCTCACTCTCCATCCAAGGGGAGGGTCCTGGGGGTAGGAGAGGGTCAGCTCAGTGCTGTTTGTCTCAGCTGAACTCTGCAGCCACTTCTTTTCCCTGGTCTTCAGCTGTGCCAGGGCAGGTTTAGGTTGGAGATTAGGAAGAATTTCTTTGCAGAGAGGGTGCTCAGCCATTGGAATGGGCTGCCCAGGGAAGGGGTGGATTCTCCATCCCTGGAGGTTTTTAAGGTGAGACTGGATGTGGCATCAGTGCCATGGGCCGGGAACCACGGCGGGGTTGGATCCAGGGTTGGACTTGATGATCTCTGAGGTCCCTTTCAACCCAGCTGATTCTGTGATTCTATGATCCTATGATCCTATGAATCACTTCTTTTCCCTGGAATCTCCTCTTTTCCATCAGGTCTAAAGATACAGAACCACATTTTGCTCTGACTGCCCCCTCTCCCCGTCCCTGTCAGCACAACCCCCTTGGACTCCCAGGCATCAATCACAATCAGGCCTGAGCTGGAGGAATTCCCCTGTTCCCTGAGTTCTCCCTGCTTTCCCGAGGGGGCTCCTGGCCAGACTCAGCTCAGGCAGGAGGTCTTGATAAGCATCTTGACCACGTGCTTTCCTGAGCTTGGTGTTTGGAGTCCTGGGCACATTCCCAGGCGGAGGAGCTGATGTCGGGAAGTGTCTCTGAATGCAAAACAAAAAGTTGGGATAATCCTAAACCTCTGTTTCTCTGCTAAGCCAGGCTGATCCAGGTTTCCCGCTGTGCCTGGATGCAAACCAGCAATGCCACAATTCCCAAATACTCCTGGGAGCATCTGTAAAGCAGCAATAAATTCATGGCAGTGGAGAAAGGACACATTGCTTTCCTCCCTTATCTGCCTCGTGGACATGGTTTAATCTGCTTCCTGCAGTGAAACCTGCATTCCAAACCCAGAGGAATCCGAGGTAAATGGATGGATCCAGGCCCTGCTTGACTGCAGAGCGTGAAGAATTTTGCTTAACTCCCTGCTTAGATTGTTTTCCACCTAAAGAGATATTTACTGTAATATCCAAACACTGTGTCAGAGCAGGCAAGGAGCACTCCTGCCAAGGAAATGCAATCTCCCAGAGCTCCAGGAAAGGAGGGGAGGCTTCCCAAGGAGCAGATCTGTAGTCAGATGTGCCACCTTGTTGTGCCAGGCTGGCTGAAGTCCTAGTTGGGCGTGAAGAGAAATGTCCTGTTTCAGATGGGGAGATTTGTTCCTACTGGGAGTCATTGAACTCCTGCCTCTGGCTTTACAAAATCATCGAAATAGGGATTAAACCAAAGGGAATAATGCTGCAGGCAGAGCTGGGAGCTGGTGCTGCTGTTCTCCAGCTGGAGGTTGGGGTTTTTTGTGCCAACAAAGCAGCAGCTGTGATGATTTTGATGATGGAGCCACCGGAATTGCTTTTTGGGGGAAAGGATTGATTTTCCTCAGGGGGCAATTCCAGGCTGCTGCTTTCCCCAGGAGCTGGAGGATTTGCAGCCAGTGGGGTCAGACCTCCCTGCCACCCCCTGCCAGGTCACACCAGCTCAGGGCTCACCAGGAGCTCTGATGAATTTGTTAAAGACAAGGCTTCTCATTTGTACCGAATCCTAAAGTTAAATCTGAAACTTAATTTCAGTTAAGTTCATTTCATTTAAGTTCATTTCATTTAAGTTCATTTCATTTAAATTCATAAATAAATTTAATCTGAAACTTTGAAGAACCTGCACAGGTATTCCACTCCCTCCCCTCATCCTGTTTTAAGACATTACAAGAGTTTTAATTGATACTCCTCATCCATTCTGTTCCTTTCTTGATGGAGTTACAGTGAAATTTAAGCTGAACACAAATGAGTTTTTTTAAAGGGGAAGACCTGGGATGTGGCAACTTGGATTAAAACAAAGACATTCCCAATATCCCACCTCACATGGAACAGGTCAGCAATTGCTCAGCCTGGGCAAGTGAATGCTCACAAAAACTACCCCCTTCCACAACCTGAAGGGGCTCCAGGAGAGCTGGGGAAGGACTTTTCCAAGGGTCTGGAGGGACAGGACAAGGGGGAATGGCTTCCCACTGCCAGAGTGTAGATATAGGTAGAGATAGAGATATACATAGAGATGATATATAGATATAGATGATATAGATATAGATGATAGAGATAGAGATAGAGATAGAGATAGAGATAGAGATAGAGATAGAGATAGAGATAGACATAAATAGATAGATGGATAGATATAGATATAGAGATAGAGATATATAGATATAGGTATAGATATAGATGATATAGATATAGATATAGATATAGATATAGATACAGATATAGATATAGATATAGATATAGATATAGATGATATAGATATAGATATAGATATAGATATAGATATAGATATAGATATATACAGATGAGCTTCTCCTATGAGGACAGGCTGGAGAGCTGGGAGTGTCCAGCCTGGAAAAGAGAAGGTTTCAGGGAGACCTGGGAGCCCCTTCCAGAGCCTAAAGGGGCTCCAAGAGCTGGAGAGGGACTGGGGACAAGGATTGGAGGGACAGGACACAGGGAATGGATCCCACTGCCAGAGGGCAGGGATGGATGGGGTATTGGGAAGGAATTCTTGGCTGTGAGGGTGGTGAGGGGCTGGGCTGGAATTCCCAGAGAAGTTGTGGCTGCCCCTGGATCCCTGGAAGTGTCCAAGGCCAGGCTGGAGCAACGTGGGCTGGTGGAAGGTGTCTCTGCCCGTGGCAGGGGGTGAGACTGGATGATCTTTAAAATCCCTTCCAACCCAAACCATTCTCTGACTCATTCCATGATTCATCCTTTTCTTCCACATACACTATTTTTTTATCTGGATCACAAGCAAATGTCATGTTTGTGAAATATGTCCCAGCATAGAAATAAACACAAGAACACACCCCAGGAGCCAGCCTGGCACCGAGTGTCCCTTCCACCTTGCCAGGGCTCCTCAGCCCTGCATTTGGAGGCTCCCATTTGGCTGGGACAGGGCATGGAGCAGCTGCTGAGAGCCAAAAACAGCAGCAGTTTTACAGCTCTTTGCAGACTTGTGGCACCAACAGGAAAGGAAAAGCCAGGAGGGCAGAGCAGGAGGTGATTTGGGATGGCAGGGATCGATTCTGTGCTGCCAGAAGACATTATTTAATCTCTGTGTCTCAGGTTTTCCCTCCCCCCAGTAAATTTCCCTATTTTTTAGGGGATTTTTCTGCTTCATCTTGAGGAGTCTCTAATATTTCCAAGTTAGAGCTGCCCCCAGGGTTTTGATGGCATATGTTATTTTCCTGTGAGGAACCACAGAGCTGATTGATGGGTGGGATTTTTGCTCTTTCAGAATGTGAGTTAAAATTAAGGCCATTGCAATATCAGTCCCCTGTATCTTTAACCCCCTCAAGTTGGACCTCTGCTTATAAATCAGATTTTATTCCATTTATTCTGCCATTTCTGCAAAGGAGAACAATGAATCAAGAGCATTTGAGTACAAACATGTGAGCAGTGAATGCCCAGTAAGGATGAGATGATGTTCAGTCCTGTCCTGGTGCTGGAGCACCAATGGAAAATCAGGGATCAGAGAACAGCACACACTTTTCTGGACTAAAGGAACTGATTTCTGTGTCCACACCACACTTGGAAAATTAAAATAATTGAAACAATGACACAGCAGATGTACCCCCAGGACACTGTACTCCAGAGATCTCAAGGAGTGAAGATAAGAGGGGTGGCACCAAGGATTCAGTGCTTTGTTGGCAGTTGTGCCCCCTTCTAACCTGGAAGGAGGGATTTGTTTTGCTTCAGTGAGTGGAACTTCCACATTTCAAATCCCAGGCGACCAAAAAAACCCAAATTTCAGGATTTTTATGGAATCAATCATAGAAGCAAATCAGCACCTGGTATAAGCTGAATCATTTCCTTTTATTATACTCCCAAGCTTCCTTTTTATTTTAGCCCTAGAAACGTTCCTGCAGCCAAGCAGTTTGAAATAACCATGGCTTTGCCTTCATTTTGACATTCTAGTCTATTGATTTTGCTGGCATTCTTGTTATTTTAACGTGTCAAACCTGGAAATTTCCCTAGAAAACAGCCTTTCCAACACAAATGTTTGGATCTGTGCTGTATTTTAACCTCTCAGCTCAGTGAAGAAGGTACTTCCCAGATGACCAGACTGCTCTGCCCTTAAGAGCTCAACACTACAGACATTTTGGGTGCCAGGAAATCTTTGGACAGCATGAAAACATGAATCCACTGTTTGCTCAGTGAGAGAAAGCAAAAACCAGCTTGGGAACCAGTTGACCACTGAGCTGAAGTGAAAGCTGTTGGTTGAAAGCATCCATTTAGCTCACACACACAAAAAAAAAAAAAATCAGTGGTACAGCACAAGTGCTTTGGTTTGCCTTGTGTAGAAGCAAAAAGGGGGATGTTTCCCAGAGTGGCTGGATTTCTTCCTGCTACAGAAATGGGAAAATAAATAAATAAATAAATAAATTAATTAATTAATTAATAAAAAGCAACTTAAATCAGCTCCATCTGCTGAGAATTAGTCCTGAGCTGATGCAATCCAGGAGAGTGAAAGGAGGGGAATGAGCTCCAGCTGATCTCAAGGTTTCCAGCTCAGTGAAACTTTGGAAGTGAATTCCCTTGCAGTGATGAGCTTGTTTTACACAGCTTTTCTGTCAAGCAGAAGCCTTTTGTGCAGAGCTCTTTGGGTGGCTGCTGCTGAGCGAGCTGGGGGAGCTGCAGGGAAGGAGAAGAGCAAGGCTGGACCTGCAGGGAGACACCTCTGGGATCCCAAAGTTGGGGGGCTGATCTCACCCTCTTTTGCAGAATGGTCTCAAGCTGTGGCAGGGCAGGGTCAGGTTGGACATCAGCAGGGATTTCTTCATGGGAAGGGTTGTTAAATGTTGGAAGGGGCTGCCCAGGCTGGGGGTGGAGTCCCCACCCCTGGAGGTGCCCAAGGAAGGACTGGAGGTGGCACTTGGTGACAAGGTGGGGATGGGGCACAGGTTGGACTGGATGGTCTGGGAGGGCTTTTCCAACCTCAGTTATCCTGTGATTTGATGAGAATGCTTTTGTCAGAGGTCAGGAAGGGCACACAGGTGAGTTTGACACCTTCAAAGCAAGAATTCCATGCTGCTTCTGCCCCTCAGTGCCCACCAGGAGCCAACACGGGGCTTTCCACAACTCAGAACACTTTTGGGATCAAAGGAGCTGCTGGAAGTAGGACAGGCAGTGAATAACTTTCCTCCTGCCCAGAGAGAGGTCCCAGCACAAATCATGAGGCCAGTGAGGTTTCTCTGGCACTGATGTGTTGACTCAAGGCAGAGCCTTCCTGGCTGAATTTCCCTGGATGGAACACAAGGATGCTGCACATCTTTCCAGCTCAGTGGCTGATTCCTGTATTAAGACCTTCCTGCTTCTCTTGTTTGTCTCTGAGGTGTCTTAAATTACCCTTCACACAGGTTTGGAATCGGCATCAAGCAAAAAAAAACCCAAAAACTTGTATTTACTGCCTAGCATTCAGTTTGTTAATTTTTTTTTCTTTTTCTTGAAGCCCAAGCATCCCTGCAGGCACTCCATTTCTGAGGGAATTGCTGCAGTTCTGGCCAGCTCTGATGACTCAAGACTTTTCTGTTCTGGCATGGTCTGGGTAGTGGGAAGAAAATTCACTGAACAGCAATTCATTTCTGGTTTCTCCATCTACAGTTCTCTTCACTAAGACAGTCCCCTGCATCATGCTGAGCAAAGGGAGGAAAATCCACTTACAGAGAGCTTTTTCCCTTTGAAATCAAATTATTTAATGTGATTTTTTTTTTTTTATGTAACCCAAGGGAATGCTGCTTGGTTGGTGTTAACACTGGGAAATCAGCCTGGTCTTTTTTATTAACCTGAGTATTGCTTTTGTAAGGAAATTCAGCTGCAGGAAAGCACGTGGTGAGACATCACTGGTTCTTCACCTGATTCACTGAATTAATTGACTTTCCATTTATTTATTTAAACTTCTTCTCCATTCTCCCCTTCATCTCTTTGCTAAAATAAATCAGTGTTTGAGCCCCAGTGTGTTGGAGATAAGTTTTAGCAAAAGCGTGGCCCTAGATACTGGGAACTCTGTTAATAATATTAATATTAATATATATAATCTATCACTAAATATAAATGTATTATTAATATATTATTAATGATAATCATCCCAAGCAAACCAGGCTCAAGTATCAGGCAAGAGGAACATTTTCCACCCCCTCAGTCTGATAAACCAACAGCCAAATAAGCAGCAAAAGGAGCAAAACACTCCTTAAACACCCTCAGAAAAGCATGAACAGCCTTTTTAAACTCAACTCTCTGCTGGACACTGTCCTGGGCACAGGATTTTCCAGTCTAAATTCCAGCAGTGTCTCCAACGCCAGGTACTCAGGACTGGGAAGTCTGTACTGCCTGGAAACAGGGTCAGGGACCCAAAAATCAGTGATGGGAGCCCTCCCCCCACCTCCCTGTGACCCAGGGAGCTCAGGGCAAAGTGTCACTGGGAAACCCAGGGCTCAGGGTGGGTTTCCCTGATGTTGAGTCACAGGAATTCTGGGTATTTTCTACCTATGAAAAATACTGGAGGGGAAAAACCTGTTGGTTTGGGTCCATTCTTGGGAATATAAAGGATATTGTGCCCCATCTCTGTGCCAAAACCTGGCACTGGCACTGCCTCCAGCCACACTGGGAGCACTGGTTCATGTGCACTGGGGACCAGTTTCAGGGTAGAACAGCCTGAGAAATCCATACCCTCAAGTGCTTGAGTTTTGAAGCTCCAGGAAAGGAGGGTTTGAATTGTCCCTCCCTGGTGACCAACATAAACCAGGGCAACCACTGCAACTCCACAGCTATAAAGACTCTTGATGCTTTGCTCATCTTTCCCAGAGGCAGCAAGAGCACCTAGATCAAAGTGCAGCCCTGTGTAAACATTAACAACCCCACATCAGCTCGGGAAGGGCCACAGGACACCTCCACAAATCACTTTACCACGTGTTCAAAGCAGTTCCACACTCTGCACCAAAATTGGAGACCACTCCGTTAAAAAAAGGTATCCAAGGGCTATGAAAAACACCCTGGGCCATGGGGAGGGAGGGAAAAAGATGCCAAGGGAATTTCTAACATCTCCTGGCTCTGGAATCAGGAGGCATTTATTGAACAATAACAACCTGGTAACACCAAGAAACTCTGTTTTCAGCGACGATAAATTTTGACAGGCGACATAAATGTCAGCTGAGAAACTTGGAGCAGGACCCAGAAGACAACTCCTGAGGGTGACTCTCCACTGCCAGGGATCTGAATGGGATTCACAGCAGCACTGGGAGCAGCAGAGCTCCTTCCACCTCCTGGGTGTGACACCGGGAGGGACAAAAGAAATCAGAGTGTGAACAGCACTGCCCAGCCACCAGAGGCAGGAACCCAGCCCTTCAAGTGGAATAGTCTGATTCCTTTCATATTCTTAATTAGTTTGTAAGGTAATCATCCACAAAGGGAAGAATTCCTTCCCACTGTCCCATCCATCCCTGCCCTCTGGCAGTGGGAAGCCATTCCCTGTGTCCTGTCCTTCCATCCCTTGTCCCCAGTCCCTCTCCAGCTCTTGGACCCCCTTTAGGCCCTGCAAGGGGCTCTCAGGTCTCCCTGGATCCTTCTCTTTTCCAGGCTGGACACTCCCAGCTCTTTCAGCCTGTGCTCATAGGAGAGGCTCATCTATATCTATATCTATATCTATATCTATATCTATATCTATATCTA
>NW_020884972.1:863568-876898 GCF_003945725.1 Corapipo altera | reverse complement strand
ATCTATATCTATATCTATATCTATATCTATATCTATATCTATATCTATATCTATATCTATATCTATATCTATATCTATATCTATATCTATATCTATATCTATATCTTCTATATCTATATCATCTATATCTAATCTATATCTCTATCTATATCTCTATCTAATATATATCTATATCTATATATCTATATAATCTATATCTCATCTATATATCTCTATCTAATCAATATATCTATTTCTATATTATCTATATCTATATGTTATCTATATCTATATCTGTATATTATCTGTATCTATATATTATCTATATCTATATATCATCTCTATCTATATCTACACTCTGGCATTCCCCCTTGTCCTGCCCCTCCAAGCCCTTGGAAAAGTCCTTCTCCAGCTCTCCCATCCTGGCTCCAGAGGGGCTCTAACCCTTGGAACATCTCTGTGGCCTCCCCTGGGCTGGTTCCAGCAGCTCCACACCCTCGTGTTGGGCTCCCAGAGCTGCAGGTGAGGTCTCACCTGAGCAGAGCAGGGAGGGGGAACCCCTTGTCCTGCTGGTGCAAAAAGCTGTTGAATTAAAGCCCAGCAAAAGCATTTTGCTTTGTACATCTCATTACCATTCTCGACTGCCGGTGGTTTAAGTGGAGTTTTAAAATGCCAGGCGGTTTGGGAGGGTTTGTTTGGGTTCTTGGGCTCTTTGTTGTCTCTTTGTTTTTCATGAGACGCTAATTTGTGGTAATTGTGTTATGCAGCAGCAAGAGGCTTGGAGGAAGGGAGTTATTGGTGTGTGTATTTTGGTAATAACGATTAGAGAGCCAGGGAAAAAAAAATAATGAGACAGAAGAAAACATTGTTAAAATGCTCACGTACTTGGGGAGAAAGCTCCAGCTTGGTGCTTTAAGGGAATAAAAATCTGTCTAGTGTCTCTCAAGCACCTATGTCTACTGGCATACCACCAAGATACAAACTGTATACACTGCCACAGACAGCATTAATTTAGGGCAATTAGGGCAAATTAAAGGAGGAGTGATTTTGGTTGCAGTAGGAGGTGCATGGAAGCTGCTAACTCCTTTTTATGATTTGATGTTCTTAAGAGGAACACCCATCAGGAGAGGAGAAAGAAAGGCCAGTTCTTTGCTGGTGGTGTTGCAGCAGTGCCTTAATACCTTAATTAGGGACACAGAGAGCTCTGCTCTGCTCAGGGCTGAGCTCACAGGCAGCTCCAGCCCCACAGAACACGAGGGAAAGGGTCAAAGAGGGGCATCAGGAGACAGGAGGAGTCCAGCCCAGCCAGAAGAAGATGTGGCTCAGCCTGTCTGGCCCAACTCAGCTGAGGAGGGAGGTGGCAGGGCCACAGGCTGGCCTGGAAGAGGTTAAAGCAGCAGGACCTGGCATAGGTGTGACGTTGATTGTCTGCTCTCCAGCAGATTTGTGCACTTGGGCTCCAAATGTCTCTTCCCCTGGAACATCCTGTGCTGCCCACTGCCTGACAGGCTCCTAAACTTGATGGAGCACTGATTTGTCCTGGCATGGCAGCTCCTACCCAGAGGAGAAAGGGCCCAATAAACTCAGCAGACACATTTCTGGAGCTCCAGCTCTTGCCTGTGGCTTCGGGGGACTCTGGATCTCATCCCTGCCCGGGCTGGTGCTGCTCCCTGGGACACGGTGCCAAGAGGACTCTCTGCTGCCACGTTCCTTCCCAAGCTGCTGATTCCTGCTGTCATCAGCTTGGGCCCCTTCCATTCTGAGGGGATCTGAGACAAGATGCAGCGATAAGCAAATAATGGGTAAATCTGTGCCTATGGAAAGACTGATCCATCCCCTGGAGCCCATCCCTTCCCAGCCTTTCCCTACACCATTTTTTTGCAGCAGTTGCTGCCTGCAGAATGGCAGTGGGGACCACGAGAGCTTTGCATTTCCAGTCCCCCAGGTACCACGGGCTCCTTGCAGATGAGAGGCTCCATATTTCAACTGCAGCATCATTACGGCCTGAGCTGCTCGGAAAATTACTTCAACAAAAGCTGCTGCTGGAGCACAGTGGGGAGGTGGAGGCTCTGCAGGGATGAGAGAATGATACACAAAATCACGTGGCAAGAGGAGTTTAACGTGGCCATGCAAGATGCCTCAAGCCTGGGCAATCAACCAGTGCAGGGCACGAAATTCTCACAGAGAATGTTCCTGAATAAAGGCAGAATTCCTTCCCTGGCATTTTTTTCAGAGCCACGTTCCTCTAAAGCAGGGAAGCTGCACTGTGTGCTCTGGATGGCAAAGCAAGTGGTGAATGCTGAGGCACAAGACCAGACCTAAGTGCAGCTCTGATGTGGGGAAGATAAAGCAGGATATTGGGTTTATTTCTGTCCCAGGGAGGGGACAGGGATTGTCATCTCTGCTGCACAAAGAGCTGCACGTGCCACAGCGGGTGCAGAGCCAGAGCTCTGGCCCCAAGGAGGGTCCTGCCTTGCCAGGCAAAGCTGGAAGGAGAAAGGGAGACAAAGGGAGATGCTTTGGGGGGGAAAATCAAGTCAGTGGGATGAAGGAAGGTGTTTCAGGGCACTGGATCTCGTGGCTCCTCACGGCACATAAAAGCCTGACTGAAGGATTTCAGTGGTGTGATTTAGACACACCTTCAGTTCCCCAAAACTGTTTTACATATTAAAGATTAACCTCAAGCAAAAGCACAGAAAAGGGGCATAAACTCTCACCTGAGGGAAGCAGCAGGAGCAGGATGGCAAAGGACCCAGCAAGACACGGGAGGTAAACAAGAAAGAAGCAGGAGGGATGAAAACTGAAGCAGGCTCTCATCCCTGGATGGATTTGTTTCAGCAGTAGGTAAAAATCAATCTTCCTGAGGCTCCCAAATAGCCCCGTCCTCTGTATGTGGTTAGATTTTATCAGATCATCCAGCAAATAAATCAAAGCAGGAAATTCTTTGTGAGTTACAGAGAAATAAACCTTTAACAGCTCCTCTCTGTAAAGAGGCAGCTTTCAGACCTGCAGCTGCACACAAAATCCAGTGGCCAAAATCTTCATCTGGTGAGAATTAAGAAATCACCCTTAATTTTAATGAATCTGCCCTGATTTATGCAAAATCATGGAACTTGTCTAGCCAGCATTAGGCTGTGCTTAATTGATTTAGCAAAGTGGTGATAAAGTCTCTCTGAATCCCAAGATGGAAAATTTTAGACACTTCTAATACTTGAACGTCTTATAATTGAGTGTGAAATCCCAGGTAGATTCTCTCTTATTATTTCACCCTTTTTTTACCCACCACTTTTTTTAATCCATGGCTTGAACGCCTACTCTGAGTTCTCCAAATGAGCTGGATCATTTTTAACTTTATTTCCCCTCTCTAGTACATGTAGATCTTTCCATCAGTGGCACTCCTAGACTTAAACATCTCGCAAAAGAGGCTGCTCAGGGAAAGGAAATCATCAGCACTGAACACAAACCCCTCTCCAAACCTCAGACCACACACAGAAACCTCTTCCAAGGCTCCTACTCTCAACACAAATTAATTGTCTCCAGTGTCTGAGCAGCTGGGTTGGGTTTTTCCCCTTTTAAAATACTCAGAATTTTGTATTTTATCTTCAACTCAACTGTGTTTTAAGCTCCAGGCTGTCCCAGTCTTAAAAGACAGTGGAATGAGTCCAGCTTCCAGTTTAATAGCCAGCATTTAACACCTCTTGCCTTTGGGGTGGGTTTTCTTTCTCAGCCAAGCAGAAGCTGAACCCTTGCTAAAATCTGAGGGATGATTTATCAAAACAATGCTTCTCACTTCTTTCTGAACAAGTAAATAACTCATCATTCCAAGGCCTAGAGCAGCTCAGAGAAGTTTCTCCACTCCTGGTCCCTTTTTTTGGTGCATGGGCTGGCCCTGAGCTGAGCACATTAAGGGTGGCACTTCATCCAAAGGCCCCAGACACTCAAACAATGGGATTCTGGCCTTTCTGTGACACCCTTGTAATGAAAACACAATGCTGCCCCCCAAAAAATCAGGATTTAAGGCTCTGATTTTAGCAGTTGTAGCTTAGAAGGAGCTGAGCAGCTGTGGTTTGCCTGGAGCTCTCCCTCAGGGACTCTCTCATGTTAATGAGGGTAATTTAGAGCACAGAAAGCACAGGATCCCATTTTGGGCACTGCTACCTTGGCAGAGTCAGGTAAAACCCCTGCTCAGGAGGACTAAGGTCCAACTGAATCAAAGAAAAGCTTAATTTCTTCCTCCACTTCACAGATGGAGAAAATACACCCAGAAATGGACCTGCCAGAGACTCCCAAGGATGGACCAAGGAGCAAATCCAGGACTCCTGTTCCTTCCACCACCTGACTCAGAGACCTGCCTCTCTCTGGAGAAAACCACCTTGGATGGGACAACATTTTTGGGTTGGAATTACAGGATCTTTAAGGTCCCTTCCAACTCAAACCACTCCGGGATCTGTGAACACCAGGGGACAGTTAATCCTTTCTCCAAAGCCAAGTAAAACACTGTGGCAGATCTTTGCCTAATATGTTCTCAAAACCTCCCAGTGATGGACATCCAGAACCCCTCTAGGCAGGATTTATTTGCCCTCAGGGATGCAAAGCTGGAGACTGAGCAGCTCCCCCTTTGCCGGGCTCACAGGTCCTGTTTTCCAGCCTGGTCTCCCTCTCACTGCTTTCTCCTGAACTTTGATTAGTCCAAAACTTGTAAATTGGGAACTCCAGAGTGTCTTGGCAGAGCTAAATACAGGGATTGCTTCCCAAAACTTCGGTATGACATCATGAGAAATAAAAATACAGTTTTTTATAGGCTTATCATGAAGTTGTAAGATATCCAAGTTCAAAAGCACTGGAGTTGAGTGTCAGGGTCTTTTTTGGCCAGATAAGGGAAATGCAAGAGTTCTTAAAATCTTTTGGGGTCGTTTTTGTACTCTTTGGGCTAAGAACATCATCCTGGGCAGGGGACACCTTACAGCCAATCAGAATAAAAGGAAAGCCCCTTTTCAGAGAAAAGAAACCTTTTTAGGCAAAAATGAATATATTAGGCTTATCTGAAAAAGGTGGGATTTTGCAAAACTATAAAATCCATGAAATTTAAACCCAAGGGGTCTTTTCTCCCCAAAAACTCGGGGTGAGACCAGACACAGGGTGCTGAATAAATCCTTTCTTTTTGTTTCATGAGTTTTTGCAGTCTTTCTAAATTCGAGGGAGAAATTTTTCTCTCGCTGCTTTCTCCTGAACTCTGATTAGTCCAAAACTTGTAAATTGGACACACACAACTCCAGAGTGTCTTGGCAGAGCTAAACACAGGGATTGCTTCCCAAAACTTTGGTTTGGCATCACTCCTGTCCTTCTCCACCTGATGATACTCTGGGTGTGTTCAGTGACCCTTCTGACTCTCAGTGGTCTCCAGGTGTACAAGCTCTTCACTGCAACACTTGAATTTTTCCCTGAGGATTTTAGGCAAACAAACCTCCTGTCTGTCACTTCCTTCTGCTTCCTCCATTCCAGAAAGATGTCCCCTAGCAAGGGTATTACTCACAGATGAGCTGACACCTGGAGCACAATGCTAATGACTGAGGCCATGAATATAAATTTATTTTCCAGAGAGCATTTAAGAGCTTGGAACAAGCCACAGGTCCAACGAGGTCATAGGTACGAGCAGAAACAAAACCCAGGGTGGGGCTCATCTCCCTCCCCTCCCATGACTCATTTGGACTCATCTTCCAATGGATCGATGGAAATAGAGTTGCCTCATCCTAAGATAGGCATCTAAAATAAACCTGCTGAATCACAGGCTTTAAGGGGCTTTGGCAGCTCAAGATTTCCTTTGTTATTTAGGGGTTTCTCTCTTTGTCCCTCGGGGAAGGACATGGTGCAACCCTTTGGATATCTCACAACCCCAAACCTCCAACCAGCCTTCAAGAACAACCCTTTTTAACACCTCCTGTAGATGCACCACAACACAGGTAGCTCAGATGCCAAGAAAACTGGGGAAAAACAACACCTGAGCTTTTAAAAACCACCTCATTTTTGCAGTTTGTGACATTCTCAAAATCAGTTTGAATTTCCTGCTCTTTTTTTTTTTTTGCCCCCTCATCTTGGGGCTTCCTCTCCTGGATCTTTCTCTCTCCAGCTGGGAGATGGGAATGCAGCTGGAGCTGCCACAAGGCTGAGACACTTTCCCAGACTCTGTGCCCAATCCCCACCAACTGCACACTCCTGGAGCTGCTCTGATATCTCCCCCTGCAGCAGCAGTGCCTGTCCAAGAGCGAGCAGACGCTTGGAAATGTTTGGACCAGCCAGCAGGACTGCTGACAGGGCCAGCTCTGCTTTCAGTGCTCTCCTGGGGGACTCTGAGCAGCCCTTAAATTTGCCTCAGCTCATGAAACATTCGAATCCAAACCAAAAAACCCTAAACTTTCAATCTCTGAGTTACTGCCCAGGAGGAGGAGGAGGAGGAGGTGGAGAGTCTGTCACACAAGAACAGGCACGTGGTTCATCTGCTTCCCAGTGACTTTCCTTTGGCTGTGAAACCCCACTTTGTGTTCAGCTCCACTTCAGGACATTGTTTTTATATTCATGAGTTCACCATCAGGGATTTGGGCCACTTCTTTTTTACTTCAAAAACGCAATTAAGAGCCATGTGAAAAATCAGCATCCCCTCAGCAGCACATTCTGCTCGAGGCACTTCATCCTTAAACCCCCCTCTCCAGTACTTTTTCCCACCATGCAGAATCCATGGTCAGGGGGTCTCTCTTTGTTATTTCCTCCATGTTCCCTTTATTTGGCAAGACATTCTCTTTTTATAACCCAAGAGTATTTATTTATTTATATGTATGCATGTATGTATGTATGTGTATATACATATTTTATATATATATATATATTTTTATATTTTTATATAAAATAATATAACAAGAATTACTTGTTAGCACATAAACAGGAGGTTGTAATCTGCCTTTCTCTTTCTGGTCTCTGCAGGAACTGGCAGTTTTTTATGAAAAAAAAAAAAAGAAAAGAATATTTAAAGCCCCACTTGTCATCAGATTGGAGTGCTCCTTCTTTCTGGGCAATACGGGACTGGCAGGGAATTACGGTAATGGCAAGGACACTGCCTGCTACATCAGCAGAGCAGTAAAGTTCCTGCTGCTCCTTCCCAGTGTGGAGCTGAGCTCTGAACTGGGCAGGGATCCTTCCAGGGAGCCTGGAGTGAAGCCCCCCACGAGCCCTGGATACAGAGAATCAGCACAACTGAACTGCCAAAACACCAGTGGGGAAATAAAGGGAGAAAAGCAGCGGATTTCCAGGCAGAGTCCCATCCCTGCACGAAGAGAGGAGCCTGCTGTGCTGACAATCTGCTTCCCAGATGCTCAGAGGAGCTGTGCTGCCTTCTAGAGACTCCAGAGGTGAGTGTGGGGCAGGCACAGGAGCCTGGGGTCTGCCCTTCCCAGCAACATCCCTCCCCACAGGCTGAGATTTATTTGGGTTTGAGCACGAAAACCTCTGTCAGTCCTTTGTGCTGCATCTCCTTGACTTGCTGGGAAGTTTTTCTTCCTGTGCTTAAATTCAAGTCGATAATTTCTTAATTTTCTAGGCCACTATCAACCTTATAATGAGCACAGTTTCAACCCTGTAATGACCAGTTGTGATGGTCAGAGATGCTCGATGTTACAGCCACTTCCCATTGATATGCTCAGTAAAACCTCTCCTCTCCTTCCTTGGAATTATTCCTCCACTTGTTCTATCTGGTGGGAAAGAAAATAAAAGATCCAATTTCATTTCAGTTCCCTAAAGGCAAATTCCCACAGTGCAATACCTCCCCATCTTCCCATCCCCCCGCCCTCCCTGCCTGGGAACTGGGAATTTGCAGGGGCTTCAGAGCTTTAAAAGCCTTTTTGCCCGCAGGAAAGTTCAGCTTGGAGGCTCCCAAACGTGACAGTTGTTGCTGCTCAGTGTTTGTGCCAAGTGTGGTCTGAGGGACTCATCCCAAAAACCCAACATCGGGACGCTCCGAGAGCCTTCCCTCCTCTTGGATGTGACAGGGGTGGGTTTTCACATCTGATTAATATTTGGGATGGGAACATTATATCCAAGTCCAGGTTGTGGGAGGCTTTGCAGCCCACACTTGTAGCTCTCCCTCCGTGCCCCCATGTCCCAGTTCCCAGGCTTATCCTCACTTTTCCATCTGAGGTACCTTTTCTCCATATTTAGTCAGCTAAGGCTGAGCTTGGCTTCCAGATCCTCTGAAATGTTGTGTCACTCACCAGGAAACTTGTTGCTTGCAACATCTTCTGCTTGGCAGGACCTGCTTTTCCCTATAGAATTTTCAAACTGGGCAGCTCAGCTGGACTAACAAGTTCAGGGGGTGAAGGAGTGGCTTAACAAAGAAATCCAAGACTAAATTCTGGACTCCTAAATCTAAATCTGTAATCCTGAATCGTGTCCTGCAGGTTTCTCTCCCTCCCAGAACTGGTCTCTGCAGGGGAACTGATAATTAGGATTGATGCCTGTCCCTATAAAGGAAGGAAAATTCAGGCAAGAAAACCCACCTGGAGTTTTAAGTTGCTGTTAAACAATACTGGGCTGGAAAAGGTTGGTTCCACTGGCTGAGCCAGCCTGAGGAAGGCTCCCTAAAATAGCCTCCTGCTCTATTCTTATATGGGAACCACAGCAGCGAGGGCAGCTTCTGGGAACCACATTGTCCCTGGTTTTGTCTTCTCCAGGGGGTGAAGATCTGCAAAGAACACCAGAGAACTCGGCAAACTTCACTCTTCCCTGCACAGCAAGCCAGAAACTGCTGTAAATGAACTTTAATTCACAGCCCAGGACCTCAAGTGACAACTGCTCCACACGCAGGGAAGCTCTGAGTGACAGACCAGATCCCGAGGATGGGTAGGGACAGAGATCCCAAGTGGAACTGCTGAGCAGACACAGCACCAGCCTCCACCCAGGCAGGTTTCTAAGCCAATTTTAAGGCAGAGCCAGGATTAACACAAGGCAATTAAAAGCATCAGTGATTTCCTCTCGGAAGAAACTTAAATTCGAGACCCTTTGGAATATTTTTGTTATTGAAATATTGAATCTTCCCCCGAAGACAGAAATGATTTTAACAGGCAACTCCAAGATTTCTCAGCACATAATCCTGGAAAGGAGGATAAAGAGCCTCAGTTCTGTGTAGCCTCACTTGTGCACCCCAAGGAAAAATGCAAAAGGAGTTCAATTTGACTTGGCAATGGTGGTTATTAACTGTGCTATGCTGCTGAAAACTTAGGGACAAAGGTAGGTTTTCTAACATGTTTCTGGATCTTTCTCCTTGTTCCTGGTGCTGCACATCTGAGACGTTCTCACAGCCTCTTTTTCCCAGGAAAACCAGGCAGATGTTGCCTGTAGGAGCTTCTGAGGACTGATCTGCTCCCTGTTTCTGCCTGGCAGGGGGTGCAGCCCAGCAGCCTCGCATGGACACTCTCAACCACTCACCATGACTTTCCTGCCCGGAAACTCCTCCAACTGCTCCAACTGCACCCACTCCGTGGAGCCCGTGAACATTTCCAAGGCCATTTTGCTCGGTGTTATTCTGGGGGGGGCTGATTGTTTTCGGGGTGTTGGGCAATATCCTGGTTATCCTCTCCGTGGCCTGCCACAGACACCTCCAGAGCGTCACCCACTACTACATCATCAACCTGGCTGTGGCCGACCTCCTCCTGACTTCCACCGTCCTGCCCTTCTCGGCCACCATGGAGATTTTGGGCTACTGGGCCTTCGGGAGGATCTTCTGCAACATCTGGGCGGCCGTGGACGTGCTGTGCTGCACGGCCTCCATCATGAGCCTCTGCATCATCTCCATCGACCGCTACATCGGGGTCAGCTACCCCCTGAGGTACCCCAGCATCGTGACGGAGAGGAGGGGCCTGCTGGCCCTGCTCTGTGTCTGGGCTCTGTCCCTGGTCATCTCCATCGGGCCCCTCTTCGGCTGGAAGGAACCGGCCCCCGAGGACGAGACCATCTGCCAGATCACCGAGGAGCCCGGCTACGTGCTCTTCTCGGCCCTGGGCTCCTTCTACCTGCCCCTGACCATCATCCTGGTGATGTACTGCCGGGTCTACGTGGTGGCCAAGAGGGAGAACAAAGGCCTGACCTCGGGGCTGAAGACAGAGAAGTCCCACTCCGAGGAGGTGACCCTGCGCATCCACCGCAAGAACGCGCCCGGCGCCGGCGGCTCCGCGCCCAACCCCAAGAGCAAACACCACTTCTCCGTCAGGCTCCTCAAGTTCTCCAGGGAGAAGAAGGCTGCCAAGACCCTGGGGATTGTCGTGGGATGCTTCGTGCTCTGCTGGCTCCCGTTTTTCGTGGTGATGCCTCTGGGTGAGTAAAGCAAAGCCCTCTTATCTCCCACGGCACCTTCCCCGAGGGAGGGCTGGGCCCGCGCCTGGAGGGAGGGCTGTGCCCGTGCCCGGGGGTGATAAGGCTGAGCAGAAAAGCTCTGAGGGAACAATTTCCCATTGCAAAGCTGTCAAAAAAAAAAACCCCAAATCGTTCCCCATCGCAGAGCAGTGAGTGGAAAACAGCAAAAGTCTCAAGCGCAATAAAACGTCGCTGGTGATGAGAAGCAAAATTCTGAAAATTAGGGAAAGGATGTAATGCTTTTTCCATACAGAAAATGCTCTTTTCGAACCAGGACAGGTATTTCTGATCAGCTCTGCATTAGGAACAATATTATTAGTGGGCTGTGTGTTTATATCTATGTTTGCAGCCAGTTCTTGAGGTGACTTCAAGATGTAAAAGGTCAAGATATAAACGAATTCAGGGTCAAGTCAAAGTAGCTGCTCACAGACTTGGGGCCAGATCTGGAGTGCTCAGCGCTGATAATTCCCAGTGTGAGGAAAATAATCAGCTTTCTCCCAGGAAAATCACACTGTGAGATCCCATAGTCCAGATGAAATGAGTGTTTTTTCCTATTTATCACATGACCAGTCAGGAGGCAGCAGTGAGGATCCTTCCAGCTCATTTTACACTTCTCTGGTTTGCATCTCTTCTGGAAACTCGCTGGCCAAACCCTGGCTCAACCATCCCTCTAAACATGAATATTTAGCCACCACTTGTCATCCTAAAGGGGAGCAAAGCTGGGGATTTGTTCTGCTTTGCTGGAATGTAAGGAAGTAATTAGAATTTTAATTAAACCTTGCTCGGTTACCTTTGATGCAGTTTCAGGATTTAAAAGCAGAATACTAATTTCACACCTATAACTGAGGGTGATGTCCAGGGCTCATCATGCTGAGCTTGGCTCTGCCATAGCCCCACTAAAGATTGGGTTGGAAACGTGGAATTGAAAGTCTGATTTGTTCCATTTCAAGAGTTTTCTTACGGAAAAGGCTTCAGCTGTGCAGGAAAAATAAAGCATGATTGTATGGAAGCTTTAGCTGGAAACAGAACAATGTGGACAGTTAAGAAAAATACTTAAATATAAAAGGAATTTTAATTTCCTGGGGTTTTTTTGACCCCTTCTGTTTTTTCAACCCTATAAATAACTACTCTTTTTCTCTTCCCTGGTTTTACCAAGTTGCTTCACCAAAACCTGTTGCTAAAATGAAAAAAACACCCAAAAAATTTAGTTGTCTTTTTTTTTTTTTTTGGGTTTTCTTGGTCAATCCTGGGAAGTGCTGGAGTAAGAGCTGGAGATGTTTCCTAAGGAGGAGCCCTGCAAGGCCTGGCTCGTGCTGTCCAGGATGTCAGCACGTTGGAATGCTGGTTGCCAAGATGACTGAAACATACCCAAAAAGGGTTTGCTAGAACACATTAAACACACTTTTCGTTCTGCAAATGTGGTTGCCCACACAGAGCCTGCTGCTAATTAATTTGCTTTGGGTTTCAGAAGTTTCCCGGGCTCAAGAGTGGCTTTGCATCTTGCTTTTGATCCCTTGTAAGGAAACTGGTGCTTCGTTTCCCTGTCCTGGTGGGGTTGCTGGGTTATTTTTAAAGCATATAATAGGGCTTTCAAAACCTATTTGCTGCCTTTAAAGACAAAAAAGCCCCCAAAAAACACTATTAAGCAGGCAAGTGGCACTAAAAGAAAAGAACAGAACACTTTCCAAAAGACAAGAGGCACCTTCAGCTCTGTCCTGCACACGGGTGAAGGTGGGCAGAGGGAGGCAAAGGGACCCAGCCAGGATCCCAGAGCAGGGATCAGGTTTTCCAGAGGTACAAAATACTCCTGGTTGAGGCCCTGGGAAGTTGCAGAGCTCCCAGCGTGCCCAGCTGGGCAAGAGGAGCCTTTGGAGAGCAGCTCTGTGGGTTTGTGGCCGTGGGACAGGCCTGGGAATGGTCCCATCAACCAGCTCTGCAGGGTTTGATGGTGCAGAGGTGGCACTCAGGGACAGGGTTTAGTGGTGGCCTTGGCAGTGGGAGGTTTAATGGCTGCATTCCATGATCCAAGAGGTGTTTTCCAACCCAAATGACCATGATGGAGTCCTGTGACTCCATCAGCCAGAGCACTCTCAGTGTAGGCTGCCCATGAGACAGACACAACCTGAACGACCCTAATTCCAGGATTCCAGCAGCCAAACCACTCTCAGTGCCCCTGGGACAGAGAGTCTTAAACTGCTACACAAACCTCTTGAGAAAGCTGGCAGGTGCTGATCATTCTGCGCAGCACAACTCCCCCAAACCCGAGTTTATTTGACTGTGAGCTGCAGCAGCTTCAGCATCTCCACATCTCAACACTAACCCCACCAGCCAAGACCCCAAGAAACACCAGGTTTGCTGAAGTTACACCAAAGTGGGGTAGACAGTTTTGACATGTAGGTATGGGAAAGGCAAGAGAAAATATCAGGAAAAGCACAATATCCATATTGGGAGATACTGGAGAAACAATTCCAATATCCCCCTGCCCCAAGACAAGGTCTGAACTGCAGTTGGTGTGTAAAGGTGTCAGCTGCAGTCTGGGTAAGGAATGGCTTCCTTCCCTCCTTGGATGGAGTTTTATTCCAGACAAAGGGTTTGAAATGAAACCTTTCAGTCCAAGAGCCCAAAACACCTTCTTCTCACTTGGCTTGATGTTTGTGGAATAAGCCAAGGAATGCTAATCCTGCTGCATGGAAATGAGGGAGGCTAAGGGTTGGTTTTTTCTCTGCATGCTGGAGCATAAATTCACCCCTCACTAAACTTGTGTGATAAACAAGACTGTCAAAACAGCTGATTGCTCCCTGAAGAAGTCAGATTTTAATTCCTCACACAGAAGCAGGCAGAGGTGGCATCACTGACAGGTCCAGTAATCACCAGACAAACACAAAACAGCAAAACAGAGCCAGGGGGGAGCAAATTTGAGCTTGTCTGCATCCCTCAAACAGGGCTAAAAAGAAGA
>NW_020884972.1:848875-863558 GCF_003945725.1 Corapipo altera | reverse complement strand
GGTATTGCAAAAAATGGTCCTGAGTTGGGATTGATGGTTTATCCTCAGAAGAGAACAAACCCAGAGAGCTCAGCTCATGGTCCATTTTCTGTGCCAGACTGGTTTGACTCTGGTTGTAGATGTTGCTTTCAGAAGCAGAAGGAAGGAAAAAGGGAAAGGCTGAGCCAAGATACCACAGGAGAAAAAAATCAGGCAGACTGGGCAAGGGAGAGGAAGGTTTTTAGCATTTGTCAATCATTCTCATGATAAAGAGAGAAGAAAAGAGGATCCACTGGAGGGTATTTGTGTTTGTAATAAAGCAGTAAATTACTCTTGTGAACTGACACAAACACTGTCGAGGGAATCCTCTAATCCTGTCCATGGGCCTGTCTGCAGCTGGTGTCTAATTACTGTTTTGTGGTAGTTTTTTAACTGAGGGCAGAAAGAACGAAACACAAACCAGAAAAACAAACTGCATTTTTCTCTCTCTGCCGTTGACACGACGCGACCCCTCGGGAGGTCTCGGGGCACGGAGGAGAAAGACAGATCCCACAAATGAGCATTTCAGTTCTCTCTCAGCAACAAAGAGAAAAAAAAGAAATAAAAATAGGAGGAAAAAAAATATGGATTCAAGGCCCAGCTCATCCTCAGCTCAGGGAGAGGAAAGATGTTTACAGTCCTCAAGCCACTGAGCACAAATGTGTGTGTGAAACCATTGATCAGGGAGAACTTCAGCAGATAAACAGCCAAGATATTTCCATGGGGTGTTTTTTTCCGTATTTCCAAGTTTTTTGGCTTTGTTGTTGTTTTCTTCTTTAAGCCCAAGGGGTATTTTTCACCATCCCAGGCTGGAAAGGCTTTGTTGGCTCAGGTTGATAACTCAGCTACACCGAAGGTCTCGCTGACATCCCTGTGGCCAACATCCCTCCAGCATTTCCAAACCCTGAGGGGTTGGGTGCCACTGACTCATCACACAGCAAAGCACGGCAGGAATTGATATTAATTGATATTAATAACCATTTACACTGCAAAGCAGAGTGGGGAGGTGGAGTTCTCTGTTCCATGAGTCACTGCCATGGCTCCCCACACGTGTTCCCTGTCTCAGTGCTCCTCTTTGTGCAGTCGCCGCTCCCAAATCCTCCGAGTAAACGAAGCAAAAATGTCATTTTTCGCTCTCCCCCAAAATGTCAGGGCTCAATTTTGGGTTTGGTGGTGATGGAAAGGCCACTGTGAGTGATTCTTACGAGTGATTCTCCCACCCCACCCAGCGAAGGGCAGGATTTGTGTGTGGTTTGGAGAGAGGGAGAGACACGAGCGGATAATTCCTGTATTTTCAACCCCAAGGATTCCAAAATCACGACTGACAAGCACATGAGACAGTCTGAGATAGACTCAGCTTTTCAAACCGTTCTCTGGTTTGTTTTTTTTTTTTATAAATTTTTAAAGGCAAACTAATAATTTGTTGTCAGTGAATGACTTCAAGAGCGACGGCTTTGGGACAAATCTCAAATATCTTAAAAATGTGAGCAGCAGGATCCAGAGCCATCCCACTGCAGTAGCAGCATGGGAGCTGGAATTTGAGAGGCAACTAAATGGAGGTGTAAAACAATGGGATTATTTGGGTTTATATGGGTAACAAAACCTCAGTTTACCTTCCCATGGTTTTTTATCTGCTTTCTAAATCTGCAGCTGCCCACAGCAGATCTGGAAATAGTTGCTTGTTGAGATGTTTGCCAGAAATACCATCGGTGGTCAGTGGGTACAATATGAGACAGAGCATAAATTAGGGTTGAAAAAAATCCAAATAATCAGAGCAGTGTTCCCAGCATGGCCCATTCCTGCTGCCTGACCTTTCCACCTCTCACCTGTGTCCTCCTGATGCCACAGAGAGCTGAAGTCAGGTTTTTGGGAGGGAAAACAAACTCACTCCTCCTTCTGCATCTGTTTATTGTGGGGCAGGGATATCTGGGCACAAAGCCCCTCTCCTTTTCCCCCTGGATCAGCCACAATATTCCAGGCCCTGGACTGGGAAGTGCAAGAGTTGCCAGCTGCAGGCTTTGTCCCTTCCTCACATCCACAAACCTGCTCTGCATTTCTGGTGCTGATTGGATTGCACAGAATCCAGGATCAGTTCCTATTTGATCTTTGATCCCATTTTTTGTTCCACAGAAAATATTTCCCATAAGGGAGCAAGTGGGGGCACAGGGGACGTGCTGGGAGAGAATGTGTGCACAAAGTGCAGCTGGTGAATGTCTGCAGCAACAGAGAGAGATATATAAATACATATAAATATAAATATATATATATATATATATAAATGCACTTTCCAGAGGGTGGCTCGTGTTTTGACCCGAGATGCTGTATAGAATCTTATGGAATAAAGTTCCGAGCTTGGGAACACAGAAAGCAGCACATTTATCAATGTTTGGAGAGCAGATTGCCATGAGAGATCTAGGGAGGCCCTGGTACAGAGTTAATTCCCTTTGGGATATAAGGGCTTCATCCCCTGGGTCTTTAGGGCTCTGGAATAACTTCTGTCCTCTGGGCTTGGCCCCTTCAGGGCAGATCCCAGGACCTGAGGTTTAAGCTTGGCTTTGCTGCAAACCAGACCCTCTCCCTGGTCCCAGCCTGTGGGAGTGCAGGGGTTTCCTCCACAGCAGAGCCCAGAGATGCTGAGATTTATGCTGGACTTCTGTGTAGGAGCTGAGGTTGTTCAGCCTGGAGAAGGGAAGGCTCCAGGGAGACCTCAGAGCCCTTTCCAGGGCCTAAAGGGGCTCCAGGAGAGCTGGAGAGGGACTGGGGACAAGGGATGGAGGGACAGGACACAGGGAATGGCTTCCCAGTGCCAGAGGGCAGGATAAGATGGGATATTGGGAAGGAATTCTTGGCTGTGAGGGTGGTGAGGGGCTGGGCTGGAATTCCCAGAGAAGCTGTGGCTGCCCCTGGATCCCTGGAAGTGTCCAAGACCAGGCTGGAGAAACCTGGTCCAGTGGAAGATGTCCCTGCCCATGGCAGGGGTGGCACTGGATGATTTTAAGGTCCCTTCCAATCTCAGCTTCTCTTTGGGTACAGCCCAGATGCTGCACCACCCCACCTGCCTCTCCCCTGCTCTGCCTCCACCACCAGATTTGAGCCAAACAACCCAAAAAGAGGGGGGGGGAAAAAAGCAGGAAAACTAAACAGACCCTCAAGATTTAGTAGCAGAGATTGATTTTAACAACACTGAGGGTTCACGGGTCACAAAAATATACGGGATCTCATTCCCATGGTGCTGACAGAGTAAACAAACAGCACAAGTTTCTGCAGCCTGGCAGCTCCCAAACCCTCTCTTTTCCGTCCCTCACGACATCAGGGCTGGTTTTTAAACAACCCATAATCAAGCAGCTCTGCAGCTTGTGACAAATGACAAAGCCAAATTACATCTCGGGGAGTGAATTGGCACTTACTCACCGGGAGGTGAGAGGAAAACTTCTCTCTCTCTCTCTTTCCCCAAGCTTGAAGGAAACTTGGAGTTGACAAACAGGAAAATAAACGACGAGGGAAGGAAGAGCAGTCCTGACATTTCCAGGGCTGAGTGATGAAACACTTGATGGCAAAAGATCTCAGGAGGGTAATGGCACATTTTATTTGACTTAATTTTATGAGAAGGAATCGAATTGGGCTGCTGACACTTGAGTGTCTTCAACCTTTTGGAAACAAGGCAGGAATTCCAGCATTATTTACTCAGTCTAGGGTTCAAAATGCATTAAAGGCCACTTGAGGGTTTCTTTAGTGTTCCTCCAGCACAGACTGCAGGGAGACAATGTAGGGTGAAGCCTCCAAACTTTCATCATTTTTGCTCCTATTTACCATTTAATCCTTGGCAGGGTACAAAGGAAGGATGAAGGGCTGTGAATTGGGTAGAGAATTGGTTTTAAGGAAGAAAACTTTGCACCCCTCCCATGCTGCTCACCCTGAAGCTCTGTCTGCATGGCAGGACTCCACAGAGCTGGGATTACACCCAGCCCAGAGCCAGAGAGCTAGAAAACTCTGCTCTGGGAATGAGGTGCTGCAATAATTCTGTTTTCTCAGCCCTGGCTGCTGGTGGGAAAGTGTCCAAAATCGAGCTGCCATGACCTGGCAGTCACCAACTGGCCAAGGGTTGCATGGGCATGGGTTCTGCCCCACTCCTCCTGTACCTTAAAGAAGAGAGAACTCCCCACTCCATTGTTTAATCTCGTGGGTAATTATGGCCATTGCTTAAAAAAACCCACAAAGCCTTTGTTTTATTTCTCTTTTGAACTCCTCTGACCTGAGCTGCCACTTTACTGCCCATTCCAATTCCTCAGCACACTCAACAAACCACTTCATCATCACCACTTCAGCAGCTCTGTTTGAAAAGGCCTCCTACTCACTCCCAGACCCATCACTGATTTTAATCACAGCACCAACATCCCTGAACGTGAAAGGTTTGGAAGAAAGGAATATATTCTCAGTATTCCGTGGAGAGAACCACACCAAGGAATTGGAATATATGACATTTTTCCTCTTTTCCCAGATGCTCAGGTGGCCAGCAGGGAGGATTAGGGCAAGTTTCTGAGCTAGGGAGGGAACTGGGTGTCTGCAGCAGAAGAATATTGTTTCTGTGGCCCCAAAGTGTTAAAAACACTTTGCAGGAGGGTTGGAGAGGGGGTTTCTACAAGGCCATGCACTGAAAGGACAGGAGGGATGGCTTTGAGCTGAAGGAGGGTAGACCTAGATGGGATATTGGGGAAAAAATCCTTCCCTGTGAGGGTGGGGAGGGGCTGGGCTGGAATTCCCAGGGAAGCTGTGGCTGCTCCATCCCTGGAATTGTCCAAGGCCAGGTTGGAGCAACTGGTAGCAGTTGAAGGGTTGGCACTGGATGATGTTTAAGCTCCACTCCAACCCAACTCATTCCATGATTCCACAGCAGACAGTGTGGGATGGGGTCTGTGGGCAGCAAAGTCTCTGGGCTGGTAAAGCTGCTCCATCTTCTCTCCCCGTGTGTTGCTCCAAGGCAACAAGTCTCCCCCCTGATGAACCAAAAAAGGTTACATTAATAAATTAGCATGCAGATCCCACCCCAAAAAAAGAGCAAGGGACAGACTCTGACACTGGCTGTTTTCTATTTTTAACAGCCTTTGGCACAGCACTTACATTCCATTTACAGGGAGCCGGGAGTTGCAGCAAACAGGAATTGTTATTGTTTACCCAGCTTTACACTCAGGCTCACACAGCTGAGTCCCTAAACCCGGATTTGTTTCACCTTCTGTCTCAGCCCAGAATGGGAAAGGGGCAGAAATGCTGCATTTAAATGAGGAAACAACCAAAAAAAAAACAAAACCCTGAGCTCGATTTGGGCATTTCGAAGCCTTCCGTTATTTTTCCCCTGCCAATGACTTCAGCCAGAAAGTTCTTTGAGAATGTTGTTTAGTTTTGTTTTTCACCAAAGGAGAGGAGCATTAATTTGCTGAGAAAAATGTGAGGTTGTGGATGTGCCTGTTTAGTCATACACGGCTGCAAAAGAGCCTTTGCTTCCTTCAGCACAACGTTTTTGGTCTTAAAACCTGGTTGATATTGAGGGTTATAGTGACACTGCTGGAGGCAGAGGCAGCAGGACTCATGCCCAGGCTGGATTTGGGGATGGATTCCGAGGTTCAGCTGCTCCAGGGCACAGATTGAGCTCCTGGGGGTGTGTTCTGCTCTGTCTGCAGAGGGAAAACCTTTGGGAACAGCCCCAGTGCTAAAGGGGCTCCAAGAGAGCTGGAGAGAGACAATTTCCAAGGGTCTGGAGTGACAGGACACAGGGAATGGCTTCCCACTGCCAGAGGGCAGGGTTGGATGGGATAGTGGGAAAAAATCCTTCCCTGTGAGGGTAGGGAGGGGCTGGGATGGGATTCCCAGAGAAGCTGTGGCTGCTCCTGGATCCCTGGAAGTGTCCAAGGGCAGGTTCATAGAATCACCGAATCAGTTGGGTTGGAAGGGACCTCTGAGATCATCAAGTCCAACCCTTGATCCAACCCCGCCGTGGTTCCCAGCCCATGGCACTGATGCCACATCCAGGCTCAGCTTAAAAACCTCCAGGGATGGAGAATCCAGCCCTTCCCTGGGCAGCCCATTCCAAGGGCTGAGCACCCTCTCTGCAAAGAAATTCCTCCTAATCTCCAACCTAAACCTCCCCTGGCACAACTTGAGACCCAGCCCTCTTGTCTTGCTGATCGTTGCCTGGTTGGAGCAACCTGGGCTAGTGGAAGAATTAAATTTGAACATTATTTGCTTTTCCTAAACCAGGGGAGGTCCAAGGAAGAGATCAATCCCTGGAAAACTTAGGAGCTGCTTCCAGAGGTAGTTCAACTGCAGAGCAGGACAGAGGCATGGATGCCTAAACACCATTTCTTTCCATGTGCACTCACTGCAGATCTGTCCAGGGGAAGCAGGAAGACAAGAATTTGTTGGTGCTGAAAGTTCTGTTTGTTACAAACTTGACTGTAAACTCCCAAACAAGTCAATTTTGTTTCTGGGAAATTATTTTTCTTCCCGTGCCCGAAGTGATTCCTGGCACTGGGGTGAGAGAACCACCTGTTTTTCTTCCTTTTCATTTAAAAGGGGCAAGAAACAGCCCTTGACAACACGGCAATTCACTCTCTGTTCTAGATCATGTGTAGATCATTTGACAAAATTGATCTTAGAAATGTTATTTTCACTTATTTCTCACCCCAACATTACAGAGAGTTTCATTTTCTTGTTCATTCTCATTCAGACAATATTCTTTTTATTTCTAAGCAAAGCCCCAAATAGGAGAATTAGGGGATCTTGGTACAATGATGTTCCAGGGAATGATAAATTTCCAAACAATTCTCCATAAGCAGCAGTGTTGACTCTTTGGTGTTTTAAATATATCTCTGTAGCTTTATAGGAACATCTCTCCATGAACAAATGGCTTCAGCATTTCCTGACATCCCATTCAAGTCATTTAAAGTTAAAATTGGCACTTGAATCAGGAGCTCAAGTCGTAGTTAAACGAAAACCCAAAGGTTTGGCATCAGGGAAAATGTTCCCATGATTTTAAATCAGCAGATAACTCATAATTCTATAGAATAAGAAGCCTCATAGTACTTTCCTTACTAAGGAGACATCAAAGATTTTACTCTTTAAATCATCTTTGGGAGGTAACCTTGCAAGTATGTATCAGAAAATGTATAAATATATATATATATTTATATATATAACTCCTGGTTGCCCATGAGAGCATCCCCAGTGCTCACTGATGTAAGAAGGAACCTTTCCTTTCACTCCTCTGAATTTTAGATGCATTCCATGAGACAGGAGAATGGGCACAGTTGGATTTTCTAAAGGTCTCATGGAAAATGAGTGCCCAACACTTCAATACTTTGAAGACATTCAGCTGTAACACAGTCACCCCAGTAATGTCTCTTCTCTCCAACTCTGACTTCTGAAATGGTGTGATTTTCTTGCCATTTGAAAGCCCTTGTGATGACCTCCTAGATATGGCTGTCATTTGGGGAACTAATCTTGAATTAGGAGTCCCAGAGGAGGCGATTTTCCTCCATCCCTCGTATCAGCCAAGCTGGAAAAAGGGAATATAATGTTTGTATAATAAAACAGCTGCATTGACTGATGCCTGACAGGACACCCATGCCATTGTGTGGCACCAGAGATTCTGAATCACTTCTCCCTGCAGGAATTGTGCTTCCACTCACCATTTTTTCCAAGCCAGAACAGACCCTTATTTATTTTTCCCCAGTGTTTGAGTTTCTCTGGTTACCTGTGATTTCTCACTGCCTCTCTGCCTTAACACTCTCCGTGTGTATTTTTCCATTTTAGGTTCTTTCTTTCCTGCAATCAAACCCCCGGACACACTTTTTAAAATAACATTTTGGCTTGGATATTTAAACAGCTGCATCAACCCCATCATCTATCCCTGCTCCAGCCAGGAGTTCAAGAAAGCTTTCCAGAACGTGCTGAAGGCTCAGTGCCTCCCCAGGAAGGGAGCAAAGAAGCAAATCCCGAGTTTCAACCTCAACCACCCCGCCAGCCAAAGCGTGGAGAGCAGCAGGGGGGTGGTCAGGATCCCCGTGGGATCGGGAGAAACCTTCTACAAGATCTCCAGGTCGGACGGGGTGTGCGAGTGGAAGATCTTCAGCGCCGTGCCCAACGTGCCGGCGAAAAACGCCGTGGCCAAAGACTGCACGGCTGCCAAAGCCAAGAGCAAAGGGTTCCTGCAGGAATGCTGCTGTGCAGGCACCTCGGGGAACCTGGGCCACGACAGCTGCCAAGTGCCAACCCTCAAAATCCACACCCTGTCCCTGAGCGACGGCGGGGAGGACGTTTAACGGGCTGCAGGACTCGGGGGTCTCGGGGGGCCTCGTGGAAGTAGGTGTTGAAACCTCCCTGTTGTAAACAAACATGTTGTAAAACAGGGCCAGACCTTCTGAGGAGTGAGGTCTCTGAGTGCTGGGAGCCTGAACAAAGCCCCTCAAAGACAGTGGATGGTCTTCTGAGGGACCTGCCCACGGTGTCTGAGAGAGGTTTCCTTGCCATTAAAGCTTTATCCCTGTGTTCTCCTCTTTCAAAGTTCCTGCTGCTCTGATTTAGGTGCAGTGGAGGAGAAAGAGTGAACTACAAAGGCCCCGTGCTGGTCTCAGCCTCTGACACCTCCACCTTTAGAGCCGTTTTGTGGCTCTGCCCCCACCAAAAACCCCCAAAAACCTCAGTTTGGGATTTCATTAAACTCCATTGCTGGGGGAACTCGTTCCATGTGCCTGCACCCCACTGAGCTTCAGAGACCAACCAGAACTCTTCTGTTTTGTGCAACCAACCTCCTAAACCTCCAACCCCAACCCAAGGAAAACTTGCATGTGTCCTTGGTTTGCTTGGACGGTCCCTGCACTTTGATGCAGGTCTAATAAAACCCCAGACTAGGTAAGTCATCATCAAACAAGGCCCAAAGAGGCCCCTCTCACTCATCCATTTGTTTTTCTTGTTCTGAGTCCAGCAGGAACCTGCTGAAAGGCTCAGGAGTTCCTTGCTCAGGTGCTTGATAGCCAGATCAGTGCCAAAGTCACTGGAAAAGCTGCAGAGTTTTTGCTGTCTCCCTGCCCAGTGTTTTGCTCCATTCCTCTTCTGACTCCTTCAAAACCAAGTGCTCCAAGCTTTCTATGAGATTCCTGGAGTCAGGAACTTTCCCCCTGTTCTGAGCAGTGGGAGTTAAATGGCTTGAGGACATCCATCCCCATGAGAAAGGGCCATCCTCTGGGAGTTTGGGAGCATGTTATATTTTAATACAGCTAATCCAAAGAAATAAATAAATAGAGACGGTCAGCATCTGGAAGAAATAGTGGGAGGAATTCTCTGTACAATATTAGAAATAAGCAGCTCTTGACATAACTCCTGAGCCTGCCAAGTAAGAATTCAGCTCCTTGAAAGAACCCACGAGCCTTTGCTCGCGGCTCAGCGTGAGCTCCAGGGCTGAATATCCAGGGAAAGGGCTTCAGATAAGGTTCACTTTCCCAGGAGAGGGCCCTGAAAGGACACCTTGGTGTTGTTGATGAGGAATCACTGTTTATTCATCTCTCACTCAGCATTAAGTGCCCAATGTCAAGAGCATTTTAATCTTCTGTGTCTTATTTGTGCACTCGCAGAAGACAAACCTGTGGCATTATCCCATTTTTGGTCTGAATAAGAAACCCATCTCACTCTTAAGGTACTTCCAAGTCTAGAATTCGAAAGTAGAAGTGTGGAAAGGCCACGAAAGAAAATATTCTCATGGTACTTCAAGCCAAGACCAGAAGGAGAAAAGCTGGAAATGTCATAAGAAAGTCACGTGAGACTCGTGGCCGAGGTTTTCGGCCTCAGGGGGTTCGGGTACGTGGGACGTTTGTTTGGACAGAACCTGAACTTCGAAACGTTTGGAAAAACACCCATTAAATTGAGCAAGGCTGGCAAGATTTAAAGCCTTCCCTGCACACACTTGCTGCCCAGCCCTCTCTTATTTTAGAACCAATACTTCTTTTACAGCCAGTAAAGGTCCTCTGTGCCTCCTCTCCTTCGGAGCTGGGAGATTTGCACGGAGTGACTCCAGGAATTTGAGATTTATTGAGTTTCAGAATGGCAGGGGATGGTCGTGGAGCTACACCCAGGCTGACACAAAGGGATTCATTTAATTCCACAGCAAGTCTGATGTAGCAACACAGTCTGAACCTGTAAGATGAGGATAAATAACTCCCCATGCTGGTGGCAGTGTCGGGATGGACGTGGATAATCCACCTTTGCTCCTGCCTGGCAGAGACAGAGGTTGGAATCATGAAGCCTTGGTCTCATCCTTATCCTTTTTTTTTTTCTGTCAAACAGATGCTAAAGGACTGTGAAAAGCCCTCAGCCCTCAGCATCAGGCCAGCCTGGTCCCAGCCACACCTCTGCTGCTGCCACGTTTGCCAGCACAAACAAACACATCATTTGTTTGGCTTCACCCCGAGAGAATTACGGCAGGAAAAAAACTGCCCTGCTCCCTTGTGGCAAGCAGGGTCATTGGCACTTGTCATCTCGATGGAAATCTGGACTGAAAAGTCTCAAAAACCATAGAAGGAGCTCTAGGAAGAAGATAAATTAAAGAAAAAAAAAAAAGAGTGGAGATTTAAGCCTGTATTTTTGTGTTATTTAAAGGGAACTTGGTGCTGGTGAAAGAGGCTGAATGTGTCTGTCTGTCCAAAAGCATGAGCAGGACAGGAGGTTTCCCATCTGCCATCACATGTAAAACCCTCCTGCCAGCAGGATCCTGCCATGGGAAATGTGGCAGGAGCTCAGCCCAGAGCTCCTGCTCGGGTGGGCAGTGAGGACACAGGGCAGGGCCATGATTGCCCTCAGAGCCATTGGAGTGTCCTGGCTGAAACCTTGGAGGGGTGATGGGACATCCCCCCACCCCTCGGGTCAGTCCTGTCTGTTGGGAGTGAGTGACAGCCCAGATTTCCATCTGCAGAGGAGCAGAGTCTCTGCTGCAAAGGGCTGGGAGAGCTGGAGCATCACAAAGTTAATTCCCACAGCTCTCTCCTCCTCCCAGGGCCAGGAGAGTTCAGTAGTCCAGTTTCCACAGTTAATTCAGATTTACTATCTTGTGTTTCTGAGGCTTCATGTGCTTTGTAACGTTACTCAAATCCCAAACACTTCAGTTCTGCCCACTGTCCAAATAAATGTCTTCTCGGTTTTATATTCTTTATTTTGCTCTGCCAAGTCCAGGGATAAATTGTCCATTGTGCAAGAGAGTGTTTCCCTTCTCCAGCCTTTAAAACCCGTAGCACTGAAAAAAGAAAAGCTTAAGCTTCTTACTTTTCTTCTCAGAGTAAGCAAATGGATTTCACAAAGCACCTTCTTGTTTACTTGCAGTGTTACCTTCAATTTTCTGAAAGGTAACACTGACAGGCTGCAGCATCTTGTACTGATTGAAGGCAGTTAGAAAAGATCTTATTGCTTGACTGAAGTGCAAGTGCTTCGTTCTGGCCTCTTGTCAGCCCGTGCTCCTGTTGAAATGGGCTTTTATTGGGAACTTCATGTTAAAATAAAGCTACTGAGGCCCAGAGAGCCTCAGTGATTCACTCAAGCAAGATTCCAGCTGTCCCATGTTGAATTAATTAACTCCATATCCTACTCAGAGATACCTTTATCCTCTTTCCTGCCTTAATATGGTTTGGATAAGCGAGACAATGTTGAGAACTGGCTCCTGGGGCCGGGCTGGTGCCACCAGTTATTTCTGGATGGTCCCTTCCCCCAGCAGAGCCAAAGGGAAAAGCCAGTTGGTCTTCAAGGAATTCCACTGAGCTGGAGGCACGTTTGGGACCTGCCCCACAGTGTCCTGGTCTGCCAGAGGGAGGGAGATGTCTCAGAACTCCTGAGGGAGCTGCAGGGAGGGCACTCTGTGCATCTGCTCCCTCTGCCTCCCCCACAGCTCTTCCCATCCCCTCCTGCCCAGATTCCCTTGGAATCTCACTGCCACATCATCCCAAGAAGCCCAAGAGCCAACCAACCCTTTTTATGAATGAATCTCTCCAATATCAATTCTATTTCCTGCCTAATTATAATGAGACTTCCCGGGAGGAGGTTGCACTGTCTGGCCAGGCTAATCCTGGCTTTTCCCATCAGTGCCCCATCTGTGCAAAGGAGCTGATCCACCAGCACATCCAGCTCTTTTTGAAGGTGTTTCCAAACAGATTGTTTAATCCATGACAGGATTATAAAACAAGACACTCCAGAGAGAGCTCGTGGTGCATCCAAAGGCAGCTGTTGATGGATGTCATTGAATCTCTGCTTTCCCGGGGGAGGGGGGATGAAATATTTGTCTCAGGGACTGGAGGAAAATGTCAGGTCTTCTCACTGCATATTTCTCACACTGACAGAGAAGGAGAAAATAGCCAACGTGAGCTAAGGGGAAGTGAATTGCTGAAGAGGAGGTTTTGTGTTGCAGCTCTCACACGAGAAATAACACATCTGTTGGTCCCCCAACACCCTCCAAGGACCAGTTAATGCAGGTTTCTGGCTCAGGATAATCCTGAGCCCAAACCCAGGCTGAGAAATATCATCACAACCAAATGAAGGTCTTTTTTCAGAGTTAAAAACTCCTCCAAGTGTTAATAGAGAAAAGCAAAAATGGTTTTCTTTTCCCAACAAGACCTCCTTGCCTTGATCTGAATTTCTTCTCTGAGCTGCAAAAACTTGGTCCTCGTGAAGCTGAAGAAGGAAACACAAATGCACCCAGCATTCCAGCAGGTCTCCACTTCCAAAGCAGTTCCACTCAGCTGATGGCACAAACCCTCTGCTGAATATCCTGAATATCCTGAATATTCCATTCTCCCAGACACTGCACTGTGGGAATTGTGAACGAGCTGATTTGGGCTTTTTTCGGGGGGGGGCTTTGGTTGCAAAACTCTTTTCTTTTTCCTTCTGTCTGCAGCATTTTGCCTGCATGTTGTAGGAGTTTGGCTGCCAGTGGTTTTTAAAGACATTTCCTGAACATTCCCTCCATTTTCCAAGCTTTGTGTTCCCTTGTCACTGGATTTTCTATGTTTTCAAGGTCTCTCATGTGACATGTTTGATGCTGGTCATTTCCTTGAACAAAACTGAATGTACATAAAACCTTGCCAGGTGAACAAATAAATTATTGGGGGTGGGAGGGGGAATGTGCACTTTTGGGAGCTGCAAGTCTGTTTGATTGTTTGGTTTTTTACCCCCAAAATATTGATACAACATATTTATATAAATTTTTATACAAATCTCTCTTCTCCTTTTCAACAAACATTTCAGGTAGAGATACCACCCAACACTTCTGATCTCAGTGGGAGCCAGACACGAGGTGAATAAAGGAATTAAACTTATATTTCTACTGCAAAAAGTTAAAATTAAGTCCTTAAAAAAAAGTTCATTTGGGCTCCAGATCCTTACTATGCTCTCATTCTGTTTGCTTACAGTAAAACATCATTTCCCAGATGAAATCCAGCCCATTTTGCTGTATTCCTTATAAACAAATAGCATGAGAACAATCCCTGTCAACCCAAGAATGTAAATCCTCTTTGGGAAAGACGGGGCTGAATTATTATTTCCCGTGATTTATAAAGGGAGCCACGGAGAAGGAAAGACAGGTTTCCAAAGCAGGAAGATGGAAAGCCCTGTCACTGATGAAACCCTTGGAAATGTCAACCTGAATCTCAGGGAAACTTGGGAGAGAAACTGTAAATTTAAAAAAAAAAAAAAACACGCAAAAAAAAAAACAAAAACAAAAACAAAACAAAAAAACCAAAACAAAACAAAAAAAAACAAGCAAAAAACCCAAACACATAAATTAAAACACCAAGAAAAAACAAACACAAAAAACCACACACATAAATTAAAACATCAAGAAAAACCAGACACACAAAAACAAAACAAAAAACCACACACACAAAAAAACCAAAATAAACAAAAAACCAAAACAAAAAAAACCCAAAACCACACCAAAACAAACAAACAAACAAAAAAACCAGAACAAAACCAAAACAAAGAAAACACAAAAAAAAAACACACCAAAAAAAAAATCCACCACACACAAACAAACAAACAAACAAAAAAAGCAAAACAAAAAACTCCAAAAAACCGTTGCTTCTGCAGGTCTGTTCTTCCTCTGGTTTAAAATGTGGATTTACCCCTGATGACTTTAATGACTGTGTTGCTGTGGGGGCTGGAATGTTCCATAAGGGACCCAGATTTTGTCCTTAAAGGACACAGATCTAGTCCTGAGCTATAGCACTTCCACATTCCATTTGTCTTCAGCAGTTACACAGGTTTAGGAAAACTGGGATTGCCAAGAGAGCATCTAGTGCTAGACAGGCTTAGTTCTGTGTAAGATATATAATATTAGTCCTAAGCTATGAGCTATAGTCACACAGGCTTAAAAAACCTGGGTTTGCCAGGAGAGCATCAAGGGCTAGATAGGCTTAGTTCTACATAATACATAGAATATTAATCCTAAGCTATAAACTAGAGTCACACAGACTTAAGAAAATTGGGTTTACCAGGAAAGCATCCAGGGCTAGACAGGTTTATGTAGACAGGCAGTTCTATGTAATATATATAATATTGCTTCTAAGCTGTATAGATGCAGTCCTAAGATATGATACTTTCCCATTTCATTTTTCTCCAGCAGTCACACAGGCTTAATAAA
>NW_020884972.1:845312-848865 GCF_003945725.1 Corapipo altera | reverse complement strand
TACTTTCCCATTTCATTTTTCTCCAGCAGTCACACAGGCTTAATAAACCTGGGTTTGCCAGTTAGACAGGCTTAGTTCTATATAAGATATATAATATTACTCCTAAGCTCTATAGATACAGTCCTGAGCTATAGCACTTCCATTTGTCTCCAGCAGTCACACAAGCTTAAGAAAACTGGGCTTACCAGCAGAGCATCCAGGGCTAGATAGGCTTAGTTCTACATAATATAGAGAATATTAATCCTAAAATATAAGCTATAGTCACACAGACTTAAGAAAACTGGGTTTGCCAGGAGGGTTAGGCAGGCTTATTCTGTATAAGATATATAATATTGGTCCTAAGCTGTATAGACACAGTCCTGAGCTATGGCAGTTCCACAGTTCATTTGCCTTCAGCAGTTACACAGGTTTAAGAAAACTGGGATTGCCAGGAGAGCATCTAGTGCTAGACAGGCTTAATATATAATATATAGAATATTAGTCTTCTAATTTATGGAATATTAGTCCTAAGCTCGAGGTGGAAAGGGGAGCTGACCCCAGGCAGGACCCACCCCCAGCTGAGTGCTGAGCCCCCCTCCTGCCCCCTTCTCCTGGGAACCTTCCCAGCAGCAATCACTGAAAGGACTGAAGGATGTATGAGCACAGCCACAGATTCTCTGCCTGATTCAGCGTTTCCCTCCTTCCAAATCTCTCTCAATCCCCCCTGAGTTTTCCCCAGCCCAGCCCAGCTCCTCAGGAGTGAAAACTGGAGTGATTCCTCCTGCACTCCCCGAACCCCAGGGCAGGATTTCAGCCCAGCTCTGTTCTGCCACAGGGTTTTGCAGCACCGGTTTGGGTTTTTTACCCCTAAATAGCCTTTTTTATTAACATCCACAACCACACTGAGGTGTTTACTGCTGAAAAAGAGCTGCAGAGCTCTTGCCCTGGTCCTCCACTGGCTTTTTTGCCCCGTTACAGCTGCAGAGATGGAGTCATTTGGCAGCAAGAAAAGCCTTCAAGACAAGTTAGTTCTTCACTCACACCCTCTGCCTTCACTTGTGCTGCTTCTTTATCACCAAGTGGCTGCTGGAAATCACTCCGAGCTACTTGGGGATGAAACATTTACTATTTCTTAGTGACTCAAGGAGCAATATCCATGTTTATTGGCCCCTTGCCTCCCAAACCGAATATCCCCTCGGTTGGCAGCTCCCAGGATTTATCCCTGAACTCCAGCCCGGGCACTCCAAAATGCTACTTCGGTTTCAGGAATGTTCTGAGTTTCCCTCGAGAGCCATAAAAGCCTCAAAGTAATGGTGCTATATCCGGAGCTGGGCTGGAGGAGGGGGCACGAGCCCTGCCAGGCTTTCAAAGCATTTCTTTCCTTCAGCACTTGGAAAAGGGAGGACAAACCTGTTGTGAAGCCCGGGGGTCACTAATTAACCCCTTCAACAGCAAAAAGACACCAAACCCCTCCTAACATTTTTTTAAAATTCAGTTTTAATTCTAAGAATTAGAGAAAAGCAGCTATTTTAGAAGAGGGAAGGACTTCTTTCACTGCTCTTTTTTTGGAGTTTGAGGATGCCCAGTGCAGCAACATCCCATCCCTGAGCTCCAAAGGGGTGATGGAAAGGGGATCTCAGGGAGAGCTGCTCCCTGTGTGGAAAACAGGTTTTCCTGGAAGAGCTGTTCTGGTGTGCAGGGAGAAATGAGACAACACTGAAATGAGCAACCTGTTCCTAAAATATACATAAACAGGATTTTTGTAGTCAAGCTTAAAGCTCTCACACTCATTGTAGATTTCTTGACACAAGGTGGATTTTTTGATACACAGTGGATTTTTTACAGAAACCAATAATGTAATATTTAATGTAAGAATATATATTATATTATCCAGTGTATTAGCTGACCTCTAAGAAACAAGTCTTTCTCAAAAATCCTGAGAAAGATCCATTCAGAGATGGATGGGGTTCATTTGGTTTGGGGATTATTATTATTATTATTATTATCATTACTGCTGTTGCTGTTGTGATGACACTGCTGGTCCCTTCCAACCTTACATCAATATTATTATTATTATTATTCCTATTCCACTGGCCTTAAATTTCTTTACACTCTTGGAAAACTGACTTTTTTCTGGTGACAGTGTTGCTCTGTCAGAGTCCCATCACAGAATAATCACAGAGGAAAATGATCTTTTCAGTCTGTTTTTTTAGTACTTGGTTCAGGCACTGCTGCTTGGGGATCTGCACTGAGGCAGTTGTGTTTAATCACCAAACCCAATGTGTTTCTGCTGTTCTACCTGTCTTTATCCTGATTATTTATCTATTTATCTATCTATGTATTTATCTATTCAAAAAGGCATTTTGCTGCTACCAAATATCAAAATGTGGAGGCAACAAAGTAAAATTCCTGTTTGCTTTGACTCACTTGCTGCTGCTTCCTATAAAGAAAATAATATTTAGAACAGTTCAGACAAGCATCTTGTCTGGGCTCAGGGTGGGGAAGCAGAAGAGGATTTGGAGGAAAACTTGGAATAAGGAGTCCAGGAGGAAATTCTCCACAGAACTTGTGTGGGTTCAGATGGGATAAGTTCACATCCTCTCAAAAAAAGTCTGTGCATTCCCATCCACTGCCTGTTATATGGGAATTTATCCAGCACACAGGGAATCTGAAAGAGTCAAACCCATGCAAAGGAAAGGAACATGCATTTATTTAGGAGCTCGGAGTCCAGACCCATAAATTGCCTCCTCCCTTTGCCAAAAACTCAGGTTCCATGGGATTGTTCCCCAGCTATTTTAAGGCACTTTTATGCCTTTCACTGGGTTGTTACATCCAAAGAACCTTTGATTGGGAATTCAGCTGCCTGATTGGGAATGCCTGACACAGCCCCCAAAAAGAGGCAGTTAAATTAAATGACAAAGCTTTGCTTGGGGTGTTGTTTCGTTTTGCCACACGCCTGCAGTGCCTGCTGCCTTCCCCAGGAAATATCTGAGCATAAATCTCCTCTCCAGCTCTCTTTCCATATGGATCTGGGATATTGCAAGGCTCCAGAGGGCTCCTGGATGGAGAGGGCTCCAGAGGACTCCAGATCTCAATGTTCACCTCCCTGGGGACAGTGGTTTGGCTGAAAATGATGTAAAAAATCCCAATTCAGGGGCCACCAAAGCAGGTGGCAAAGAGCAAATGGGCCAACAAGCACCTGCTGCACCCTCAGAGCTGCCTGGGCAGCTTTGCCATCTGCTGGTCTGCTGGGTCTGCAAGGAAAACGGGGGGAAGAGGATCTGAGAGCAGAAAACAGTGTTGATCTTCCTCCTGGAGAGGTGGGAAAAGTCAGGGAGACAGGGAATTGCCCCCATGGAATTTACCCTCCCATTTTACTGCTCTGCTGCCCAACCAAGTCAGTCCTGCAGCTGAGTTTGGAGTTTTTAGTCCTGATGCCACAAGAAGTGATGGCAACCCAGAGGGAGGGAAATCTTTGCAGGGTCAGCATTCCCTGTCCACCGTCGGGATGAGCCTCTGGATGCTGGATCAGCCCAGCTGGGCTGATCCAGCATCCAGAGGCTCATCCCGACGG
>NW_020884972.1:832425-844912 GCF_003945725.1 Corapipo altera | reverse complement strand
GGACAGGGAATGCTGACCCTGCAAAGGTGTCCCAGCAGCTTGAGGAGGTGCCAGAGCAGCCTGGGCAGGGGCCAGCAGGGAGAACTGGAGAACTTCAGCCTCAGGAAAAGCAGCAGAAAATGCTTGGAAAGAACTGGGAAGACCAAGGGAATGTTAAGGCTGACACAGAGAACAAACCCTTCCCAAGAAACTCTCTGACCACCACAATGAGCTCGTGGTGGATCTTCTTCTCCGTGTTTTACACAGCTGAGCTTCCTCGGTTCTTCTTGGGTTAATTTTGTTTATCCCAACAGAGAAAAATCTTCGTTTTGGGGAAGATTGGGGTGGGAGAGACCTGTCAGGGGGTTCAGGCTCCTCTGCTGGGAAGGGGTTAATGCTGGACATGTGAGAGCCAGGAGATCAACACAAAGCTGGGCTTGTTTTGCTGATCCTTCTTCTGCCACGAACCCCAGGAGCTTTTGAAGTGGGTTCACTTAATTGGTATCATTAATCTGAGTAGAATCATATCATCTTCGTTTGTATTGAGGTTAATTTTTGTCTAGGAAAAAAATGGCTGAACCTTTGCTTAATGTGGCCAACATGTGCCTTTTATCCCAGCTGTGTTACTAGAAATGATGAATTAGAGGTATAATTTCCTTTCAGGTTTTGAAAATTAGCATCTAATTATTCGTGACCTAAGGGATATTAGCACTTCTTATGAAAGCAAGTGTGAGTCTAATCTAAATTTAGAAGGGAGAACTTCTCAGTAAATGGCAAGGCTGGAATTATGCAGAGAGAAAAGAATCAAGCCACAGGAAAAAAAAAAAATTAACATGGAAGAGAAAAGAATCAGAATTCATTATTTAAGCCACCCAAATAAAAAGGAATCTGCCTCTTTTGGATCTGTATTGGCAACATGATCCATCACCTGCCAGCTTTGAGAACAGCTCAGGACAAGCAGCAGGTGAGATTTCCATTCTCTTTGGGACCACTCAGATTTCTTTGAAGAAGCTGAGATTATTTTTAACTTTTTGTTCATTTAAAAAAGTCAGGGGCTGGAAGGAAAATTAGAAATGGGATTAATTTTTTTTTTATTGGTGAGAGTGAAACACCATCAGGGCAGAGTGGGAAGCACCATCACAAATCCTCCATCTCTGAAAGGCTTTTCATAAGAATAAAGGAGGGTCTAAAGAATGGGATAGTTCAGCCTCAGACTCTTGGGCCTGGTCTTGGAATAAATCAGGGAATTAATCAAAGAATCACAGTTTAAAAAAAAAGACTTTAGGAATCCAAACATCTCTGACAGAGACAAAACTGCAGCTGCTTTTCTCCTTTCCGAGTGCACAAAGCCCAGATCATTTTTCTGGCCGATATTTCACTATTTGAGGCTTTTTCCTCTAATGAGAAGCAGCATTTTGTTTTCCTCTTTATCTTTAAACCACAGATTTATCCCAGAGAGAGCTGCAGGAGCCAGCACCAGCTCTGGGTGTCACCTGACAGCTCCTCACTCCTCATGAATTAAATCCCTCTGGAGAAGGAAGGCAGCACAAGGAAAGCACTTTCCCGGGATGATCTCCTTGGGATTTCAGACTGACTGATTTGTGACTGAGCCACCCTGAAGGTTCTGCAGTGAAATGTCCTGTCTCTGGGTCACATCAGCTCATTAACTCTCACATCCAAGCCAGAAAGGAAGCACTTGCCTTCCTCTCTCTCAGTACTTTGAGTTATTTTCTCTCCCCTCTGGATGCCAGGCTGGTCATTCCCACATCCTGGCATCACAAGTGCCTGTCTCTGGGAATACTTTCACTCACCACCAAGCCAGAGGGTGATTGATTCCTCCCCCAGGGCACACACAGACCTGTGACTGTGGCATCTGCACTTTGCCTCATTTATAACTGGAACTCACAGACCACGAGGTTTTGCTCAAAATAGGAGTTTCCACTCTCCCGTGCTGGGGGGGACAAAGCTGCCCTTCCAAACTGGGAGACGTGCTAATATTGTCTCCTGGGATGTTCCTGAGCTTTCTCCCAAGCTGTTTTGGGGCCCAAACAAAGTGGGTTTGGTGCTGGTGCAAGTTTTGGCAACCCTGGAGGCTAAAATAATCTCCAGACAAAACAGAGGGTGGCCAGAGTAACCAGGGGGGTTCCAACCCTCTCCCTTTGGTGACCCCCACAGGGATGTTGTCCACTGGGATTGGGCACTGGGAAGGCCAGCAGGATCCCCAGGATGCCCTTGTTGCAGCAATGGCTTTGACCCAGACCTCTGTGGCACAGTTTGGGCACATCCCTCATTCCTGATTCCCTGATAAACCCGCAGCGATTCCTCCTCCACCCCCGGGCTCCTCCTCACCTCTGCTACAGCCTGGAGATGATTTTCCCTGTGGAAATAAAGTCTTGGTGGTGCCCAGAGCTTTTCTGCACACTTTACACCCAGCTACAGCGTCTTCAAGCCCCAGGGGATGAGGGAAGATGTTTCAGAGTCACTCTGATCTTCCCACCTACGTTCCAGGTCCAATTTTTCCATGAGCAGTAAAGCTGAGGGAGGCAGTTTGTCTTCCCAGCCACGCTGAGGGAAGGCATAATTACAGTTTATCTTTTCACTCCACACCATATTATTCAAAAGGACAAGATATTTGCCTGGAAACTGTGCAGGAGGTGGGAGGGAAAACCTCCAGCCAACACTGGGCACTTCAACAGCACCTTTCATCAGAGGACGTGGAAGGGCTTCATAAATATTATTGAGGGATTAAACTGATAGATTTTTGTCCATTTTGCATTGGCCTGAGCTCTTCTCCTGAGGAAGGCAATGCACAGTTCCTGCTGTCCTTCCCAGGGGATGCTGTCTAAGCCCATCAAATATTTTTGATGGCCATTTCTCCAGCTGTAAAATTGGGAAATGTGGTTTAGCCCTGGATTACGGGATGGGCCAGTGAGGGGGTTAAGTTGTGGAAACCAGGAGCTCTAAATATTCACAGTTCTGGAAAATACAGGTTCAGGTGCACTCAGGTGTGGCCAGGGTTGTGTCCATCCCTCCCTTCTACAGGTCTTTGAGATGGGGACAGGAGTAACTGGACTGGGATTTTCCCAGAGCAGCTGTGGCTGCCCCATCCCTGGAAGTGCCCAAGGCCAGGCTGGATGGAGCTTGGAACATGCTCCAGTGAAATTCAGGGGGGTTGGATCTGGATGGTCTTTAAGGTCCCTTCCAAGCCAAACCATCCCATGATTCCACCATCAGGAGTGTGGTTTTTCCTCTGGGATTTTAACCCTCCAGTTCCATCCTTTCTCCCTGCAGTCAGGGAGCTGGTTCCATGCCTGGAGCCAAGCACATGCCAACGTGTCCCATTAAATTACGACCTGAAAGTGTCTTTGGACACGAGCATTAATGAGCTCTGCCAGCCCCATTACAGCCCCAGGCTGACACAGCTCTTCAGAGAAGATTTAAAACAAAAGTTGCAGGGGTTTGGATCACACCCCCTCTGTTGCTGTGGCTTGTTCATAACATGGGCATTTAAAAAATAAATTTATTATAAATAAAAAGGAGCGTTTAACATCCAAGTGACAGCAGAACCCAAAGCACATAAATGCCAGGGGCTTTTTGCAGTTTATAAAACCTTGTTTCTAAGTTTATACGAAACATCTCACTGACTTTGTTGAGGTTCTTTTTAATACTAAAAGAACTCTAGGACCCAATCCAAAGACCACTGAAATGGATGGGAGTCCTCTCATTGATTTAAGTGGTTTTGGGGCAGCGTGTTTCCAACCCGGGGTGGATGCACAGGGAGGTGTCTCCAGCTCGGGAAGCAGGACTCTTGCCCTCTGGTGGCCGTTGCTCGTCTGAGAAATAAAATATCAAGAAAAACAGCTTTAGAGCTGGATTAGGGGAAAAAAAACCACACCAGCCAGAAAAAATAAACCCAGGCTCACTGTGCTGGGAGGGGGAGTCTGCAGTGCCACAGGACGTGTCTGTCAGCACTGGACTATCCCCATAGGAGCAAAAAGGGCAATAACTTTATTTTTTCTGGTTTTTTTTCCTCTTTTTTCCCCTCTGATGTTTCCAGATTTTGATCTGTCAGCTGCACAAAGGGGGGGATTTTCTAAAGCAGTGAAATTAAACCAATGAATTCTCTGTTATCAGCTCAGAAGGTGCTGCCCAACACAACTCAGCAGCACCCACATCACAGAGACTTCAATAAAGGCTGATTTTCAGGAGATTCCAAAGGCCCCAGGAGACCAAAGGGCTCCTGTTGCCAATGGATTTCTCCCACTCCAGCCCTGGGTTTGGCTCTGAGGGTTTGCTGGACGTTGTTAGGGTGAAGGAGCTGCTCCACCCCGTGATTTTTTAATGCTGGTGAAAGGCAGAGCATCTGGTCCCAAAGGACAAGTGTTTGTTGTTGAGATGAAGATGGATCTGAGCTGAGAAATTTTAAGCCAAAATGTGGTGATTTTTGGTTGGTTTTACTCATTTGAGTCTGATTTATTGCCCTGGCATAAGAACAACCCTGAGCATGTTTGGATTAATGATACAGTTCCTGTGGGACAACTTTCATCAGGAGAACATGGAGCTGCTTCCAAAGGGGGTGAGAATTGTATTTTTGTTTTACAGGAGGGAAACTGAGGTACAAAACCAGTCCCAAAAATAGAAGCAGACCTGAGCATGGCACCAATTTGGAGCATTTTCAGCCCCAGGTGAGGGAGAGAAACTCCTGAGAGTAAAGACCCTGCTGCTCACTCCAGGGCAAGGAGCACTCATGGGCTCATTGCAGCCCATCCCAGGAGAGAAGCAGCCCCTTTTCCACTCAGGAACAGGCTTTAAGTGATGATTGGAATGCAGGACCGTGGGCTCCAGGCTCTGGGGTTGGATCTGGGCTCTCAGTAGCACCTTTGGAGCCCTTTTCCTCATCCTCTCTCTGAGGCACAGAGATGCCTCTGCCATGGCACGTTTTTTCCCCTCCTGGTTTTGGAGCCTGGCACACTTCTGAATCATCTGTGCTGATGCTACTCCTGGCTCACCTCCCACCTGGATCCAGTCCAGAATTCCCTCTGTATCAGCTGCTGCTCCTGCTGGTCCCTGGGGCTGCCAGGAATGTGACCCCCTTACCTGGGCAAGTCCCTGCTGTCCCCTGCAACGGGGGATGCTCTGGGAGCTGCTGTGGAGGGGAGTGAAATCTGGAGGAGGGAAAGGGATCATTTTAGCAGGAAAAATATCCATCATTATTCACAGGGGTGTCTCTGTCTCTGTCTGCACCGTCTGACTGAGAAAACAGAGTGTTCAGGATTATTTTGAGTTGATTTGTCATAGCTGAAGGTCCCAGCTCTGTTCAGCCAGAGCTGGAGGGAGGGAGGAGATGTCCTAAGCCAGGATCTGAGCTCAGTCACCAGCCCATGGAGTTCATTCCATGCCAAGGATGATTTGTGCCTTTAAATCTCAAATCCTTTGTGGACACTGGGAAGGAACTTTCCCCTCCATTGTCACTGTTTAGCTCGTGTTTTTCCTGTCTTCAGCCTTCTGTCTGTCCTTCTTTAAAACTTCAGCCAGAAGTATTCCCTCCCTCCAGGATCTTCACAGAACTAATCCATCATTCCAGGGAGAAAAGGAACCTTGTCATGCCATGGAGCTCCTTCCTGGGAGGTAACTGAGGCCCAGCACGTTTTAGGTTTGATTTCAGGTGCAGAACACAGTCAGTGGGGGAACCTGGGGGGCATCTTTGGGGGCATATTCCAAGGGAACCAGCTCTGGAATTAGATTGGGAGTCTCTCTGCAGCACTCTGTGCCTGTTGTGGTGGGAATCTCCCCTGCAGAGCTCCAGCCTTGTCTGTCCAGAGGTTCCTCCCCAAGGTTCACACACAGCAGCTCAGGGTGAGGAACCAGATGAGTAAAATTGAGTTTGAACATGAGGGAGGGAGAACACAACCCTTGGAGTAATTTATGAGGCATGTTTTTAGCTGTTATTTATAGCTCTTACTGGGGGATTCACATTGTTCTCCACCATCTGACATTATTTGGCAGTTTAGTGGTGCCTGCAAAAAAAGAAAAAAAAAAAGAATACCCCCAACCCCCCCAAAAACCCTCCTCCAAGACCACATTTTTTGATTAATTATCTCCAAAGCTCAGCAAGTCTTCAAAAAGACTGTCCCTGCTCCCCTTGAATAACTTATGGCTTAAAGGTACAAGGGTTTGATTAAAACTCTCATCACAGTAAATCAATGGTAGCTAAGGGAAAAGAGGTCCTTTCCCTCCCCCTTTCAGATAAAGTTTTCCACACAAAAATCCTCAGTGGGTGCCAGCAAAGAGCTCACTGGGGGTGCTGAGCCCTGCCCAGGGAAGGCTGGAGCAGCTCTTTTATCCCTGGGCCTTCCAGTGTTATTTTGGGAGAGATTAATGAACTCAGGTGCAGTAAAAATAACCCACTGCAAACAAACAAATCCCTCCTGGGCACACTGGAAGGATGAGGAATGGCATCTGCACGGATATGGGACACTGGGAGGGTGGGGAGGGGCTGGGGGGGAATTCCCAGAGGAGCTGTGGCTGCCCCTGGATCCCTGGAAATGTCCAAGGCCAGGTTGGAGCAACCTGAGCTAGTGGAAGGTGTCCCTGCCCATGGAATGAGATGGGCTTTAAGGTCCCTTCCAGCCCAAACCATTCCATGATTCCATAATTCCATGATTCTGTTTTCCCATCCCGCTGTGGGTGCTGGAGGAACAGCCCTGGACACTGGGAATTTGCTGGGCAGGAGGACCTGGAGTAACAGGACAAAGGGGAGTGGCCACTGCCAGAGGGCAGGGTTGGGTGGGATATTGGGAAGGAATTCCTCCCTGGGAGGGTGGTGGGGTCCTGGCACAGGTTGCCCAGAGAAGCTGTGGCTGCCCCTGGATCCCTGGAGATGTCCAAGGGTAGGTTGGAGCAACCTGGGATGGTGGGAGGTGTCCCTGCCCATGGCAGGGGGTGGAATTAGATGATGTTTAAAGTCTCTTCCAACCCAAACCATTCCATGATTTTTGGACAGGAGGAGGCAAAGCCATGGCACCGTTGCTGTGGGTGCCTGGGGCAGTGGGTGTCTGGGATGGCCTTGGCTGCTGGGAGCTCTTAGTCCCAGTTATTCACCTGGGATGAGGCAGGAGAAACACTTGGAGATGAGCACAAGAAACCTTCCAGCCCCAGTTCTGTCCCTACCTGGGCCCAACACGTGGATCTAATTGTAGGAGGGAGGTTGGAAAATTCCTGCTGGTTCCTCCAGGGCTCTGTGCTGGAATGGTTTTAATTTCTGTGCCTGCCCTGAGCTGTGAGAGGTTTTCCACTATATTTCCTAAAATACAAAATCTCAGGGGACCCTAAATTGATTGCTAAGCCCTGGTCACAGCAGAGCCCCCTCAGCCTTCACAGGGTCCCCCCTGCACCCAGCACTGAGGCTTTTTTTGGAGGAAAGGACAAAATGCAACTGGATTAAAGCAAAAATGTGGGATAGGAGCTCATTAGAGAACTGGCCCAGAGCCTGGGAAAGCTTGATCCTGCCACCAGCCAGGCTTTGGAGAGGGCAGGAGAGCAGAGGGGAGCAAATCACAGGGAGAACTTTGGTCAATCCCTGAGTAATTTGGGGACTGAAGGGTCCAGCTGGGCTGGGAATTCCTCTGGGAATTCACGTTCCTCTCTGACCAAAGAGCACCACGGAATGGCCCAGGAAGGAAGGACAAATCCCACCCCATGGTGTGCCTGTCCTGTCAGGGGTCACCCAGAACGAGCCATTCCTGGGAACTGCCAGGGATTTGGAGGCAGGAGCCTGAGTGTGGCTGGGGAGATGTGAGGCTGGAATGTCCCCCTGGCCCAGCCCAGCTCCAGCTGCTCTTTGACTTCTCCTCCCTGTCCCACAAACACATCGTTCCCCCAAGGTGACATCCACCTCCAAACCCCTCCCAGGGTCTGGTTGTCTCTGTCCTACAAGAGGGAAAAGCCACAGAGAGATTTATAAATAAACCAGGACGTTTTCCTGCTTGGTTGATGTACTTTAGGGAGAGGGATTCTGTAGTTTTTCCATCATTTTGTAACAAAAATCTTGCAAGAATCTGTAGAAAAATATATGGGGTGACTCTGATTGTAGAAAATCATCAGCAAAACTACAGCTCTGGTGCTGGATTCTGTGTGTACATTTTAAAAATGCAGTGAAGCCCAGATGATTCCCTGTTACACTTCCAGCCAATTTAGACTGGGGAAAAAAGATTATTTTAGATGTGTGAGAACCAGCACCTGTCTAATGAAAGACAAAGTAAAATATGGCAGGTTTTGGTGTTAAAAGTATAACAGATGTACAAATGGTAAGGCCTGGGTGCTTTGGGGAGGAAGTGATGTGGACAGGAGGGAGAAACAGCCTCAAAAAAGGAATAGAAATTCAATTTAAACACGGGTATCTGGTGCCCTCCTGTGGAAAGGAGTTAGTTTGGAGGAGAGAAGCAAACACCCGGGGGATTTAATGAGCAAAGTCTTTGGGGCAGGGATGAATATTTGGACTTAGATTAACTAAGAGTGGTAGAAAACCAGAGCTCTGTTGGCGATTTAACTCATCACTTTCCAAAAAAACCACTGTGTGATTTTCTGGGCTCAGAACTGAGGCAGTTTAACACATCCCATGAGCTGCTGTTCACAGTCACACCCCAACCCTGTGTCACCTCCCAGGTTCCCAGTCAGGAAAACCCAGTTTGCACTGGAAGGTGCTGCTGAGCTGCTCCTGTTTTAGGAGCTGGTGAAGGACGAGCTGTGCCCGTTGCACAAATGGAGTTAAAATTCACCTCTGTGAAGTTAAATAAAGTCCAGGAGGGGATTCTCCCCCTGTGCTCAGGTGAGACCCCCCCCTGCAGAGCTGCCTCCAGCTCTGGGACTCCAACACGAGGATGTGGAGCTGCTGGAGCAAATCCAGAGGAGGCCACGGAGCTGCTCCAGGGGTTGGAGCCACTTTGCCATGGAGAGACTGGGAGAGCTGGGGGTGTTCACCTGGAGAAGAGAAGGCTCTGAGGAGACCTGAGAGACCCTTCCAGGGCCTCCAGGAGAGCTGGAGAGGGACTGGGGACAAGGGATGGAGGGACAGGACACAGGGAATGGCTTCCCACTGCCAGAGGGCAGGGCTAGATGGGATAGTGGGAAGAAATCCTTCTCTGTGATCATTCCCTCTTTGTCACTGCTTCTCCTATTCCTCTTTCTTCTCGTAGAACTGCAGACCTTGCCAGTGGACTGCTCTCTAATTAAGAGAAATGTTTTCTCTCCCCTCTCACACGGGCCAGAGGAGTTGCCCTCTGCTGCCTCCTGGGAGCTGTGAGTGCCTGGCAGCCCTGGCGCTCCAGCTGGGCATTTACCACACGTGCTTGAGCGAGGTGTTCTTTCCACGAGCACTTTTTCAACCATTAACCACCAAACCTTGGCAGCTGCTTTCCAGGGAACCTGTCAGTGCTGACTTGAGGAGCCTCCAATGGCCGAAAATCCCTCGGTAATTTATTCCAGGGATCGATCACCTTCATGGCGTTTTTTTTCCCCCCCTGCTCCTGATCTGAACTGGCCTCGCAGTTCTTGCCAGGACTTCTTGTTCTGCCTTCCCACAGTAGAAGAGGATCCCTCTGAGCTGTGTGGCACTGCTCCCTGGGGTCGTGGCACTGCTGGGAACTGGGGGCTCAGCAGCTCAGACTGTCCTGCACCCACACCCTGCCCCATCCTGTGGGGAGGCAGAGTGTCCCAGTGTCCCAGTGTCCCAGGGACTGGGGGGACCAACAGAGCTGCACCAACACCAGAGAATGCCAGAATGGTTTGGGTTGGAGGGACCCTAAAGCCCATCCAGTGCCACCCCTGCCATGGGCAGAGACACCTTCCACTAGCCCACGTTGCTCCAACTTTTCCTTGGACACTTCCAGGGATCCAGGGGCAGCCACAGCTTCTCTGGGAATTCCAGCCCAGCCCCTCACCACCCTCACATCCAAGAATTCCTTCCCAATATCCCATCTAAACCTCCTCTCTGTCAGTTTGAATCCATTCCCCCTTGTCCTGCTTACCCCCCCACCCCCCCAGGCCCTTGTCCAAAGGCCCTCTCTGGCTTCACTGAGTGTTTTGGGGGAGTTTTTGATGTAATAAATCGATGGATAAAGTTTATGGCTTACTCTGTATCTTATTTGAGACAAGGGTCTTGTTAGGCTTGACCTAAAACAGAACCCAGATGATTCATATCTTTTTAACACTGAAATTCCAATGTTATATACATCAGTATAAGAGAGGATGTGTGTGTGTGTGTCATCTGTCTGCCACAGGGATCATAAGCCCTGTGCATGTTCTACATTTATTCCATCCCACACCGTTCCCAAGAAGATCCATGTGCCTCCAGGGATCTTGTTCTTTCCGTTTCTGCATGTCCTGCTGCCACCTAATGGCACTGAGCTCCACCAGCACTTTTTTGAGGCTAAAAAAGGGAGGGAATTAGGTTCTGAAGCTTCCAGACACGTAGCAGCTAAAAGTACTAAATGCTTCAATTTTTGGAGTCATAAAAATCTTGGGGTGTTTAAATTAATTAAGCTTAGCATTAGTTAATAGGATTTTTGTCCTGCACAACCTACCTAGAGTCAGGTACAGCACTTTACCCTGTCCCACACCATGATCACCCAACAGTGGGGTTTTTGGAAGTGCAAAGCACTGGGTCCATATTGCCAAGGAGCCTTGGGGGGCTCATGGACTGAGACCCCTCAGCTTAGTGTGGTGGGAGGTGTCAGGCTGCAGAAACACTGCTTTTAACTTGTAGGAAAATAGTGCAAATTAACCTTGTTTGCTGCAGAACTAGTTGGGATGGACACAGCACATGTGTATTTTACATGGATATAGAATATAGATATAAAATAGATATATAATAGATACTGATATAGAATAGATATATAGACACATAGATATAGATAGAGATGATATAGATATATATAGATATAGATAGATTAGATATATAGATATATAGATGTAGATAGATACAGATATAGATAGATATAGATATATAGATATAGATTAGATATAGATATAGATATAGATATAGATATAGATATAGATATAGATATAGATATAGATATAGATATAGATATGATATAGAGGAGCCTCTCCTATGAGCACAGGCTGGAGAGCTGGGGGTGTCCAGCCTGGAGAAGAAAAGGTTCCAGGGAGGCCTGAGAGCCCCTTCCAGAGCCTAAAGGGGCTCCAAGAGCTGGAAAGGGACTTGGGACAAGGGATGGAGGGACAGGACACAGGGAATGGCTTCCCACTGCCAGAGGGCAGGGATAGATGGGATAGTGGGAAGGAATTTTTGGCTGTGAGGATGGGGAGGGGCTGGGATGGAATTCCCAGAGAAGCTGTGGCTGCCCCTGGATCCCTGGGAGTGTCCAAGGCCAGGCTGGAGCAATGTGGACTGGTGGAAGGTGTCCCTGCCCATGGCAGGGGTGGCACTGGATTGACTTTAGGGTCCCTCCAACCCAACCCATTCCCTGAGATACAGCCAGGAATGAGCCCTGGGGCAGAGCAGCCTTGGCTTGGGAAGTGCCAGTGACAATTCTTGCTCCCAGCACTCTGCCACCAAGGCAGAAATCAAGTGCCCTGTGCCCTGCTCTGCTAACCCACCTCTCCTGAGGAGCTGACAGCTCCTGCTCCAGGTCACCCACTCGCATCCATCACCTCCTTCCTTCCCTCTCCTTCCCCCAGGAATTCTCCATCCCTGTGCAGAGCAGGTTAGATCTGTATCAGCTCTTACCCAGACCAGGCAACGGGGCTGGCAGAGAACCAGCTCAGCCCAGAACACCCCGAGCTGGGAGAGCTGGGAGCTGGCTCTCACTGCTGCCAGCACAAGGAATTACCTGGATTAACAGGCAGACCAAACCCAGCTATTCCTGTGCTCCTGTGCAGCAGCAAAGCTGCCCCACTGCCCTGATTTCTCACTGCCTTGGTCCCTCAGCGCTTGCTGGGTTTAGATTTGGCTGCTGCTGCTTCCTCCTGACCTCAAAAACTTCCACACTCAGCTTCACTGAGTCCCTGGAAAACATTTCCTCAGCAAGAAGTTTCTTTCGTTCCAATTTAGGTGCTGGAGGAAGAAATGAACAATGTAATCAAACCAAGCAGAGGCTCTGCAGAAGTGTGTTAATGAACATCAGGGCTTTGGGCTCAGGGTGTCTTTCACTGGGATATTATTGCTGGGACAAGCTAATAAATCTTATATACAGCTACCCACCAACCCTGTTTGATGGGATCTGATTACATACATGCCAATATCTAATTTCAGCTGCCAAATAACTGCAAGTCATTGGTGCCAGACCAGGACCCCCTCATTAATTAGAAGTCTCTTAATTAGGAGATGACCATTGTCCATCCTCAGCAGGTGAAACACCCAAAATTTCCACTGGTGTTTCTGCAGTAAAACCCAACCACCACCCTCCAAAATTCCACTGGTGTTTCTCCACTAAGACCCAACAACCACCACCCAAAATTCCACTGGTCTTTCTGCACTAAAACCCAACCA
>NW_020884972.1:827370-832415 GCF_003945725.1 Corapipo altera | reverse complement strand
AATTCCACTGGTGTTTCTGTACTAAAACCCAACCACCACCACCCAAAGTCCCACTGGTGCTTTTCCAACCAGCTCCACCCCTCCCCATCCAGTCTCTGCCCGTGGCTCCTGTTTCCAGCCGTGCTTCCTCCCCTATTCCCTGGCTGTCAGAGGGTCCAAGCAGACCCACACTGGAGGCCTGAGGGCTGTGCCAATACTTTTAGGGGCTTTTGCCCACATTCCATCAGTGGTCTCTGCCATGCAGAGTCATGATTTTTCAGGCAAATGTCTCTGCCAAATAAAGTTTGCTTTAAACAAACTGCCCCAAGACACAGCTCGATTTTCTCTAAAGGAAATTACTCTGTGGCCCTTTTGATTCCTCTTCAACATCTTCCAAGGACCAGGGGAGTTTTTCTCCAGCTCTGCCTCTGCACATCTCACCCCAAATTGAGAGCTCCATCACCCCAAATTGAGAGCTCCATCACCCCAATTTCAGAGCTCCATCACCCCAAATTCAGAGCTCCATCACCCCCAAATTCAGAGCTCCATCACCCCAAATTGAGAGCTCCATCATCCCCAAATTCAGAGCTCCATCATCCCCAAATTGAGAGCTTCATTGCCCAAATTGAGAGCTCCACCATCCCAAATTCAGAGCCCCATCACCCCAAACTGAGAGCTCCATCACCCCAAATTCAGAGCTCCATCACCCCAAATTCAGAACTCCATCATACCCAAATTCAGAGCTACATCATACCCAAATTCAGAGCTACATCATCCCAAATTCAGAGCTCCACCACCCCAAATTCAGAGCTCCATCACCCCAAATTCAGAGCCCCATCACCCCAAATTCAGAGCTCCATCATCCCCAAATTCAGAGCTCCATCACCCCAAATTGAGAGCTCAGTCTGGATGTGCTGGAGGCACCAGCCCAGGACTGCAGGGACACAAACACCCATCACCTGGAGACACAGAGGCACCTACTGAAACAACAACATTTTGTCTTTATTAGGAGTTCCCATGGTAATATAACACGGAGTTCTTCAGGAATAAAACACAAGACTTGGGGTTGGGGTGGGGTTGTTTTTGCCATTGAGACAATGGTCAAATACCAGGACTTCTCTTGGTCTACACACATGATCAGCTTTAGCACTTACAGCTCCTCCACTCATGGTTCACAATCACAAATCCAAGGGTTAAATCCAGCTAGTATTAAATCCTACCTTTTTTTTTTTTATTTTTTTTTTTTGTGATTTTTTTTTTCCTTTCAAGAACAAATTTAAAACTTAAAAAGTCATCATGAGTCAGTGAAGGAAAAAAAAAAAACAAACAAGGAAGACTTAAGTGAATACTGAAGAGCCGCAAGTGTTTCGTAGAATTGAAACTGCAATTCTTTTTTTTTTTTTTCTCCCCAACTCGTTTCAAATTGATTTTTAACATACAGGTGACAAAAAAAAAAAGAAAAAAATAACCGAAAAAAAAAAATAATGAAAATAGCTGCAATATATATTAAGTTCACGGATTACTTAACAAACAAAGTGCAAACTCCTTATGCAAAACTAAAAAGACCCAAGAGTTGAACCTAAATGCAAAATGCAGGGAGGAATAATGGCAAAGTTTTTCTTAACTTTTGTGTTCAGAGGGGTCTAAAGGAATCAGGTGCTGCAGCTGGGAGGGTTTGGGTACCTAAGGAGCTTCCAGATCCTTTGCAAATCCCAGCTTTGATACTTCATGACAACAAATTTGGTATTTGTTTAAAAGCCTTCATACAACTTTTCTTCTTCCTAAAAGAACCTGTAAACACCATTTAAGAAAACACTCACAACTATGAAAAAACAATGCAGGTGGCAAAGTACAAAGAGAAGAGAAAAGCAGAAGATGCAGCCAAGTGCCAGGGCAGGCAGAGAGTGGAGGTAACGGGGGTGGCAAAGCTCCCTGTGCTCAGAGCCAAGGCCTTGGGACTGCCCAGCCCTCCAGCTGGGGAAAAATGGGAATCTGATGGTGCAGATTTACCCTCCATGTCCTGAAAACAAGCCTCCAGTCCCAGGGCTAAAAGACCTTCAGCCCCAGGGGGTGGTTTAAGGCCCAGATCCCCCTGCCTGCCCCAAAAAGCTGGGGCTCCTCCCTTCGTTTAAGGACCACTGATGGTCGCTCAAATCTGAGGAATCTGCAAAGGGTGGGGAACAGCCAGGCCTTCCCATGGATATGTGCACAGATTCCTGCAGGAATGAGAGGCTGGGACACTCACCCCACGTCCAGGAGATTCTCAGCTGCTGTGGGCCCAGCGAGCTGCTCCGGGGCTCCCAGTTCCAACAGCTGGGCCTCTGCTCCCCGACTGGAATTGCCACAGATGCTCAGGCAACACCCCCTGACCACTCTTTGGATGGGAGCTAAAGATAAGCTCTCACAAAGCTTTAAATAACCTCTCACTGATGGCCAGGGAGGGGGTTTCTGCCACGGAAACCTTTCAACCAGCCCGCTGCTCTTTGCCCACAGCCCCCTGCTCGTGGAGATCCACCTCCAGCACCGAGAGACCAACTCACTGCTAAAAACTTCTCCAAACGCTCCATCCCAGCAGCTCAGGTGGTGTCCAGCTCCTCTGTTTGCACCAGCTCAAGACCTGGTGGGCTGAGGTGAAGATCAGAGCTCATGGACCTGCTCCATGACCTATTGCAGCTACGTGGCAAGCGATGGCTGGAATGAGGCAACCAAGGGACACCTGAAGGACCAGGGTGGCAGTGGCAGTGACACTGGCGGGAGTCTGTGACTTGGATGAGGTTCAGGAAGAACAGGGAGATTATTCCCAGTTCTCAGATAAGGCTTCGTAAACACAATGGTACAAAACGTGTTAAAAACACACACACACAAACGGTACAGAAAAAAAAAAACCACCACGAGTTGCCTCAAGGACCCAAGTTGCAGCGAAATCCAGAAGAAAAAAGAAATCAAGGAAACAAAGGAACCCAACAGAAGTCCCCAAGGATTGTGGCTCACCCAGTGGCCGGGGTGATGTTCTCTGTGAATTCCTAGTGCTGGGTCCTGTTTCTCTCTCCTGGCAGCAACAGCTCTCCAGTGACCTCAAAGGTGGTGCTGGGAACAGCCACGGGCAGGCCTGGGATCCGTGTCCCTCTGTGCTTGCCTGACTATCCTGCTGGAACACAGAACCCTACAGAATATCCAGTTTAAAACCCTTGAACTACTCTTCTGCTTGACATTTTTCTTAAAAAAAAAAAAAAAAAAAAAAAAGTTTTTTTTTTTTTACATTTATTATTTCTTTATTCTTTTTTTTTTTTTTTCTTTTGTGTGTGTGTGTCTTAAAGGCAGCTCCCGGGAAATTCACTTTATCCTTCCTTTATTAAAAGAAAGATGCTGAATGGGACAGAGGCCACATATCTCAAATACCCTCTTTACATTTACTCTTGCATGTCAGAGGTGCCAAAACAGGGTTTATTTCTTTAAATGTGTAAGGGGGGAAGTGAGAGGGGGTCGGTGAAGATGAGGAGGGAAATCTGAGGGGACTGAAAGAGGCGCTTTTACTTCAGCCCCCCCTCACTGGTTGCCCGCAGTAACTGTCACAGGCTCTAAAAGAATCAAGAAGGGTCTCCAGGTGCCCTGGCCCCCTGGTTTGCCTGGTGGGCACAGGAGGGGAGGGTCCTTAGCCCAAGCTGGTGATGTTGGCACGTCCGCCCGGCGGTGCCACGATGCGCTGGGTCGTGCGGCGCGGGATGTTGTCGTCGATCTGTGCCCCTGTGGGGGGGAGAGAGAGGGAGTCAACAACCCTGGGAGTGCTCCAAACCCATGTGGGTGTGGCACTTGGGGACGTGGGTTAGTGGTGGTGCTGGGTTATGGTTGGACTTGATGACTTTAAATGGCTTTTCCATGATTCCATGATTTTGTACTTGGAGGAAAAGCTCCCACTGGTTCCCAGTGCCTTAATTCTGCTGAAAACTGTTCTGCATCAATAACCTCTCTGCCCTGAACACTTAAACCACCCAGCCCTGCACAGGGAGGGTTGGTTAAATGCTCTTCCTTTAGGGAGCCTTCTTATCCCTTTTTATAGTTTGCCCTTCCTGCACTGGAAGAGCAGCTGAGAAATCCAAGCTGCCCCATCCCGGATCCACAGCTGGTCCCAGCTGGCAAAGCTCTGCTGAAGTTGGTGACACCTGAAAAACAGACCTTGCCAGCCTCTTAGAAAATTCTCACTTTTAAACACAAGGGCCTGGAGAGACAGGACAAGGGGGAATGGCTTCAAACTAACAGAGAGCAGGGTTAGATGGGATATTGGGAAAGATTCTTCCCTGTGAGGGTGATGAGGGGCAGGGATGGAATTCCCAGAGAAGCTGCCCCACCCCTGGAAGTGTCCAAGGCCAGGCTGAACGGGGCTTGGAGCAACCTGGGCTAGTGGAAGGTGTCCCTGCCCATGGCAGGGGGTTGGAACTGGGTGGGATTTAAGGTCCCTTCCAACCCAAACCACACTGGGATTCCCTGATCTGCCCTCTCCAGACATCCAGATGTGGAGCCCAGCATGCCCTGGGGTGCTCAGCATTCATGCCATGCCATGAGAAGCAGCAGGACCTTATGACAGCTCCTGCACTGCTCTTCTTCCTTCCCAAAGGGATGACACCTCCCAGCTAAACACACCCCACAGCCTCTCCCGCTGCCTCCCTGTTCCAGCAGAATTCATTCCGAGCACAGGAGCACAAACCAGCTGCAATTCCGTGATTTCACAGCAATAAACCATTCAGCCTCATGAAATCCCATACCAGACAAGCTGAACCCAGACTGGTGCAGGTTCCTCACGGGGGGTGCCTGCTGTTTGGCAGGGGAGGTCTTGGCTGAGGACGCCGGCGTGACCGTCTTCGGTGTCACCGACACTTCGCACACGGGGCCGTCGTAGAGGCCTCGGGGGACACCCCTGAGCTCAGCCAGCTGCAAACACAGAGCAGGGCACAGAGCCTTCAGAACACAGCCCCACAGTCCCCAGAGCACAGCCCCACAGCCCCCAGGACACAGCCCCACAGCCCCCAGAGCACAGCCCCACAGCCCCCAGAGCACAGCCCCACAGCCCC
>NW_020884972.1:824033-827360 GCF_003945725.1 Corapipo altera | reverse complement strand
CCCACAGCCCCCAGGACACAGCCCCACAGCTGCCCAGATGTTGCTAAGCCAGTGACACACATTGCAAGGCTGGTGGTTGGTAAGAGGATTGGGAAGCCCACGTCATCTGCTCTGCCTGATCCCTGGGGAGCTGCTCCATATCCCTGTCTATTTTGCATCTATATCTATTTTACATCTATATTTTATATCTGTACCTATTTTGTATCTATACCTTTTTTACATCTGTATCTATTTTACATCTGTATCTATTTTATATCTATACCTATTTTATATCTTTTTTATATCTGTATCTATTTTACATCTGTATCTATTTTATATCTATATCTATGTTATATCTATACCTATACCTATTTTACATCTATACCTATTTTATATCTATTTTACATCCATATCTACTTTACATCTATACCTATTTTATATCTACACCTATTTTTTATCTATACCTACTTTATATCTCTATCTATTTTATATCTATATCCATGTAAAACTTGGATGTGCCTCTATCCAACCCAACCAGTTCTGCAGCAAACAAGGTTAATTTGCACTATTTTCCTACAAGTTAAAAGCAGTGTTTCTGCAGCCTGACACCTCCCACCACACTAAGCTGAGGGGTCTCAGTCCATGAGCCCCCCAAGGCTCCTTGGCAATATGGACCCAGTGCTTTGCACTTCCAAAAACCCCACTGTTGGGTGATCATGGTGTGGGACAGGGTAAAGTGCTGTACCTGACTCTAGGTAGCTTGTGTAGGACAAAAATCCTATTAACTAATGCTAAGCTTAATTAATTTAAACACCCCAAGATTTTTATGACTCCAAAAATTGAAGCATTTAGTACTTTTGGACAAAAATCCTATAATCCTGTAAATTAATACGTGACACAGGACGTGCTCTGGACTGTTGTGGCTCCAGCCCACAGAGTCACCCAGTCTGTCCCCTGCCCTGCAGGTGCTGCCCTTTAATGATCCCAACCTTCCTGCCGTGGAATTAAAGGCTCCTGACAACTCCCAAATGCAATTTCTCCCTCCTCCCCAAAAAGCAAAGAGGGCAGGACCGCCCAGGGGAGCCAGGCTGGCTGCCCAGCCCGGGAGCTCCAGCTTGGCTTAAATGCAATTATTCCAGCTGAGATGCTGCCCAATTGGATTTAGAGGTCACACTTGTGCTGCTGGGGGAGACAGAGCACAGCAGCCCCCGGGGATCTGGACTGATCTGGAACTCTGCAGGGCTGAGCTCTGGGAGGCTGGAATTGGGATAACTTGGAACTTCTTCCAAAGAACTATCAAGGGAACTCAAGGGACTGGAGCACAAGTGCTGTGAGGAGAGGCTGAGGGAGCTGGGGCTGTTCAGCCTGGAGAAGAGGAGGCTCAGGGGAGACCTCCTCACTCTCTGCAACTCCCTGACAGGAGGGGGGAGCCAGCTGGGGGTTGGGCTCTTTTCCCAGGCAACCATCAGCAAGACAAGAGGGCTCGGGCTTCAGCTGTGCCAGGGGAGGGTTAGGTTGGAGATCAGGAAGAATTTCTTTGCAGAGAGGGTGCTCAGCCATTGGAATGGGCTGCCCAGGGAAGGGGTGGATTCTCCATCCCTGAAGGTTTTTAAGCTGAGCCTGGATGTGGCATCAGTGCCATGGGCCGGGAACCACGGCGGGGTTGGATCAAGGGTTGGACTGGATGATCTTGGAGGTCCCTTCCAACCCAGCTGATTCTGTGATTCTATGAAGGTGCCTTGCAAGGAAGGGGCAGCTGAGCCGTGGCCAGCAGGGCTCACAAGGGGCCAGCAGGGCTCACAAGGGGCCAGCGGGGCTCACACAGCTCTGGCTCTGCCCAGGAGAGGGCAACACCACCCCTGGCAGCCAGCTCTCCTCAGGAATGGGATTCCTCCAGAACTGAAGCTCTCAAACCCTCAGCAGCTGAGCTGAGCTGAGCTCAGTCACCTCCCCCGGCAGACACAGCGAAAGACACTTTTTATTTCACAGAATCCAACACTTTTAGTCTCTTCAAAATAGAAAATTCTCCCTTTGCAGCAGTCAGGAGGCTGTGCCTGTGACTCACAGTCACCAGACAGGAGCAGCTGATTGTATGTGACAGCACCATGTCTCCAGAAAAATAAATGACAATAAATGACAATTCTGCATTGCTGCTGCAAGGTTTGATATATAAATTAATATTATAACTATTAATAACTTCTCTTGGTACCTCTGTGGCACATTATCTACATGTCCAGACTGGGGAGTTCCTGGACACAGAATCTGTCTGGGTGTCCCAAGGCAGAGAAGAATTAAAGATAAATAATACTAAAAGTATTATTAAAAATATTATTTAAATATCATTATACTACTATTTAATATAATTAATATTATATATTTTTATATTTTATTAAAAATTGGTTTATTCTGAATATTATTAACTAAAAATATTGTTTAAATATTTTGAAATACTAAAAATAAAATAAATAAAAATAAACATATATAACATTATTATTAAATTATATATTATTAAAATATTGTAAAAATAAAAATATAAAATAGACATATAAAACTATTATTAAAATATTATTAAAATATTATAAAATATTATAAATTAAATAAACAATAAAATATTGTTATTAATATGTTGTAGAATATTAATAAGGTTATATTAGAAATAAATTATATTATTAAAAATAAGAATAGAATATCATTAAAATACTAGTATAATAAAAGATTAAAAAATAAAAATATCACTAAAATATTAACAAAAACTATTAAATGTATTATATAATATATATAATATTATAAATATTCTTTTAATATTATTAGAAATAAAAATATTTAAAAGAACATATTATTAAAATAAAAATATCATTTAAATTAAAACTATTAAAATTAAAATATTAAAAACAAAAACACTATTTAAAATAAAAATATTACGAAAAATATTATGAAAAATAAAAATTTTGTTAAAATAAAATATTGTTAAAATAAAAATATTATTAAAATAAAAATATTGCTAAAATAAAAATATTATATAGTAAAAATATTATTTAAATAAAAATATTATTGAAATGAAAATATTATTAAAATGAAAATATTATTAGAAATTGAACTATTATTAAAAATAAAAATATTATTAGAAATACAATTTGCAGCAAATGCAAGCTCAACCCAAAGCATGTTCCTGCAATGACTCAAGTGAATAGCAAAAGCGAAAGAGCAAAGAGCCACATGTGGCTCCTGTCCAGGGAACATTCCCTGTTGCAGGAGCGTGGCCCGAGCCAGGGGACAGCAGCTGTTTTGCACCCCCTGGCACAGCCCAGCCCTGCACTGCCCCTGCTCCAGAGCCCAGCCCTGCACTCC
>NW_020884972.1:761294-824023 GCF_003945725.1 Corapipo altera | reverse complement strand
TCCCAGCCCTCACTCACCCTGCTCCGGGCTTTGATGCGCTTGTACACGAAGTCTGGGAAGGGTTTCCTGGGGATGTACCGCCCCGAGCCCTCGGTGACGTGCAGGTTGCCGTCCTCCAGCACGATCTTGCCCTGGCTGATGACCACCAGGGGAGAGCCACGGCACTCCATGCCCTCGAAGATGTTGTACTCCAGGGACTGCAACACAGGAGGACAGCAGGTCAGGCAAACACATCCCCCAGCAGAGCTGGGCTGGCAGCAGCAATCACTGCTCACAATAATTGCCTCAGTTCTAAGGGCAGGTGGAAGCAAACTCAGCTTTGACCCGAGCTGTGCATGCTGTGATTTCTAGGATGTCATACAGGCTGGTCTTAATCAGCCTGAAATTAGTTAGGATTTATTAAGGCAAAATTTCCTTTGCAACAAGATTCATAAAGAATCCCAGAATGGTTTGGGTTGGAAGGCACCTTAAAGATCATCTCATGGGCAGGGACACCTTCTGCTAGCTCAGGTTGCTCCTACCTGGCTTGGACACTTCCAGGGATCCAGGAGCAGCCGCAGCTTCTCTGGGAATTCCATCCCAGCCCCTCCTCACCCTCCCAGGGAGGAATTCCTTCCCAATATCCCACATAAAACTATATGACAGCCACAGGGCAAGAGGAAAAACCTCTCTGTTTAAATGCATTTAGGCACCTCTCTCCTGTGAACTGCAGGGGATTTAGGAGCCCAATAAAGCTTCATATTAAAAATAATGATCATTCTGAAAATCTGTATTTCAAAACCAAGTTTTGGTCGATGGCTCAGGGGCCAGGACAATCTTGTTTTACTCTAATGGGATTGCTCATCCTCAGTTAACAGGATTGGAAACATCACACCAAGGAAAAAAGGGAAGTTTTAAAGGAATCACTGCAAATGTCACACCCGTGGAGCCTCCCGGAAGGAGATGCAACCACGTTCTGTGGGGACTGTTACTCTAGTGACCATCTGAGTCAAATCCAGGACTTTTTTACTGAGTTAATGATGGAGTTTGCCCTTGAAGTGTGTTATAAGTGTGGACAGACTTGACTGCAGCTGTACAATGAGCCAGGACAGCGGTTAAACCGCCCCTGAACTGGGTCCAGCCTGAAAAAACTTGTGGTGGCAAAGGAGGAGGCTTGGTCAGGAGCTTATGGATTAGGCTGGTTCCAAGAACAACACCATCTCCCTCTCTAGCTCCCAAGGTTTCCTTGCCAGAGAGTGGCAAGAGCAGTGTGAATTCTTGGGAAATATCTGTAACTTGCTTGAACATTTAAAAAAGTAACAATCATCCAAGGCCACATAATGACTGGGGCTCCCTGTGCCACAGCACCCTGTGCCTGCTCTCAAAGGGCCTTTTGTTCCAGACCTGACCAACCCAGGACTCCTGGACTCCAAAGGCATCACTTGTATCACTTTCTCTTCTAACACAAGGCATTTGTGCAGCATGAGATACGAAAAAATGCAGAACCACGGAATTATCTAGGTTGGAAAAGATCTGCCAGCCCATCGAGTCCAACCTGTGCCTGATCCCCACCTTGTCCCCCAGCCCAGAGCACTGAGTGCCATTCCTTGGACACCTCCAGGGGTGGGGACTCCACCACCTCCCTGGACAGCCCCTTCCAAAGTTTAAACACCCTTTCTGTGAAGAAATTCCTCCTGATGTCCAACCTAAACCTCTCCAGACCCTTCAGGGGTGATGCCAGGTACAACACCAGGGGCAGAGGTCAGAGATGGATTTGCAAAAAAGAAAAAGCTGTGATTCCTCAGACAGCCCTTCAAGCTCTTGGAAACAAGGCCCTTCACTCTCCCTGGTGCTGCCCCACTTTAAGGCTGCAGCCTTTGGCCACAGCTGATCTCTCACATGCTGTCAGAGCTTTGGGGGGTCTGCAGACAGAAGTATTTCTGAATGGAGCTGCTTCTCCCTCAGCCTCACCCAGATCCGTGTCTAAATCACAGAGTGAATCCTGACTGCACCGGGGCACATTCACAGGAGAGAAAGTCTCTGAGTTCTGTGCTGGGAGATGTGAACAGCTCAGGACATTCCCTAAAGACAACAGCCATTAAAGAGCAATGATTTTCAAACACTCCACCCACCCAGCTACTCTCCGACCCATTCCTAAGCACAAAACCAGGTTCAGAGCACTAAATTTGGCACCTAAAAGCAGTGACTGCCTGGGCTCCCTCCTCTCTAAGTCATTCCTCTCCAGACTGGAAGGAGTCTGGAAGCACCTCTGAGGTGCCTGAAGTGACCAGACTCCTGGAATTCCTGTCAGAAGCCTAAGCAGAGGCAGGATGAAGCCAGGCCATCTGTGACCAATTCTGACACTGAGTTCAGTCACAGGGAAGTGAACCAAACCTTTTAAAAAAAAAAACAAAAAAAAAGTTTCTTTGTGAATGTGCCCAGGGACCCAAGTGTGGAAGAAAATGTTGCTCCTTTAGCTCCAGAGTGAATGAAAGCATTCACGGGGAAAAAAGAACAAGGAGGTTTTTTCCAGGGAAACATTCCATAGGTTCATGGCCAGCAGGGAAACAAGTTGTCAACAAATGCAAACAGTGGCTGCTTTCTCTGAGCCAGGGCTCCAATGTCACGGGGAGACTCCAACCAGCCCCTTGCACTGGGAATGCTCTGTGGATTCCCACAGCCTGGGACAGCTTTTGCACTCCAGGGGCCAGGTCTGAGGTGTGGACACAGCAAATTGTGCCTCTAAGTGGCACCACAAAGCTGCAGAAGAACCAAGGGGAAGGTCTGGTTCGTTTGGGTGCTGCCTTGGACCTCCCTGTGCCAACTAACCTGTGAAGTCATGACTCCACACATCAGGACATGCTGTGAATCCACTCAGACACTGGGGCTGGGTCAGATCTCCAGCACAGGTGTCCATGAGCTGACAAACCTTCACTGACCCCAACCAGAAAAGGCATTATTTTCTCTTTTATAGAAAAGGAAAAAAACTCCCTTTTCCACTGCTAGAGAGCCCGGAAGTCACAAACAACACACTGTCCTAAGAGGCCTTTTGACATCTTAGAAGATTTAAAAGCTTTCTGTGTGCTCAGATCCAAGCATCCAACGCTCAGAAAGACCAGACAAGCCCTTTGCTCCAGGGGAATCTCTGGGTATTCATGTGATTTCACATTTGGGCTCACCCTGCTCCACACAACAGAGTGTGAGAGCAGAGAGGGTTTGGGGCACGGAGAGAACAAGCCCTGAGCTGTCACAAGCTCTAGTTTTTGGCAGCACAGCCTGGCACTGAAGAAGAGGGGAGGAAAGGAGCAGCAGGACAGTGCAGGAGGTGTCCTTACTATGTTGTGGGTCTTGGCAGAGATTGTCTTGACACTGTCGGGGTCCCAGATGACCAGGTCGGCGTCGGAGCCCACGGCGATGCGGCCCTTCCGCGGGTACAGGTTGAAGATTTTGGCTGCATTTGTGCTGGTCACAGCCACAAACTGGTTCTCATCCATCTTGCCAGTCACCTGGGGAAAGAGCAGAGGAGCCACTGCATGAGCAAGGTGAGGACCACTCCAAAAAAAAAGGGGGGGAAAACTCAAGTGGAAGGACCGTAACGAGCGTCTGGGGGAGATCACAACAACCTCCTGCAGCTCTGCCACCTCTGAACCCGTGACATGGTGACATGGGTGACATACCACGGCCTTATCCCAGATGATGGACATCCTCTCTTCAGTCCCATTGGTTCCCTCAGGGATCAGGGTGAAGTTGTCCTTCCCAACAGCTTTCTGAGCAGTGTTGAAGGTGCAGTGGGCACTGCCGGTCACTTGGAGGTCTCCACTGGAAAGGATAAAAATAGGCATTTAAGACATTTGATTGTCACAGGTTTACTCCTAAAGGCAAAACAGCTTTTTGCTTGTTGGTAACAACAGCTATTTTCTCACCCTCTTGTCTCCCAGCTGGATGAACACAGAGAGCTCTACTCACCAGGACAGTAGTGAGTTGAGAAAATCAGGAGTGGTTGGGTCAGGACTCAGTGGTGGGGATGTAACAAAAGCTGCTGCCTTTGCCCAGTTCTTGCTCCAGTAATGGGATCCATCAGTCCCCAAGCTGGCTGTGATGGGCTCTCCATACACCACAGTGCCTACAGGACAGGGACACACACAAACCCACTGTGAGCACCAAGGAAGGGGCATCTCCAGCCTGGATCCAGGCAAAAATTATCCTTCTGAGGGAGGACAAGGTGGGCAGGCTGTGCCACCACCACAAGCTGCAGGGTTGGAAGTAATCATAAAGATAATAATAAAGATATTGCTTCTGATCAGAGCCTGGAGCAGCAAAATGTGCACAAACCTTTACACAACTGCTAAGATTGGCACTGATTAATTTGGCTTGAAAGGGTTAGTGTAAAGATTCATTTTACTGTTTATATTCATTTATTTGTTTATCCTGGACCAAGAACATTATGAAAGAGGCTGAGGGGAACTGTAAGGGCGTGAGGAGATCCAGTCTGATCTAGAAGAGATGTGGAAGAAAAAGAATGAAAAAAAATAAGCCTGTAACACTTTTATAAATTCCTATGTACAAAAGATCTTCTAACAAGGCTGGGTTTCTTGGAGCAGGGTCTGTGCATAGAAAACTCCTCTCAGGAAAGTTTCCTGTGTGTGCAGAGGGGAAATATTGGTGCTCCTGGTTCACAAATTCAGCTCAGGGAACCGAGTGATTCCCTCACAGTAAACCTGTGGCACAACTAGGAAATGAAACTGGATCTTGTGACCCTGCTCAGTGCCCTCCCCACCAGTGCATCCTTCCTGCTCATTAATGGTTTGGGAACCACATGAAGGAAGAGCCCTCGAGGCCAGGACCCTTTGGAATGCACCATCTGCACACCAAGCACATGCAAGATGCTGCAACTTCAAAAGCAGCACGAGCTGGCAGCCCCAGGGATCTGCTCACCAAATGCAACCCTCCCCAAATCTGTCCTGTGCCCACCCACCTGCCTGCTGAGCTCTCCACGGGCCTGGAGCTGCCTGCAGGAGATGTGGGCAGTGCAGACACCAACCCTGAATCCTTCAGGCAGAGAAGATGGGCAAAGGCAAGCCCAGAATTGGGGTCTTAGACCTCTCCACACAGAGTGAAAATATACATATATTTATTTCACTGCACTGCCAGAGCTACTGTTATGTCTGTGAGGTCTTAAACTAGCTGGGAAAGAGTCCATTAGCTGAGGCAAAATGATGAACTGGCTTCATGCTGCTGCCAGGGCCCCACTGACACAGGAGGTGCAGGAACAGCCTTTGTCAGAGGGTTTCCAGCAGCAGAGGAAGAGGCTTTTCTGACATCACTGGCCACAAATAGGGTTCTGAAATCAGAATAAAGCAAAACACACGCTGGCTATTAACGGCAGGCCTGTTGTGGGCCAGGACATTGGGGGGATTGTTCTGCAGGGAGTGATGTTTTGAGCTCCCAGATTTGCCAGCAACACAGTCTGCAGGGAATCTCCTCCATACAAATGCCACTGGGAACATCTGGCTTTAAATAACATTCGTTCTTTTCCATTCAGCAAATCAATTCTGGCTTGTTTTCGCCTTGGACAGTCTTCAGTTATGTTTCCTCTGTTGCCTGGGAGGGCAAGGCTTGTGTGTGTGGCCCTCCTGGGCTACTGCACAGCATTTAAATTGAATTATTTAAATAAAGGAACAGAGAATGGTGCACCATCTATACCCCAATTTCTCCTTATAAGGAGAAAACACAATTTGAAGGAGAACTTTGTGTTCTAGCTCAGGAGTCTGAGTGAAGTGAGTGCCGTGGGTCATTCATCTGGGAGAATCCCAGCACCTTTCACAGGCAGGACAACATCCAGCTGAGCCAGGTTGTGTTTTATGGCTTCTGTGACCTCATCCCAATGCCCCACTCTACTTGTAGCTGGTCAGGGGTCAGCACCAAGAAGGTGGTTTTTTGTGATGCTCCCCCTCCACGGTGCCTATGCCTCCAGTGTTTTATCTGGAAAAGGGAAGGGATGCTCCCCTGGCCCACAGGATTCAGCTGCACAACGACAGCAGTTGTTTTCTGGGGTGATCCAACATTCAGCCACTTTGCTGTGTCAACACATCCTCCTTCAGCACCATCCCCACCAATGGAGCTGGGAGAGGAAGGTTTATCCCAAACAGCTCGAGCTGCTTCCACGCCACAAACAGAAAGAGATGCCTTGGGAATCAGTCCTCCTCCCCAGAACTCACTTCACAGGAATCACGGGACCAAAATCCTCCTGAGCCAATGCACGGACACAAATCTGTTTGCTGCAGTAGGAAACCAGCTCTTCTCACACCAAACACCCAGATGGAAAGTGATGTCATTTGTGTATCCATCCAGGCTTATTTGGAGTGCATAAAATCAAATCCAAGCCTTGGGAGGAAAGAGGGGGGCAAATCATCCCTCCTGCTTACTCACCCACCCAGAGCTGCTTTAAATAGAAATGAAGGGTTTAGTCACAGGATAAAGCAGGAGACAGGCACTCACTGGGGGGAATCCTCCCTCCTTGAGGGCAGGGCAGCAGGGACAGGGCTCCTGCACCACTCAGAGCAGCTCAGCTCCCTCCCAAACCTCACCCAGAGAGGAGAGACACAAGGTAGCAGCACCCACTGCAGCTCTGAATGTTGCAGAGTTATCAGAGGGGATTGCACTTCCCAGCCTGAGCCAGCCCCTTGATCCCAATTCCTGCCTGGATGTCAGGCTGAGAGCTCCAGCACATGAGCAGGATCTGTTCCACAAGCAAGGAGCACAGTGGGCAGCTGGAGTTGGGGACCTCTTTGGCTACTCCAACTAAATCCAACAGGGTTAGTGAGTCAACATCCCTGTCAGGGCTCCTGGAATCACTTCTGACCCCGGGAAGATCAGCAGAAAGCACCAAGGAAAAAGCACAGCAGCTGGAAGTTGCAGTCTGTAAGGGGTCACTAAATGGAGACAGCATGGAATGACTCTGGATAACAAGGCAGCCCAGTGTGGGAGGATGAGTGTGAACAGAGAGGCTCAGGATGAACAGAAGAAACAGCTCCTGGCTCTGACAGGACCACTGAGCACTCGTCTGGGGGAGATGAGACAGAAGCAGTTGCTTGGGACCTTTTAAAACAGAGCCTGGACGATAACACTGGAAAAAGAAACCTTTCCTGTGGGGATGGAGTTGATGCTGGCAGGGAGTTGAAGTGCATGAGCTCAGAGGGAAACAACTCACCCTTTTTCCTGGCCTGAGCAATGACATCAGCGGCGCTTTTGCTCATCACCTTGGTGATGTAGAGGGGGCAGTTGGTCTGGTTGGCGATGGTGATTGCCCTGTTCACAGCCTCTGCCTCCACCTGAGGGACAAAGGCAGGTTAGGGACAGCCCAGACACCCTCAGAGGGTCACAGCAGAGCGTGCAGGTCCAAGACGAGGCACTTCCCACCTCTCCAGCTCTGCAAATTCCAATTTATAGTGTAACCACGGCAACTAAACGACATCAAGCTGCAGTCCCCTCTCATCACCACCTTTTCTCTCAGGCTGCTCCAGAGTTTCTCTGCCAGCAGGCAGAGTCTGAGCTAAACCAACACTCCAGGTGCTCTGGGTAAGAGTGATTAAGCCCCTTCTTTAACCCAGACAAAAATAAGCAACTAAATGTTGACTCAACAGAGCTACTCATGGCCCAGCCCCCCCGGGAGGGAGATGCTGCACCACACACCCTGGTGAGCCACCTTTGCAAACAAGCCTCCTAAATTGTACCTTCCACTACAATCTCTGGCTTGGGATCTGACAGAGTGTGAACCACCCCATAAATCAGCTCCTTTTCCTTTTCCATGGGCACAGGGATCGACTCAGCAAAACTGAGGGGCACGTTGGAACTGCAGCCTGGGGATGATCAGCATCACCCTGCAGGTTTTTATGGATCACACCCCCTAATCACAGGATCCAGACGAGGGATTTAACAGCAGGGTGATGCTCACAGTGCCATGGAGAGCAGAGCCTGCAATCCCACAGACATTTTCCAAGTAAACAATGGAGTAAACAAACCCAGAGCAATCCACCACCTGATTCCCAAGTCCAAGAGGCTCCCAGCACCTCCCATGGACTCTGGAGGGGCTGGAGCACGCCCAGCACTTGTGAAAATCTGCTCTGCAGTGACTTATTGCACCCCAAGCACCACAAACCCTCCTCATCAGTCCCAGAATCAGAACAGGCTGCCCAGAGGGGTTGTGGACTCCCCATCCCTGGCAGTGCCCAAAGCCAGCTTGGACGGGGCTTGCAGCAACCTGGGCTGGTGGAAGGTGTCCCTGCCCACTGAAGGGGGTGGGAATGGGTGAGCTTTAAGGTCCCTTCCATCCCAAACCATTCCATGACTGTGTGACTGTGCCTGGAGGGAAAGAACCCCCTGGAAATGAACCCCCAGCTCAGGGGGCTGTGCATGGATCACACTGATGGCCAAGTGTCCAGCACAGCTCTGCTCACCCTGACAAAGCCACCACTCACTCCCAGGCCCTGTCTGCATCTGGACTGCTCAAAAAAACCCACCAGCACAACAGCTGGGAGCTTTTAAAAGCAGAGCAGCCCCCCCAGAGCCCTCGTGGTGGGCTCTGGTGCCTCAAGGGTTACCCAGCCCCAGCCTGTCCCCAGCCAGGTCTGTGACTGACCCCCCTGGGCAGGGGGGGACACAAGGGGATATTTTCAGTCCCAGCTGCCCCAGGCAAATGGAAAAGGCTGTGAGGGAGGGCGTTTGTTCCAGGAGGTTTGACTCAGGGTGTCGCAGCCAGGAGCACTCAGGGGCTGAAAGCAGAGCCAAGAAAAGCACAGTTGTCCCTTCTGAGAGACAAGGAGGGGACTCAGCCAGGCCAGGGCTTCCAGGCTGTGGCATCTGTTACCAAACTGCTCATTAAAGCAGCTCCTGGAAGTCACATTTCCACTCTGGTGCCTCAGTTTCCCCCCTCCCATGTAAAGCACTGGGATAAAACAACACACTCCCCCTAGATTTTTGACCAAACTGTAAAGCAGCAGGAGAATATTCTGTGCACAGAAGAGAACAAGGCTGCTGAATTCCTGCCTTGTGCCCAGATGCTATGGTGACAGGCACATAACAATAACCCAAGGACTAGTCCAAAGGGGAATGTTTGCAATTACCAGGATGCAGTAGAAGCCCTAGCACAGCAGTTCTCTTGGATTGGGAAAATAAAAAAAAGAAAAAGAAAAAGACAGACATTTCCTGGAGCACTTGGCCTGCTTGTGCTTCCAGCGTTTTTGTGGCTAAAATAAAAACAAAAAAAATGATGGAGAAGTCATCAGAGAGTGAAGTGAGCTGTGAGGGGGAGAGTTCTCCAGAAAGGGATGGGTGAGGCTGAATTGGGATGGTGGGGTCTTAACTCAGGCTCTGCTTGGTGGCTGGAACAAGGTGCTGAACGTTGTCACCTTGGCTCAACCCAGGGGAGTGAGGTGAGCTAAACCTGAGTCAGCAGGGAAACCTAAGGCTTAACTCAGTGATTCCTGCCAGGCTGGGAATGCAGATGTGCACGCTCCAAGACACAAACACACATGGCCAGAGCCTGGATGCCTCACTCTGCTGTAATTCCTGCTGAAATGAGTGGGAGTTTTGATTTAATCACAAATATTTCAGACTTGCTCAACGACTCCTGCTAGCTTGGTGTAGATGGAGTCTGAGTTAAGCAGCTCTTCAGCCAGATGACAGTCATCACTGAGTGCTCAGGATGGGCTTTACATCCCCTGAGGGGCAGCATGACAAGCCAATTCTAGTGTCAACAGCACCCCAGAGGGACACAACAAACATCCACTCCTGCTGAAGTCAACAGGAATTAGGGATGTGCTGCCACCCTTGGAATCTGGGCTCTATCACCAGCCAGCCTGGAGGGAGTTGGATGTTTTCAAAAGCACAGTCACTCCCACCTTGGAGGGAGGGAACCAGATGACATCGTTTCCTGCCCTGCTTCCTATGACTTCCAAGGAGGAGAATTTTGGATCAAATGCTTCCCAGCTCTGGGCAGAGCACAGCTGAGCTCAGCTGCACTGAGGGACAGCAGGGAGAGGCTTTACTGCTCCTCATCTGGGGCAGCCACGTGTCCTGGGGCAGCTTTCAGCTGTGCTGGGGGAGAGCACAGCTCTGCCCACATCTACCAGCCAGGGGAACACACAGCTCCCACTTTACAGCTCCTGCTCCACAAAGGATGAGCTTTGAAGCAGCCAGACACGACTTGGCTAGCTTGATATCCAGATTATTGAAGGCAGGAGCAGCCTTCCTTTGGGGGTGCTCCACAGATAAGCCCCAAGTGTCATATCAGCATCTGCTCCCACTCTCCTGGTGCAAGCCAAAAAACACATTAAATTTAAAAAAAAATAAAAATAAAAATGCAGGGATGGGTGAATGGAAAGCTCAGTGCAAGTGTTCACTCACAAATTCAGGAAGCAAGAGATCCCACACAAATTCTGTGAGGATTCATTTACTGTCCAAGTCGAGCATTTTCCTCCCCCCAAAATGATTTATATTCCCACTGAAATGCCTCTGGATGCTGCCTGTCTGAAGAGAGGAGAGGAAGGAGAGCAGGAGCATGAGGGGCACGTGTGGCTGGATGATCTCACCCCCCCAGCTGCCACATCTGGCAGGCAGCAAAGCCCCAGGAACTTGGAGGAACAAAAAGAACTGCTTGTACAGAACAGATGGGCTCCACAAACCAGGAATGCCACGGTGAGGTGTCCAGCCCAGAGACACTGAACCACTGGGAAGGAAGAATGCAATGGGAACCAAGCCTCAAAGGCAAAGTTTCAAGGCTCTTTCTTACCCTTGAGATTTATTTCAAAGACTTAGAGGGATTGGGGTGCTTGTCCCTGGAGAGATCAATGGGGAAATGTGAAGGTTTAGTCTATTAAAGCAGTGGGCTGAGACCTGAGCATTATCTTCCTTTTCTGTGCCTTCAGCAAAGCACTTAATCCCTTGGTTTAAAAAAAAACACATCCACTCTTGGTGAAAATGTCATCAAAATAACAAATATTACAGGAATGGAAGCAATGCAAGTGCCCAAGACAATGTCAGGATTTGGGCATACATTAAAAAATCCTGCTGATTCACTGCAAGCCTGATAAAGACCAAGAGAGAAGTCCAAGAGATTGGATCTAGAAAAGTCAGTGGCAGAATCTTGCCAACATAACCCCAAATTCAGGAGTCTTTATTCACTCAAAACTGGACTGGAAGTGAGGGGACACTAGAAAAACTTCAGGGTTTAGCTCCCTAAAAACCCACATCATCAATCAGAACGTGGCATTCTGCAGGGATTCCATTTTAAAGTGTTCCTGAGCAGCAGCTGAACCGAGGAACTGGTGATTCAGGGAAACCTGTGCTTCAGGTTGAACATTCCCTACAGCTTCCAGAGCAGGATTCCAGTCTGGAATGTGCCCAGTCCCACCAGCTGCCTCCATTCTCAGTGTTTATGGTGGGCTCTGTGGCTCAAACACATCTCACCTCGTTTTAGGCACCTGATGTATGAGCAGAGCCTTTACAGATTATCTCCAATAATTAACAGAAAGGGAGGAGCTTTTTCCAGGTTAATCCCTGGAAGTGTCTCAGCCTCTTCCCTCACCCCTTGCAGCAACAACATTCACAGTCAGGATGAAATCCTGTTTCCAGCCACATTCATCCCAGCAGGAAGCACTTGATGGCAATGTGAAGATTTTATAAACTGGGGGGGAAATGCAAAGGCAGGGAAGTCCTCACCTCCTCAGGTCTGCTCAGCACGTGCCCTTCAGGGCCTGTGATTCCCAGTTCCAGGATCCTTTGCTGCTCCTAAAGCAGAGAGGGAAAAAAAGAGCAGGAAAGAGATTTAAGGCAGCAGCAATTTTTCTTGCAGCTGTTGGGAAGGGGTACAAGTGAGCTCCTCAGCATCTGTGCTGGGGGAGAATCACATCAGGGCCCTGCAAACAGAGTCCTGTCCAACTTCCCTTGCTGACAAGAACCAGAGCTCCCAAAGCCCTTGCTGATTTGTTCACAGGAGGTCAAGGAAACCTTTTATCTGGATTTGCTTCACTCTGGGTTCACAGCCCCTCGACTCTCAGTTCTCATTTGTGTCTATAAAACCATCTCTGAGAGGTGGCAAAATGATCTCTCAGGAAAAAATCATCCTGCAACTGCAGACAACTGAGCTCAGAGACTCAGGTGAGCTCTTTGCTAGTCAGACAACAGAGAAATGCCTGAAACACAGTGTATAAAATGAGCTGGAGATCAAGTCAAACCCAAATAAATTATTAACATTTCTTCTTTGCTGCTTTTTGGAGGATGAATAGACCCCCAGATCAGCATCCCAGGTACTGTGTGAAGCTTTAATCCTTCCCACTCCTCTTATTTACTGCAGAGCTTCTTATTTATTGCACACAGTGACAGTCACACCCAGTTTTCTACTTTTAGGAAAAAAGGCAGAGATGTCCCACATCACCACAAACCAAAAGCAAGAGGCTTAAAGACTCAGGTGGGCTCTTTTCTAGTCAGACAACACAGAAATCCCCTGCATGCCTGAAACACAGTGTATAAAATGAGCTGGAGATCAGGTCAAACCCAAATAATTATTAACATTTCTTCTTTACTGCTTTTTGGAGGATGAAGAGACCCCAAACATCAGCATCCCAGGCACTGTGTGAAGCTTTATCCCTTCCCACTCCTCTTATTTACTGCAGAGCTTTTTATTTATTGCACACAGTGAGAGTCACACCCAGTTTTTTACTTTTAGGGAAAAAGGCAGAGATGTCCCACATCACCACAAACCGAAAGCTGCCACAAAAACCTGCTTCCTCAGTGACAAGGGCTACAAAATGCATAAAATGTGCTGTCCAGCTCTGCTCCCAGCCCTGCCACAGCTCTGCCACGCTTCTACCAGTCGAGGTGACTCCTTTTGCAAAGAAGGAATGGGAATTTCAAGCCCTCCCAGCATTTGGAAGGGAATAATGCCCAGAACAAACAGGCCATACCTCGGCAATGATGTCACCGTTCTCGGCGTGCACTTGGGCTGTCGCGCCAATATCCCGGATCACACTCAGGACCTCGTAGATCTGGGAGACAGGGAACACACGTTATTCCAAAGGGAACACTCCCACAGGAAAGGCTGGGCCCCAGACTCCTCCAGCAAACAGGGGTTTGCAGAATGGAAAAGAGAAGGGGGGGCATTAAGAAATGGAAGACGCGGTTTGCTGGACACGACCTGTTCTCCTGCCTGTCACTTCATTCCCTAATTTCTGCAGTTGGATGTTACTGATGTGGCAGAGGAGGGTTGTTCAATGGGTTTGGGATATTTACCACGCTGGAGGAAGAAATAACAACAGCAAAAGCCCACAGCTGGAGTGATTTTAAAGAACTCCCAGAGTTGTAGCTGTTTCGTGCCTTCATTTCCTGGGGCCTGGCATGAAGAACACCCCTTACATTTGAGTGCTGGGTGCAGTTACTCCATGAAAATCCAGTGTCTGGAGGCAGGAGCAGTGTGATTTCCCACTCCAGCAACCACTTGGAGAGGGCTGAGGTCGAGTAACCCACAACTGGCGCCGTCAATGGGCCCTCATTAAAATGTTTCCAGAGTCATCAGAGATAACTGTGACACTCCGGCACCTCCTACACTGCTCCAAACAACTCCCAGGCATTCCTCTCCTCCCACAGCTTTAGGAATATCAGCTGCCCCTCTCAACAGTCCAGATGTGCCCAAATGTGCCCACAGGAACAGCAAATAGGAGGGAAATTCCTTTTTAAGTTCCCAGCAATTCCAACAGCAGGAAGCATCTCAGGACCAGGCTGGGTTTCAGCTTATAAACAGATTAATTAACCCAGAGGTCTCACTGTCCTGCTCTGTGCAGAGGCATAAAGCAGCAATTCATAAAACTGCCACTGCTTCCACCCCAAGGGAGCTGGAATAAAACCTCAGACTTCTCAAAATGAGGGGTTTGCTGTTGCTTTCCCCAGCCAAGCCTTTCAGGGTTCGTTGCTGGTTGGCTTTCATTTTTAATTAAAAATATAATCTTCCAACCAGAGCTCTGGGTCCTGTTGCAAACCTCAGGTTCTGTTACACACACAAAGACTGGAGCCAGAAGAGAATGTCAGGTCCAAGTACATTGAATTTAAACACTTTTATGTGCTTGCAGTGACAGAAGCATTGAGCACCGAGCCTTCCTACCTGAGAGTCACTGAGCTGGAAGCGATCTTTGAAAGCCATGTACACCAAGAAGGAGTTCACACCTGGGAGAAAAGAGAGCACAGGTAATGCTAGAAAACACAGCCCCTCCAGAAGCCCCCCAGCAAGCAGCAATGAGACAAATAAATGACTTTAATCTGCTGGGAAATGTGCACAGACGTGTGTGCAGCCAGGTCACAGCACCTGGCCATGGGGGATGTGTTAACACCAGGGTGAGCCCATGTCCCAGCCATGGGGACAACTAAACCTGTGAAATGAGAATATTCCTGTGGATTCAGCGCTGCAGGAGGAAAAATACAACCCAAATACATCACACACAAAAGCAGAGACTGGGCCTGGCTGATCCCTCGCTCCCTCCAGGAGGGCAATGGGAAAGCTGGGGGTGATGTGTTTGTGCTGCCCCAGACACAGGGAGTGCTCCTGAGTCAACTTTACCCCTCCTGCCTTCAGAACCAGCAAAAACTCTGACCCAGCACATGTGGAAAGCACTCACTAGGATGTGAAATGCTGAGTTTTTAAACTACAAACAGGATGGAAAATTCCTCCAGCCCACGGATGAAACGCTGAGGAAATTAAAGAGGGGGAGAACCTCTGAGGTCATTTTACTCTGCTTTTTACTTTTAGCAGCCAGAGTTGGATTGTTCCTTCTGGGCCTGAACTTCCCTTGTTTATAACAGTTTAAAAGGCTGCAATTATCAGCTCCCTGCACTAATGAGCTCCAATGGCCTGCACTGGACACAGGTGCTGCTCTGCATGGCAGCAGCAAGAGAATCACCCCTGGAAAATCAATCCCTACCCTGCAATACCAACTCCCCAGACCTTCACAAGGAGCCAGAACAGGCCTGAAACACCTTTCCTGGGGAATAAGAGTAAAATCCTTCACATGAAAAATAAAACAAGGAGGGGAAAGGCTTCCCTGAACTTACCATGATCTTTAACCAGAGCTTCCATCTCCTCCTGGACACCTTTATGCCACTCAGTGATATCCACGTGCAGGGAGTAGTCACAGCAGGATTTGCTGTCTGCCCATTCTCTCCACTGGTCAAATGCTGTCAGCAAACTGGTCCCTGGCTCAGGAACCACGTGGTCAACTGGGAAAGACAACCAAAGCACTGGTAAATGGCTGGCACAGAAGCTTCCCTGGGTACCTAAGATGCTCGTGCTGTGCAGAGGTTGGCATGAAAACAAGACATCCACCCCCTTCCCCTTAAAATGTTTGAGTTTGAGATTTCTAACTGGTTTCTGAAGCAGGAGATGCAGCCAGGAAAATTCTGGAGCAGCAGCCGAAGGGGAGAGTTGTTCCTACAGCCCCTTTAGTGCAACTGGTGCTGCACAACCCCACCAGGAGCACCTTCCAGGAAGGAAAATCCCAACTTGGAACTCGGAACTGGACCAGAAAGAGCTGCAAACAACTGTTTTGTGTTGCTATCATGAAACTTAGACCAGTTTGAATCACCTGGAACAATGGAAAACTGTCTCATGTTCACTTTTTTAGGACTTTGACTACTGTTTTCAATGACCTGGGGTTGCCCAGAGCTTTAATATGTGTTCATGCTTATCAAGTTCCTGTGATTTCTTTCCCATTCCTAGATCTTTAGAAAAAGTAACTTTTGGTTGTTTATTTGAGGGTTGTGATTTTTGTTTGTGTGTTTTGTTTTGGAAGGAGCAGGACCAACAGTTTGTCCTGGCTGGAGAGGCACCTCCTGGAAGCAACAAAGGTCCTGCTGCCTCTGCATCTGCTCAGTTTGCTCCTCACTCCAGCCCAACACCTCAGGTCCAGCAGCAACAGGGCTCACAGGCAGAGCAGCCCCAAAGGGTGAAGGTTTAGTGTTCCCGGTTTTCATCTGAGCACGTGGGATCTCTAAGATCTTCTCTAGACATGGTGAAACAAAACAAGCAAGTCAGCATCTCCAACCCTGAACTGCTGCTGGGAGAGCAGGAAAAGCCTGTGGGACTTCAGGGGTCACTGCTGAGGAGGAGGAGAGGACCTGGCCTGATTCTACATCAAAACACACACCAAAAAAAATAAAAGAATGCTTCAATTATCAGCAGAGAAACTCGAGGGGTTTATTTTTAACTTCGTGGTGAGTATCAGGGCTGCCATCAGCTCAGCAGCTCTAAATCACAGCTGGGGGAAGAGACACAGCCCTGGGTCCTACTGGCTCTCAGTGGAGAACAAAGCTCTGCTTCACCCCCACACAGACACAACAGCCAAGATTTACTGGTTTTGTGCTGCCTTAGGAACTGGATTTACACCAGGAGCTCTCACCCTGCTGCAAAACCAGCACAACCCTCCTGAACAGCCACGAGCTTCAGCGTTGTGAGGACACCTCTGATGTCTGAGCTCTGCAAACGCTGTGGAAAGCCAAGAAATGACCCAAAATCATCCCTTCTCTCTCTGCCCACCCCCTCCCCCTTTTGCAAAGGAGACTGTGTGACAGGTCAGGATATTTCTGCCTTCCCCAAAGGTCTGTGTTGGCCCTGGAAGCAGCACCCCAAGGGAAGGACACGATGTGCACATATTTGCTGATGTACTGGCAGTGCAGCTGCAGCTTTGATCAGCTCAGGGCTTCAGGAGTGGCTGGTGGTCTCTGTCCACTCCCTGCCCAGCAGAGAAATCCATGCTATGGCTGAAAGCTTTGACATTTGCCTGTTGTCTGGCATCACATCAAGGATGTCCTTTTTGGCCACCATTGGGAAAAGCAACCCAAATATAACCAGACAATCAACTGACCTGTTCTTTAAAAAATCATCCAATTCCTGTTCCATGATCTCCTCCTCCCCAGTGGTCAGAAACCTTCTGTTAACTTCCAGACTGAACTGTTTCTTGGCCAGTACAAAGCCCCTTGTCACTCTGCCAAAGTTAATCTTTAGCTTAAGTAGAACGAACAACAAGGAGAAAAATAACATTCCCTTTGCTTTACCAGTGGGATACAGAGAACCCCCAGGTCTGCACAAATGGCCTTAACACAAGCACTGTCTTCCTCAGCCCACTGCCTAGTTAAAAAGCCAAAAAAAAAAAAAAAGCTCATTTTATCTCTAACACATCACAGTCATAAATCCATCCCTACTCAAGGCAAAAGAGCTCTGTCAGCCCCAAGATGATGGATGGCTCGTGGGCATTGGGAAATCCTGCCTGAAGGCACTGAGGGGTTAACACAGAGTCTTCACAGCCCAGCACAGAGTCCCCAGGAATGACTCTGGGGCCCCCAGGAACGACTCTGGAGCCTCCAGGAACGACTCTGGAGCCTCCAGGAACGACTCTGGTGTCTGGGATCAGAGCTTTATCACCATCTCAATTCATGCACAGCCCAACTATGACTAATGGGAGGTTGTGGAGGGAGTGGGAAGAGGGGTAAGGGAGCTCTATCAGATCTCTGACAAAGTCAGACCACAGCTGGTTGCAATAAGGGGAAGGGATGGAGGTGGTGGTGCATATGTGCAGCTCCAGGGCTCAGGAATATCTCAGATGGAAGCTGTGCTGCAGGCACATCTCACAGCAGCTCCCCTGAGCTCCCTGACAGCCAAACCACCCATCAGCCCCATCAACACACAGCACACTTTGTCTCCACAGCAGTTTTCTGCCAGGCAAGTATTAGTGATCAACCACTGCACCACATCCACGGGGAAGAAGACAGCAAGGAGGAGGCCTGGGTGTGCCAAGGGGAGACAACAAAACCTGGGATTAAACCAGTCCAAAGAGACTCAGGGAAGGGACAGAGCAGAGCAGAGCACGGGACAGTCACAGTGACATCCCTGGAGAAGGGTCCAAGTGCTGGAGGTCAGGCTGGACCTGGCACACAGCACCCTGGAGCAGGATGGATGCTGTGCTCCCACAGAGGAGGAGGCACAAACAGCAGGGAAGACATGGAGAAGGTGGATGTAATCCCAAGTTTGAGGTAATTCAGACACAAATGCCAAAGACTCCTCGATTTTTCCATCCCTTGTTACAATGGAAGGGACCAACCACCTCACAAGATCATGGCCTACATCCCTACACGTGAGGGTTGGGGGTTTTGGGAGACCAAATCAGTAAGAAAGAGCCTAAACCCTGGAAAGGAGAGGAGCCAGGGTTGGTTCTTCTCCTGCTGTTGAAAGAACCGGGCACTGCAACTGCTTCTGCCTGTTGGTGTGGCCAGGGATGGCTCAGGGAGAGTTCTCCCAGTGTTCAGGAACAGCTCGAGAGCCGGGAGGAAAACAAAACAGCTTTTTCTTGGAGGCTTCGGAGCAGCAGAGAGCAGCAGATGAAAGCTCCATCCCGCCGCGTTCCCACAGCCCCAGGCTCCCAGGATGACCCTGGGGGATGGATCTGCCACAGGAGCAGGGACACGAGGCCTCCTGAGCCACGGGAACACGCAGGGAATCCGCCCAGGAAGACTTCCCAGGAGGGAAAGGCAGCACTGTGCTGACCCTCCTGAGCTGCCTCTCCCAGGGGATCCCATCTCACCACCCCTTCTTCCCTCCCTTCCCCTCAGAAAGCAGGGATGTGGGAACCCATCTCACCACCTCTTCTTCCCTCCCTTCCCCTCAGAAAGCAGGGATGTGGGAACCCATCTCACCATCCCATCTTCCCTCCCTTCCCCTCAGAAAGCAGGGATGTGGGATCCCATCTCACCATCCCATCTTCCCTCCCTTTCCCTTGGAAAGCAGGGATGTGGGATCCCATCTCACCATCCCATCTTCCCTCCCTTTCCCTTGGAAAGCAGGGATGTGGGATCCCTGGAGCGGCCTCTCACACTCTGTGAGAGGCTCACACACAAGCTGTGGTCACCCCTTTGTCCTCCCTGATCCCTTGATGCTGCCCAGCCCTGATGTTTTCTCTTCCAGCTCAATTTTAAACTCCAAGCCAGCTCCAAAACCAGAAAAAAAACCAAAAGAATTTTAAATTAAAAAAAAGAGAGAGAGAAAAGAGAAAAGGAAGTATCACTTCATCATTAGGAGATATTTAAGTGATTCCAAGATTTATCCTTTCTTTTAGTTCGTACTCCACACTTGAAGCCCACAAAAAAAGAAGCACACAGGACATCAAAGGCTTCCAGTATAAAATGGCCTGTAAACCTTGAGGGACTGGGACTGAGAAAACCTTTTGTGAAGGTGAAACCTTCAAAGGAGGAACAAAATCGTCTCTGGGCTTTGTAGTGGCTCCCTGAATCAGAGTGAAATTCAGGCCTAATCCAACATTTCTCTTTATTTAACTTCCACTCTCAGTAAGTCATATGGCAAAGCCAAGGTTAGTGGTTTCTCAGCTATGGGCAGGACACATCCTGTACATTTATTTTTTAAACTTCTGAGCTGAAAAATCTCAAAAAATGTGGCTCAGGAGCAAACCAACCTGTTACATCAGCAAAGGAACTGCTTTAAAATAAGAATAAGAACAAGGGGGGTTAGATATTACAAATAATCTCTTTTTTTTCCCCTTGGTAAAATCCTGACAGGATTCCAAAGCGACTGAGAATTAGAGGAATGGATTTAAAGAGAGTGTTCCAAGTATGGGGGAAATAAAGTGAATTAGGGGGATGGATTTAAAGGGAGTGCTCCAAGTGTGGGGGAAATAAAGTGAATTAGAGGAATGGATTTAAAGGGAGTGCTCCAAGTGTGGGGGAAATAAAAAAATACAGTTTTAACATAAGAATGGAAAATCTAAGTGGGGTAGGGAAGTGATGGCATCACTTTATAAAGTGCATTTACTATCACATATTAGCATATTATTATCATATATTAACATTTAACCTGTATTAGATTCTACATAATCCCATTTACAGACACACAAGTAATTAAGAAACTTGGATCACTCCTACTTGTTTATGGAATTTAGAGAATCATGGAATATCCCAAGTTGGAAGGGACCCACGTGGATATCAAATCCAACTCCTGACTCCACAAAGAGCAGCCTAAAATTTGGACCATGGCAAGCTTGGCTTTAAACATCTCTTTGTCTTCATTCAGCTTTAAACCCACCCCATGTGTTTCACTCCAAATGGTGCCAACCTCAGCTTTACAAAATGTTGCTTCCCATCTTGGCCCCCTTTTCCAAACTGGGATCCACTGGTCCTTCCAAGCTTTTTCCTGGAGCAGGGAGATATTCCAGAGGTGGGCACGAGGGATCCAGCACAGAAGGCTGGGGAATTAACCCCCAGCCTGCAGGATGCTCTGAGAGCAAAGCCAGGAAAAAATCCCACATAATCTCTTTCTGGCACTTGGAATCTCTCAAAAAAAAAAAAGAAAAAAAAATGCCTTTATAGTTTTGACCCCTTGCTAAGCTCAGGAGAAATTATGGCTTCAGTGAGAGAGCTGAAGGCAGCTCTTTTTGCCTCTCCTTGCAAACAAAACTCTACTTTTTGGATGGATGTGCTCATGGGTGGGGATTAATGGCTTTTATAGCTTCCTGGTATTGTGGCATGTGCATTTTTTTCCCCTCTTTTTTTTGCATCCTGCCTCATTGGAGCAGGCCTTGGCTTGCAAACAGCCCCTTCCTGCAGCTTCTATTAATAGCCCTTGCTTCCAGCTTTCCCCTGGAATGGGTTTGGTTTTTTTTTCAACTGGTCTAATTAAGTGTCATCCAAAGCATGCATGAGATTTTTCTTGGGCTTCAGCTAATGAACACCACCACCAGGAAGGAGAAAAACTACTTGATGTGGACAATATAAACCTGAATTAGGGTCAGATGTTACCAAAATTGTGTATGCAATAAAACCATGTACTCAGGGCTCCAGTTGCTATTCTAAACTGCAGTTTTACTCATTATTTCCTGCTCCTACAAGCATTAAATGTGCCCTATTGTTTAAGAGGAGTTTATAAGGTGAAAATCCTTTAACATTGAAGCTTAACTGTTAGCAGGCAGATTTCCCCTACCCAAAACTTGAAATAGCAGCTTGATCACTATAAACACATCTGCCTGTTTAATACCACTTAATCCCCACAGCAATTGCATGTGATGAAATCTGGTGAATTTATTGAGTTGTACATTCTGTCACAAGGCATTTTATGGAGAGGCTGTAATTAAACTCAGCCCTGGTAATTGCACAGCTCCCTAACTTCAGAGTCTGGAGCTGTTGTGGGGCTGTGGCTGCAGAGTTCTCCTGGCACTGGGGTGAACTGGGAAAGCAAGTGGAATAAAATCAATATACATGAACTGGCAGTCAGGCCCTTGACTGCCCCAAAGAGCTTCATAGAAGATTTATCCCATAATCACAGACCTTACTTCAACCAGAGACTTCCAATTCTCAGCTGGTAAAACACCACAATCCCTTCTAATTTTACCTGGGTATCATGACCCTTTTATGTGTCAAGAAACTGAGCTACCAAAAGCTCTCCTGTCCAATAACAAAAGTTGTTTCCAAGTTAAACCTCCCAGTAACAAAAATTCTGATTTAAGTATTGAAACCCAACCTCCAGCTCAGCATAGGAGGAGACCTCAGCATCCATTCAGGATAGAAAGAGACCTCAGCACTTCTTCTGAGCTCAAAAAATCCCAAATTAAGGAACCAAGAAGAGTCTCACATCTCCCATGTTCTGATTTCATCCCAATTCCTCCTCTCAGACACACTCCAGGTCCTGGGTTTGATCCATGGCAAGGAAGGACAGCAACAAGATCACTCTGAAGGCAACTGTTCCGTGTACCTGGTGCACCTAAACTGCTGCACTTGAAGGTGATTAGAAGCCAAATACAGGATGTTTTTGAACACTCTGGCTCCAGCAATCAGAATTTAGCTCTGGCTATTTGTGGGGATTTATTCCCACATTATTTTACCGTGGGGTTTTTTCCTCCCCCAAGAAAAGATACCGGAATAAAGAGATTATTCTGAAGAGTAACATCCCGGCACAGAGCAGCACTTCCAGTGCTAATCCAACTACCCAAGGGCTGTTCTCCTGCACGAGTCTGCCAAACTAAGATAAAAAGCAGCTTAAATGACATCACATGTTGTTTTCTGTCAGTTTAGGCCCAGTTGACTGGACTCAATGCACAGAAATCAGAAGCTGGACCAGGCTCAGAAGAATCAGACTTATCTGTGCTGCCCTGATTACATCCTCAGCCTGCAATGCTGTTCCCTTATTCCCTCCCTGATGTCATCCAGATATTTCACTTGTCCTTTTTGCTGATTGCCTCCAAAATACAATTAATAAGTGAAGGCCAGCTGGACACAAACACAAAGAGCAATAACTAATAACCCTCTCTAGCAGCTGGAATGATGATGTATTAAGGTCAGATCAAAAAAAAAAAGGCTCCATCTCTTCCCAGTACAGGTTTATGGCACATCCAAGCTGTGCTTGTACCTCAGGAGGTCTCCACGGCAGAGGAGGAGGAGGAGAGCCAACTTCAAAGGAGATATTTAAGTGATTCCAAGATTTATCCTTTCTTTTAGTCATACTCCACACTGGAAGCCCATGAAAAAAGAAAAAAAGCACACAGGACATCAAAGGCTTCCATATAAAATGGTCTGTAAACCTGGAGGGACTGGGATTGAGAAAAACCTTTTGTTTGTAGCCAGGGATTTCAAGTGAAGACAAAACACAGCCAGAGCAGCACATCCAAGGGGCAAGAGCTGGATCAGGAACAACGGGACAAAGGATCACGTGTCCCTCTCAGGTCAGTGGAGATGGATCCTGCCCGTCAGGCTTTTTCCACTACCCAGGGAGCTGGAATTTGCATCATTATCACCAAGTTTTGGCTTCTTCAGCTTCATTTCGTGGCCCACAGTTGTCTCAGGAGAGTTGCCTCCTGCAGCAAAAACTGCAGGATGGCAGTTTTTACAATGGAAATCTGTTGTGGTTCTGAGAGAGCTTTGTGTTTTCAGGATTAGAAAAATAATTTTTTTTCCCCCTCGAAGTAAATGTGAAGAGTTCTGATTCTAAATAATTACTTTTGAAATTTTTTTTAACAGAGCTTGTGAGGGGAAAAGCAGGAGGGGAAATTCAGCTTGGTGCACCTGTCCTTTCCCTCTGTGTGTTTGCCACAAAAACATCTCCCCCAGCTGGACAAGGCCCAGACACTTCCCCTCCTCGTGGCTGTGATGAAGTGACATCCTGTTGGGAGGAAAAGGTTGTCACCAATCAGCATCACACCACTGCCACTTGTGGGGAGAGTCCCCAGCCTGGCTCACTGAAACCACTGGCAGCTGTCACCCAGAGCCACAGCCAGGGCAGCAGGAGGGAGTCAGAGCTCAGTGTCACTGCTCATGGGGACACCTGGGGTGGGATGGGACGTGCAGGTGCAGCAGGACCTGTTTTCTAACAGAGCCTCTGCAGGACAGAGATCAGGCAGCACATTCACCCCCCCACACACAGCAGTTTTCTGAATCTCTGCTGCTCCTCCCTAAGGCTGATATTGGCTGTAAATGAGCTCTGTAATCACTGACCTGTAGGAGGTCCTAACTAGATTATCCTCAGCTCAAACAGACACTCCTGGGACAGCCCCCAGCTGCTGAACCTCCCTCTCCAGGTCTGACACGGCCCAGCCTGGCCTGGGGTCTTCCCAGGTCCACCTTTGAGGATGGGCAAGTTGGAGAGGATGGGCATCCCCTGCCCTGCCAACCCAGAGCCAGACACTCAGCCTGGGGCTCTTCCAACCCCAGACCTCCAGGACAAACTGGTTTGGGAAACTCCCACAGACGGGATCTGACTTTTAGTTGAATTTTTTTTTTTCATTTTAAGCTGCACTAAGCTTTGAGGGCCAGCTGCTGCATTCTGCACCTCGGCTTCATTTCCTGTCTCAAACATGATACTGGAAGGAAATTCCTCCCTGGGAGGGTGGGGAGGGGCTGGGATGGAATTCCCAGAGCAGCTGTGGCTGCCCCTGGATCCCTGGAAGTGTCCAAGGCCAGGCTGGAGCAACCTGGGCTAGTGGAAGGTGTCCCTGCCCATGGCAGGGGGTGGGATGAGATGAGTTTTAAGGTCCCTTCCAAGCCAAACCATTCCACGATTCCATGATCAGCCAGAACTGCCCCTGGATCCGTGCAGGACACTGGGTAGGAATCACTCTGCTCCTGCTACCCTAATTCTACTCCTAAGAACAACCTGCACATCTCAGCTTTTCTCCACCTGCTGCTGTGCTACAGAACTTTCTGATTTCACAGTGGAGAAAGTCTCTGCACCTCAGTCTGAAAAGTATTTTGTACCCCATCAGTAGCTGAACTCTTCTCTTTGGACACTGAGGCTAATCCTGAGGAATCTTATCTGCAATAAAGCCTGTTGGGAATTATCATTAACTGTCACCCACTCTGGAATGAGAGTTTTGAATCAATACTGGTGTATTTAAACAGAGAATCCTGTGACACAGCCCCCAGCTGCTGAACTGGCCCCTCAAACATTCTGGGATCTTCCCAGAGCCATGAAAAACCCTAAATTTGGGGGCACAAAGCATCACATCCTCACTGTGCTGTAGTTTGACGACTTCCCCCCTTGCCTGCAGAAAAAAAGAAATGGTTCTCAAGGAACTCCTTCCCCAGCTCCTGCTGCCTGCAGGCTGTGCCAGGGAATTTCATTCATATGTAAAACACCCAGAGTCCCCCAGATTCCAAAAATATCCACCCTGCACACATGTAGCTGCTTCAGGAACAAAGCAATCTGGTGAAAACACGCCCAAGAAGTGGCTGAAAGGGGAACTTCCAAAAGCATGGACCCTTCTGATGGGCTTTGAAAACCCACCACGGCATTTTCCAGGCGATATTTGCCTGGTGAATCCATTTTATCACTTAGAACAGGACCCAGGAAGCCAAAAACACTTTCCTCTGCATCTGCACTGGGATGGATGGGGAAATATCTCATTGCTTGGTGGTGGCACCTAGTGTTTCCCAAATTGGCAGCTCTACACAAAAATGATCACTTTTGACTTATAATATTCTTATAATATTATACTTATAAGTATATATAATACTTATATATTATATATAAGTATATATTATATATATTATAATATATATGTAATAAATATATATTATAATACTTATACTCATTAATATGAGGTAATTAATTTGAATTAAAGCTACAAGCCCTCAGCAAAGCCACCTCCCACTGTGGACAGCCAGCAGGGAGGAATTAAAGGACATTCCCACTGTTTCAGGGGTAGTCCCAGCACTAACTGCAGTGTCCCAAGGGAAGGAAAGGGTTTTCCCAGGAGCCATAACTCCTAAGTGCCCATCTCTGCATTCCTGGTGAATGCACAGGGCTTCCATGGGAGTGAGGGCTGGGAAAAGCTGCAGGCACAGCCCCGAGCTGGTCCCAACTGGCAGTTTCTAAGCAAGGCTGAAGTTGTGCCAGACAGGAGGAGCTCATTTGTATTCCTGAAACATTTCTCCCTCTCACCAGAAAGATTAAAAAAAAAAAAAAAAAATCCAGTTCCTAAGAAACAGATGGGATCTATGGACTGAAGGGGCTGAAGGAGAGAGGGGAAAAACCACTCTGCTGATGGAAGACATCAAATCCCACTTCACAGACAAGGCTCCCAAATCCACCCCAAGTGGGAAATCCTACAGGGAGTCGGAGCTTTTCCTTCTTTCAGGCACCACTTGCTTCCTTCCCCTGCCACACAAAAAGCAGGGAGTTAAAAGCTCCTGTCTGCCCAGGGTGGTTTCTGCTGAGTCAAGCTCAGGGGAAGGCACAAGAAGCCAAGGAATTGGACACCAGTAGGAAGGCAAAAAAAATCCCTGCCCAGAAAAAGAGGCCAAGAAAAGAGCCCCAGGCACCATTTCCTGCTGCTTCCTTTAAGGCCTTGTCTGGACTTGAAGGTGATTAAGGCAGTTTATCCAGCGAAGTTTAACACACATGGCCTGAAAACCCAGCACAGACAGCTAATGGTGTTATATTAAGGCAGGTGGGTAACTATATTTTATTTTTTAAGGGTTTTTTTCCCATCTGCAGTAGACAGGTTTTACCTGGAGGACCCAACTCTTCCACCTGCATCCTTCAAAATATCACAGACATTTTCCATTAATGGAAGGGGCTCTAAAAGACAGGACACACCAGAGATGCCTGCTGGCTCTTTACTTCTCCTTTTTAAGGCCTGGGACTTGGGGATGAGAGCTCTGGACATGTGAAAGCAAGAACTTCTGGGACCTTTGGGACTTTTCACAAGGCCATGCAGTTATAGGACAGGGGGGGGATGGCCTTAAGGTGAAAGAAGACAGGATTAAATGAGATATTAGAAAGAAATTCTTAACTGTAAGGGTGGGGAGGCCCTGGCACAGGTTACCCAGAGAAGCTGTGGCTGCCCCAGTCCTGTAAGTGTCCAAGGCCAGGTTGGAGCAACCTGGGAGAGTGGAAGGTGTCCCTGCCCATGGCAGGGGGTGGCACTGGATGGGCTTTAAGTTCCTTTCCCACCCAAACCATTCCAGGGTTCTACAAGAAAAGCAGTTAAAAGCAGCTCTTCAAAGAACATGAACTCATCTCCCAGCAGTGGGAAAGCAGCACTCCTGATCCCCAGCATTATATGGAATCAGAGGTATTAAGTGCTATTGCATAAACAGACAACATTGGTTATTTCTGCTGAGCAAGAGCCAAATCCCTCTTTTTTGGATGCATGGAAAAATCTAGGTCAGTCCCATCTGCAGGAAAACTGTCAGTGCTGCTGCCATTTCCACCCTCCTGTGTTCACAACCAGGCTCCAGCACGTGTGGAATATTCTCCGTGCCCTCCTTCCTCTGCAGTGATGGGATGGAGCAGGTCCAGAGCAGAACAGGGCAAAACAAACCCAGCCAGGGCCCCCCTCACCTGCTCCTTAAAAAAATCAGCCTTGTCAAGGGGCAGAAGGATGGGAGAGGAGCAAGGGGAGGATCCAGAGCTGCCCTGGAGAAGGCAGAAGATGGGAAAAGAGGGAATAATCTATCTGACTCACAAACAAGCCCTGCTGGGTGGTTTCAGAGGATTCCCAACACCAGGCACAGGGATTTCACCTTCCAGCACTGATGGCCCAGCCTGAATATGTGAGAACCAGGGTTACAGAGCCAGGGTTACAGACACCATCACCCCCCAGGCACAGCTCCTCAGCTCCTCCAGTCCTTGGCTGCTCCTGTTCCTCACAGGAGCCCGTTTTCTCAGTGCTGAGATGACAAACAATAGCTGCAGCCCAAAGAGGGGGGGAAAAAACCCCCAGCACACCCAGCCCAACACACCCCACATCCCAGGGCTGCACAGCTGCTTCCTCCTGTGCTCTCTGGCAAAGGACATCAAGGGCTTGGCAGATTCCAGCCAGCTCCCAGCGAGCCCCCCTTTGGAAATCCCAGCAGAACAATAGAGGATCCCATCCAGCACTGCTGGGAGGCTGGAGCAGGGCAGGCTGTGCCTGGACAGTAGCTGCACACCCCGGGCAGGCTGAGCCTAATGGACTTAGAGGGGTTTAAGAGCTCGGGAAGAGGAGCTCGCACCAGGGAACTGCCCATCTCTGCTGACAGCCCCACTCTCTCATTAAGGATTTTAAGCCTGCCCTGAATGAAAGCAACAAACACACCAGCAGGAAGCTGGGAGTCGGTGGAGCGAGGAGATTTAGTGGGAATCAGTGCCCAGGCTGCAGTGGGGGGGGGATAAAAAGCACCAAGGGCAGCTGAGAAAGGGCCACGGGGACTCTGCACGACGGGCAGTGCCATCCCCTAAATCACAGAGTCCAAGGGAACCTCCACCCATATAAAGCACCAATCATTTTTTCCAGAAGCAAGTGGACATTTTCACTACATTTCTAGAGAATTAAGCATTTCTTTGCTGCAGAAGAAGCAGTGCCAGAAAGCCAAAGAGCCCCAGAGCCAGGGCTGGTCCAGCCGCACAGTTCCTCTTTCATCTCTGGGTGCAAAGAGAAACAAAACTGGGGCTGGTGCCTGGGGAACAATGCAGTGCTGTGTACACACAGCCAGGGACTTGGTGAGACACTGCAGCTCTGTGGTTGCTGCTTTTGGATGCAAAATGCTTGGTTTTATAATTCCAGCTCAGCCACAAGTCACTGCGTGACCACTGCTGTCACCTCCTCCTGTGCCTCTGCTTCCCTCCTCCTCCTCCCCTCACCATTTAGACTCTTGCTCTCCACCAGGATAAAACTGACCCTGATAATATAAAATAAAAGCACCCAGAGTGAGGTAGAATATGATATAGTCTTCACTGGTTCATCTAAATACCTTTCTAAACCCCACTCTAAGCTCACACAGCCTTATACTCTGACCTCTTTTGGGGCAGCTCCACTCCCCCAAGTCATGCTCAGATCAAAAACCAAGAGGTGAGGAAGCCACCTGGAAACATTCCCTTCCAGCAAGGTGGTGACCTTCAGGACGACCTGGGAGAGACCTGGTGTCACCACACTACAAATTTGACTGAGCTGAGCAGCTCAAAACCTGCTCAAAACCTGCCCACGAGCTCCTTAATAGCAGGGTAAGGAATTAGGAAGCTGAAGGCAGCCCATGTGAGGCTCCTGAACCTCCCAAGATACACAGGCTCATATCCCCAGTGTCCATCTCCATGTTATTAGGAGAACTGCTAGACAAGTTCAAAAGGCAGCTGCCTTCCAAGTCACCAAGCCAGGAAAAGCTATAATTTCTCTCACTGTAATTTCTCTCTATGATTATAACAGTGGTTGACTGAGTCAACACAGGCAATGTCAGCAAGAGATTTCACCCAAGGACAGCAGAGACCCAGGGAAGAGGCAGAGCTTGGGAGGAGGGGCTGAAATGTGTGTGGGAGCTGGCCTGGATAGCTGGAGTTCTCACTGGGATATTAAACAGGCTCGAGGATCAGAGAGACAGTAAATATACAGAGCTTAACTTCATCCCTTCCCAAGGGCTGGGAGCAGAGGAAGGTGATCCTGCCTCTGCTGAAATCACAGGGAGTTTTCCCACTGGTTTTGATGGGGATTTTACCCATCACAGGCAATAAGCAACCAAACCATCAGCAGGCTGGGAGAGGCCACCCTGGTCCTGGCACTGAGTCTTCCTCCTCCAACAGCTCCAGGGACTGCTTCATATCCTGGGGCATCAACCTATTTCAAGGTGGGAAAAGAGGGGCTCAAAAACAGGGTGTCCTGTGCAGGGACAGGAACTGGACTTCAGTGACCCTGACGGGTCCCCTCCAACTCAGAGACACTCTGTGATTCTATAAAAAAATGCCATTTTTAGCTCACAGAAATTGTGGCTCTGTGGATGAGAAAGAACCTCTTGTAAAGGGCAACTTCAGGCAAAACTCTGGAAGGACTGTTCTCTTTCCATGGAATACAGGGCAGCTCAGGGAAGCAACCCTGATGGGTTGGAGCATCCCTAATACACCTCCCTCCTGCAAAACCTTCTGTGGATCGTTCTGGAATCCTCCTTTCATCCTAATGCCCAAACACTGCATTCTGACATTTGAAAAGGGCCAGAATCCAAGTTTTTTTCCAGAGCAATGTTATCCTAAAACACACAGGGCCATTCCCCCTCAGCTGACGGGCCCACACTAATATTGTTTTAAGGTGGGGACAGAGAAAAAGGGTCGTGCCAGTTGTCATCTCAGAGCAACAGCCCTATCACAACAGGTCATGTGAGCCCAGCAAAACCAACTCTGTTTGTTCCTACATCAGCAAAGTCAGCTGGAGCCTTGCCTTTGGCACTGGGGAGGGCAGAGACAGAAGGATCATAGCTGGAATTCCTGCTCAGATGGCCCCGGGGGAACCAGCAGCCAGAAAAGAAATCAACCCTAATTCCTCAGTGAAGCAACCTCGGGAGGGCTCAGGAAACCAAGGGCTGTGGGGAGCACAGAGAGTGTGGAGAGAAAAAAACTGGGATCAGCACCCCCAGCCCCTCTCCCTCATCCCAGCTGAGCAGGGGGTGAGTTGGGAATTGGAGCCAGAACCACTTCCCACCGGGATAAATCACTACAGACAACACAGGTGCCCCATTTGATCCCAGAGTCCACTTGATTCCCCACCTCTGATGCTGCAGTGATGAATTGACTGGAAAGGGCAAGGGAAGCAAAGGAGAACAGGGCTTGGAAACAACAGGTTACATTCCTGAACTCCTGTGTGCTCCCCCTGGGAATTAAAGGAGCAACGTGGAATCTGAGCTGAGCTGCAAAGGAGCTCCACTGAAACTCCAGGTGAATTCCTGGCACTGCTGAGGTCGAAGCCCAAACTCTCTGTTACTTCCCCAAAGCCAGAATTTCACCCCAAATTTTGACAAACCAACCATCAGTAGGAAACGTGCCCAGGACTCTTGTTTTAATTTCACTGTGAACCGTATGTAAAATAAATATTTCCCTACAATGACTGGAAAGCAAAACAGCCTCAAAGCCACCCTCCTGCATGAAAATGGGAAATAAACTGAAGCATGAAGCCGACCAACCTGTTTGCTTGCCCAAAATTAGGGCTGTGTATAAACAGATGGAGCAAAGGTATTTGTAAATAAATCACATCAAGTTTGCTTAAAGTACAAATGAAGAAATGTGGGGGGTTTTTTTCCACAAATCTCACATCCAAAAAGGCTTTTTTTTCCCCCAAAAAAGCCCAGGAACAGAGGCACACGGTGGGACACGTGCCCATGGGAGGAGCAGGTTCTTTGGAAAAGTCCCAGTATTTAAAATATACAATGATACAGCTCTGAGAGTGCAATTTTCAGGCTGTAATTTGTCTGCAATATTATGAAGCCAGCTCGCTAAACACTGTCCTACTTATCACAAAAGGAAAAAAAAAAACCCTCTGCCATCAACCACATCCCACCTGCTCTGGGAAAGGCCACCCACCAAGAGCACGTTCAGGAGGGCAGCTCTCCCTGCTCCAGCCTGGAAAAAAACTCCTGCAAACGCTGGAATTCTGCTGAGAGAACAGCTGAGCTGACACAGGGGCTGAAGCTTTGAAGCCTGGTTGGATCATTTATCCTGATTTCCACAGCTCCAGTGGCTGATTCCCACCCTTCCATCATCCTCATCAGTCCAATTCATGTCCTTGCTATGAAGCTTTGGTTTTTGTTCAGAGATATTTTGTATTTTGGTGTCTTAATGTGAGACACTCAGGAGGGTCAAGTTTAGTGACCTGTCTACTGTCATCATCCAAACCGTGCTTGTTTTCCACAGCTATAAAAAGACAATTTGTAAAAAGGGGGGTTCTCCTCCCACCTCCCCGACTCAGAGACGTGTTCCCAGCACCATTAGAAGGATATTCAGGTATATTCAGTCCCAAAAGCAATGGACATATTTGCAAATAAAGGAAGTCCAGGTGTTTCTGAAGCACGAGGCTCTGCAGGGGTAAAATCAGGCAACCAAACTAAAGGGCTGCTCCAGAAAATTTTGCCAAAGCAATTTCTGCCTGAAACATTTTTCAAAAAGTGCCACTGAGGGAAACAATGCTGCTGAAAGGTCGGAGGCAGGCGACAGAGAATGTTATTTTGATCTAATTCAGCTTAACAAGGAAGAACAAAATGATAATTCAAGTGTGAACCAGGTGTATTAATAACAAAGGAACGACCAATGGAACGAAGTCAATGAACTGAAGCTGAATTTTCTGAAAAGAAAACACCATTTCAGTGCTATTCATTTAAACTGACAGCAAAGACTTGAAGAAAAACTGGATATTAGTGCACACAATGGGATGGTCCCCAGCTCCTCTCCCACTTCACATTCCCTGGGTGAGGTTACCTTCGTACACAAACCTCACACTCTGAGGGAAGAACACCATGAAAAACCATTTTCCAGGTTATTTTAGGAAGATTTATTTGAAGCATTAGGCCAAGCTCACAGGCCAGGCTGTGTCTGCACCACTGGCTCCTACTCCCAAGCTCCAGATCAATCAACCCAAGTCCAGGGATCAACCTCCAAGAGATGAGGATGTTCCAGTCCAAACAGAGCTGGGTTTGAACTGAGGAGGGTTAGGCTCATCCCTGGCTGTGCCTGAGATCTCTTTATATCCCTGGATTGGACAAGATATCCATGGATTGTACCAGCACCTGTCCTGAACCGTGGGCTTTTATTCCCCTGGGCTTGAACTCCCCTCCTGTGCAAGGGCAGCACCTCAGAGCACACAAAAGACTGAAAGATGCTCAGACATTGCACCACTTCACATCTTTAACACTCATCCCTGTGTGCAGCAACAGATTCCAGGGCACCATGGAAGAGTTCACACTGCCACAGAGGGGTTTGTTTTTTCTCCAGCTCAGACAACATTCCCAACAATGACTTGCTGACGGAGTTTTAAGACCCTGGCTCTGACAGGCCAAGCAACACAAGCAGGGACAGAGAGGTTGGAGCTCATTCCTGAGGCATTTTGGAGGCAGAGGGGAACACCCTGAGTGTCTAATCCTGGTGTCAGCAGAACAGTCAGTCTGTCTGCCTTTTTATTTTGAGGTATTTTCACTTCCCAGTCCCTCTCTTCCCCCCAAATGAGGAAACGAGCACAAAAGGAACCATCTTAACAAAAATCCGGTGCTAAAGCTGAAGTGGGCACGTGAAAATCCTTAAATAAGTGGCCCAGTTCTCAAAGACACACAGAAAGAACACTGGCATGGAGCTCCTGGGTGTGAACAGTATGAGGGACATCTGTCCACAGACATCGTGGAGACAGGAACTGAGGCACAGGAACGTGGGGGAATCTGCTCCTCAGCCTGGAACCAGAGGTCACAGTGTGACTGGTTTCAGCAGGAGCAGACCCAAAAATCTGCTGAAGTCACACAGGCAGCCAGGTAAAGCCTGCCAGGGGGAAATGACTGCCAGCTGTGAGGTGGAGAAGTCCTGGGGTCTTGCCTTTCCACCTCTACTCCCACCCCTACACCAGCTCTTCTCAGCAGCCTGGACAGACCTCAGAAAGCACCTGGGCCCAAACGTGGGACTCACAGAGCTCCTGAGCTCATCTGAGACAGAGATTTGCTGGGACAGAAAAACCAGGCACTTACTGATCATGGTGGTGCCTCCAGCCAGGGCAGCCTTGGTCCCTTGGAAGAAGTCATCAGCAGATGTCATGCCCTGCTCTGGCATCTGGAAGCGGGTGTGGACATCGATCCCCCCGGGAATCACCATCCTGCCGTGGGCTTCGATGGTCTTCACCCCCCCGGGCACAATCAGGTTCTCCCCGATTTGCCTGGGGACAGAAGGAGGTTCCCAAGAGCAGGTGAGGCACAGCCAGGTGTAAACAGACACCCCTGGGCTAATTAACCTGGCTGTACTTTGCTTTTTCCACCTAAAGGAGGGCACAGGAGCAGCACAACACAGGGCTCAGAGGAATTTATCCTTCCCCTTGGAGCAGCTGCCTAAGTGAGAGTGGGGGATCAATTCCTTCAGGACATCAGGGTGATAATAAAGGAATTATTTTATATTTTTGTTTCCATATTTATATTTTTTATATATTTATGTATTTATATTTTATATATTGTATCAATTATATATATAAAAATATAAATTATAAATACATTTATAATAAAGTAATTACCTTATATTTGTGTTTATTTATATTTCTATCGTGGTTTATATTTATTTATATTTTATATATATTATCAATTATATATAAATATAAGTTATAAATATATTTATAATAAAGGAATTATTTTATATTTTTGTTTATTTCTATGGTGGTTTATATTTATTTATATTTTCTACATTGTATCAATTATATATATAAAAATACAAATTATAAATATATTTATAATAAAGGCACTATTTTATATTTTTTGTTTGTATATTTCTATTTCTATCACAATTATATTTATTTATATTTTCTATATTGTATCAATTATATATATAAAAATACAAATTATAAATATATTTATAATAAAGGTATTATTTTATATTTTTTTGTTTGTATATTTCTATTTCTCTCGCAGTTTATATTTATCTATTTACATTTTCTATATTGTATCTATTATATATAAATTATATATATATTTATAATAAAGGAATTATTTTATATTTTTGTTTATATATTTATATTTCTATCATATTTTATATTTATCTATTTATATTTTCTATATGGTATCAATCATATATATAAAAATATAAATTAGAAATATATTTATAATAAAGAGATTATTTTATATTTTTGTTTATACATTTATATCGTGGTTTATATTTATCTATTTATATTTTCTACATTGTATCAATTATATATATAAAAATATAAATTAGAAATATATTTATAATAAAGGAATTGGTTTATATTTTTGTTTATATACTTGTCTATCATGTTTTATATTTATCTATTTATATTTTCTATATTACATCAATTATATATATAAAAATATAAATTATAAATATATTTATAATAAAGGGATTATTTTATATTTTCGTTTGTATATTTATATTTCTGTTGTATTTTACATTTACCTATTTATATTTTATATATTATATCAATTTATATATATAAATTGGTATAAATGTATATAAATAGATTATATTTTTATGTATTTATATATTTATATATAGTAAGAATATATTCTTTATATAAATATAAATTAGAAATATATTTATAATAAAGGAATTATTTTATATTTTTCTTTAGACATTTACATTTCTGTTGTATTTTATATTTATCTATTTATATTTTATATATCCATTTATATACATAAATTGATATAATTTATATATAGATATACATTTATATAAATATATATTTATATATTTATATATAGTATAAATATATTATTATATAAATTTACATATTTATATATAGTATAAATATATTATTATATAAATTTACATATATATAGTATAAATATATTATTATATAAATTTACATATTTATATATAGTATAAATATATTATTATATAGATTTACATATTTATAGTATAAATATATTATTATATAGATTTACATATTTATATATAGTATAAATATATTATTATATAAATTTACATATTTATATATAGTATGAATATATTATTATATAAATTTATATAAATATAAATTAGAAATATAGTTATATTTTAATAAAGGAAGGAAAAGGAGCCCCTGTGGCAGGTGGGGAAGGGGCTGTGCAATCATGGATTATCACTGCCCCCAAAGCAGCTTTCCTGGGGCTGGACTGGGGTGACCAAGTGGCAGCTCAACCCTTGATCCCAGCTCTCCCACAACCCTGCACATCCCAGCACTGCTTTAGGAGCACTGGGAGAATTTTCTGCTTCTCTCTTATCTCCTTCCCTTTCCTGCACAAACATAACTCCAGGCAGACCCTGGTTCCCAAATTCCCGGTGAGACCCTCGGAGGTGCCTCCAGCCCGGCTCCTCCAGCCATCCTTTCCCAAGTGCAGCAGTGGCTGCCACCCTGCAATTAATGAGCTGTCCCTGGCTGGCTCCTTTAACTTTTAACCTTGATTAACAAAGCACATGTGCTGCCTGTTTATGCAGAACAGGAAAATTCCTTGTTTGTAACCTCTGGCTTGTCCTTTTTTTTTTTTTTTTTTTTTTTTTCCTAGGAGTAATTTTCCAAAGAAATCTGTAATGTATTTAACGTGCCAGAAAGGCATGTTTTCAGGACTGAAAACACCAAAAGAGGTCTGAACCTCTTCGGGTTTGAGCTTTGAGGGGGGTTGGATTGATCTTTGCATCGCAGAACCAGAGAGGTCAGCGCTGCAAGAGGCTGCAAGAGGTCACCTAAGTCCAGCCTCCCATCCTAAAACAGAATTAACTGGGTTAGGACACTGAACTCTGGATTCAAAATATCTGAAGTCATAACTCAGTAAAACATTACAACAGGGATAACTTCAAACACATGTGTCATCTCAGCATGGGGCTGCTCACATGGCTAAAATTAAGCACATGTTAAGTACCCCCTTTGAGCCAGTGGGGTTTGGGCCCAGTTGTTTATTTAATTCAACACCTTGTTTTTAAAGTCCCTTCATTAAACACCAGGATATACGTGAAATATTCTTTTTTTTCTTTTTTTTCCCCACTGCAGTTTAACAGAGCTCAGTGAGACTGAGCCATTGCTTGCCCTCTGCAGTGCATTTCTGTACATCCCCAACCACAGCAGAATCTCAAGATTCACTTACTTTATCAACCCATCCTCCATGTAAATGTCTGCATAAAAAGACTGGTCGTCATTAACTATTTTACCACCTTTGATCAAGAGACGATCACTCTGCAACAGAAGGAGACACAATTATTCAGAGGGAAGGCTGACAGTCTGCAGTGTCACTCCAGAGATAAAAGGGGAGGGAAGGCATCAGGCTCTGCATTATTCACCAGAGCACGTCAAAACACCAGTCAACTGCTGCACTTTCAACTGCAAAGATAAAATATTTCACTGTGGCCCCAAGTCCTTTCATCACACCCGTGATCAAAAAATACCAGGAGGGGTTTATTGGCAGCTCCACTCCTACCTGCAGCTTGGCAGCACCACGTGCAGCAGCAGCAGCAGCAGCATTAAATAATCCTCACAGGGGTGTGGAAGAGCCACATCTCTATTTTTGAGGCACAATTTCCTATCTGCACCCACACAGTGGAGTCACCACTTGGCTCAACGTTGAGTCAACTGCTGTCAGGGAAATGGCCCAAAAGTCTGTTGCCAGGGGTTACACAACACAAACAACCTCCTTTGGTCCAATTTAGTGATGTCTCCCTGCAGTGGATCCTCTCGGAGCCCTTCCAGAGCTCCACTGCACAACCAGATGGAAGCAGCACCCGGAGTTTGGGAGAAGGATTTATTAAGATTTCCTCAAATCAGAAGGCACTTTGGCAGGAACAGGGATGTTATTATAACAAGGCAGCTATCAGGCAACGTGATTTTATCACAGCACAGGGTACATCTCGCCTCTGCCAGATTTTTAGGGCAAAACCAAATGTATCTTTTTTTTTTTTTTTTTTTTTTTTTGCAGTAGCCACAAACAAGAGTGAAACACTCTGCAGAGCTCTGGGTGGGAGGAGGGTTAAAAGTGGCTGCTGCACCCCCCTCCGTTCCCCACATCACAGAGGCATTTTTGAAGCAGATGAATGTTTAAGGCAAAGCACACACATGTTATGCAGTGTTTGGTTTAAACCACACCTTGGCCCCCGAATCTGCACTTGTACTTACTGTGATTCTTTCTCCTCCTCCCAAAAAATGCCTTTGGGAGAGAACAAAGCGATCCCAGCACAGCCAAGGGCTCGGGGAACCAAAAGCTGACTTTAACAAGGGGTGGGAAGCAGGAATTTAACTCAGAGGTGCCCTGAACTTACAGAAAATATGTATAATGCAGTGACAGTGCTGCTCAGGGTCCTTATTTCAAGGAGCAGCTCCACTGGTCAAACAGAAGGAAGAATCAGGCGTTTTCCCAAAAAGCTGAAGAGTTGGAACACCCAATTCTCAACTGACACAGGCTGACACGGCCCTTTTAACACCAAAGAGGCCACAGGAATTTCATCAGCTCCTGTTTTATACCATTCCATCCATCTTTTACACAACTGCTGAACATCTATGAGATGGCAAGTCCTTCTCCCTCTTTTTTTTCCATCTCCTTCCTCCTCCTGCTGCAACAGGAGACTCTCCCTGGGCAACACCACCGACTCCAAAAACAAAGAAAGCCCCAAGATTTAAATTTAGGAGCTGCTGCCAATGCCAGTGAGCCTGGATGAATTGAGGTGGGGTGTGAAAAACCCACCTGTTTTTCCAGGCCAGCCAACTGCCCTACATGTTTATCACCTCCAGAAGCACTGCAGTGCTGATGCCACCTCCAGAGCAGGCTCCCTGTGCCTTGGATGCCACCCCCAGCCCGAGTCCCAACGCACTGGGCATCAGTTAGGGAGGAAGAAGGAAAAATATAGATGTATAGTGGCCATAAAAATGCAGCCTGGGGCATTTTAATGATGCTTCTGCTAATAAGCAGGGCTGCTGCTGAGGATTTAGGGGTCTGAGATGAGGGTGAATCCTCCTGCTCATCTCCACCACCTTGGAGACAAAAGCACAGGCAGTTTGTGTGAGGCCCTGCCAGTAAATCCGTGTTATTCACCCTGTGGATGCAGCGAAACCAGGGCAGCCACACATCCATTATCCTCCTTCTTCAAGCTTTAAGTCCCAGCTGGTAATTCCAGGTTTATACCACGGCAAATAAGGGCAGAATGTGATTTTCCCCATCCCTTCACAGGAGGGTTGGGCGCACACAACATAAATCAGAGCGTTCAGCCAGAAGAAAAATGCGTCATGTTACTCGTGGCCCGTGACAGGGGTTCAGCAGGAACCTCCATCTCCCTTTTAAACAGCTTTTTAAACTCTTTACCGTTGGATCTTGGAGGGGAACTACCTCCCTACCCAAAAAAAACAATTAAAAAAAATAAATTAAAAAAAAAAAGGATGCTTCATTTTTCACAATTCTGTGCATCCCCGGCGTTTCTTCACCACTGTAATTGTCCAACCCAGCGGCTCCTGCCCAAATACTGACTGACACGTCAAAGCCCCGTTTCCGAGCTCCCTTTCCTGCCCCCGAGGATGAGGAAGGAGGACGAGGATGGGTGTGTCCGTGGGGCTGGGCAAGGAGCGGCTGCCAAGGATGAAAAACTCCCGTGTCCAAAAAAAAAAAAAAAAAAAAAATACAAACAAGCAGCGGCTCCAGCAGCCCGTTAGACGGGAATGTCTTACGTAACCAAAAGTTGGTACCCTCGGATCCGCAATACCTGCCCTAAATCGGCTCCCACAACAAGGAGACCGAGGGAGGGGGTTGGATTTTATATAACGGCTCCTTCCCTGCTCCCCCAGGATCGCTCCGAGACCTGCGCCTTGCCAGAAGCTTCCTGGGGAAGAAAAGGCGATCCTGGACCATCCCCGGGCGGGGATGGAGGGGCTCGGGCTGATCCCCCCCCCGCCCGGAGCCGCCCCTTCGCCGGGATGGGGCGGGGATGGAGCACAAACCGGGGGCACCGAGCCCACCCCGGGAACGCACCGAGGGCAGGGACCCCTCCCCGGAACACACCGAGGGCTGGCAGAGCCCCCCGGGGGCAAGGAGAGCCCACCCTGGGCACACAGCGAGGGTAGGGACCCCTCCCCGGGAATACAGCGAGGGCTGGCGGTCCCCACTCCGGGCACACACCGAGGGCAGGGAGAGGCCCCCGGGGACAAGGAGAGACCACCCTGGGAACACCCCGAGGGCAGGGACCCCTCCTTGGGCACACCCCGAGGGCAGGGACCCCTCCCTGGGCACATCCCGAGGGCAGGGACCCCTCCTTGGGCACATCCCGAGGGAAGAGACCCCTCCCTGGGCACATCCCGAGGGCAGGGACCCCTCCCTGGGCACATCCCGAGGGCAGGGACCCCTCCTTGGGCACATCCCGAGAGCAGGGGGACCCCTCCTCGGGAATACACCGAGAGCTGGGACCTCTCCCCCAGCCTACAGAGAGAGCACCGAGCCCACCCTGGGCACTCCCCGAGGGCTGGGAGAGCCCCCCCGGGGTCGGGAGATCCCACCGCAGGCACCCCCCGAGGGCACCGATGCCCCCGCCCGGGGGTCCCCGCGGTACCGCGGGGGCGATGCCGCCGAACCCGCCCCCGGCCGGGGCTCAGCATCCCCCGGCTCCGCCGACCCCGGCTCCCCCCCCGGAGCCCCCCCGGGCTCTGCAGCACAGGAAGCGCCGCATTATCCCCGATCCCATTATCCTGCCCCAGCCCCGCATCGCTCCGGCACACAAAGGGCTCCAGCCCCGCGCACCCCTCCCCCTTCCCCGCCGCTATTCCACTCACCGTGATCCGCGGGATATTTTTCTTCCCCTGATAAGACATCTTGGGAAAAAAAAAAAAAAAATCAACCCCCGGTGCGTTTATGCGATAACGTTAATTATTTTTTTTTTTTTTTTTTTTGCTGTTGTTTTTAAGAGAGAAGCGCGGCGGCTGCTGCACCGCTATTGTCTCCCCGCTCGGCAGCGACCGCTCCGCGAGACCTCCCCTCCACCGGCGTGATTAAAAAAAACAAAAAATAATAATAATAAAAAAAATTTAAAACAAACCAGGATTAAAAAAAAAAATAATAATAATAATAATAATAAATCCCCAATTAGAGGCCAAATCTCAGCGATCCCGGGGAAGGGGAGAGCGGGGCGGGGGGGGGGGAGAGGCGAACCGTGCTCTCCGCAATGGCAGGAACGGGAGAAGCAGCCAGCCCTGCGCGTCCCCCTTTCTTCCCTGCGCCCGGAGCCCGGCCCAGCCCCGGCAGAGCCCAACCCAAGCCCGGCCCAGCCCCGGCCAAACCCGGCCCAGCCAAGCCCGGCCCAGCCCGGGGCGGCAGCGGCGCATGCGGCCCCCGCCGCGCGCGGGCCACGCCCCGCCCGCCTCGCCGCGCCATTGGCTGAGCGCCCGACGGCATGCAAATCAGCGGCGCCCGCCGCCCAATGGGAGGTCGGAAGACGCGCCTGTATGCAAATGAGGGCGGGTGGGAGGGGCCGCGCGCTGCCGGCGGAGCGCGGGGAGTGGGGGGGGGTTGGATCGGGAGAGGGACGCGTCGGGATAAACCGGGATAAATCGGGACACACCGGCGCCCCCCCCCCGCGGCCACCGAGCCATCGCCCCGCGGGGGAGCTCCCGGGTAGCGGAGCTGAAGCGCTGGGCGGGGAGGGCACGGCGGGACGCAGCGGAACGACCCCCGCCCATCCCGCGGGATGCGGACACCCCCAATCCATCCCCCGACGGGGATGCGAGACCCCCAGGAGGAGAGAATACGACCCCTCCCAGCCCGAGGGCTGCGGACACCCCAATCCATCCCCCAGCGGGAATGCGAGACCCCCGGGAGGAGTGGAAATGACCCCCCCTCCAATTCTGGGGGATGCGAACACCCCCATCCATCACCCAGCCCCGACGGGGCTGTGAGACCCCCGGGAGGGGAGGAAGTGACCCCACCATTCCCGGGGGATGCGGACACCCCCAGACGAGCCCGCCGGGGCTGCGGGACTCCTGGGAGGGGAGGAAACGACCCCTCCCATCTCGGGGGCTGCAGGCACCTCCAGTCCATCCCCCCGACTGGGATGCGAGACCCCCCGAGATGGGAGGAGGGGACCCTCCCCGATGCCGGGTGATGCGGACACCCCAATCTGTGTGAAACCCCCGGGAGGGGAAGAAGCGTCCCCCTCATCCCATGGGATGCGGACACCCCATACATCCCCCACCAGGGCTGTGAGAGCCTCGGGAGGAGAGGAAACGACCTCCCCATCCAGGAGGATGTGGAAACCCCCACCCAACCCCCGCCGGGGCTGCGAGACCCCCGGGAGGAGCGGAGGACGCCCGGTGTGGAAAGCACCGCCTTCCATCTTCTTTGTCCCACCCTGCCCCTCCCGGAGCTCCCGATCAGCCAATTTTAGCGGAGAAATGAAGGTTTGAAGCCGCTCCCGTGCAGCAAACGGGGAGGGAACCCAAGCTTTGAAGCTGCTCCCGGCCCCTTGGTTTCCCAGTCTGCATTTTCCCACACCTTGTCCAAAAAATCCATCCCGGATCCACCCTCCACACACACACCTGTGGTCACTAACCTGAGCTTTAGTGCCAGGGAAATGTGGGCTCAGAGCTACACACCCAGGCATGGGGGTCCTCTCCGGTCCCTCCGACCATTCCTTACTATTCCAGTGCTGCCAACTCCGTGTTCCATGTTTCAGTCACACTTGGAGTGTTAAATTTCTCACTCCCTGAACTCCATAGGCTGGTACTTCAAGGAAAGAAATGCATTAAATGGCATAAATATTTTCCTCGTTATTCACGGTGCACTTGGCCCAGTGCAGGGATGAGGTGGGATTTGGGAGCAGGCAGGTTCCTCTGGCATCAGCTGTGCTGGGGAAAGGCACAACACACCTTTTGGAGAACCCACAAATAGCACAAATCCATTGCTGCTTGAAGGCTATGACAGATAGTTGATGACCCAAGACTTACCTTCTTCCCTCAGCCAGGAGGGAATTTCACATCACACAAGTTTCTCCTGTCACGAAATGTGATGACCTTTACACCCCCAACACATGAAGAAATGAAACCTTTCGTACATGTTAGAAATAAATCATTATAAAGGCAACATCTGTTCAAACAGACGCCTATCAGGACCTTCTATGTCCTTCCATCCACAGGGATTTATAAGGAAAGGGATCAAGGAGCTTTTCCTGGCTATAGGCAGGACATCAGGCAGCATTAAGGAGCTGATATGCCAATCAGTTAATATCCAATTAGTAGCAAATGAAAAAGTGGCTCATTATGACAGTGGCAAAATGATTAATTTGTCAGCCTGTAGGGCTTTATTTTGATTTAATGATTAGAATAGACAATACTAAATGAGTTTTCCTGCCCCTCTGATCCGTGCTGGGAGAAGTTTTGAAGCCTCAGCATGTTTTTGCTCAGAACGTGGAAGCAAAATCTGCCTCAGATCTCTAAATTTAGGCAGTGCAACTGTTCCTTTTCTGCTCTTTAACACAAGTTTTGCTCCTCGGTTTCAGATCTGAGTGATTTTGTGCCTCAGGTCAGAGGGGACCTTCACTTAGAGGAACCACCTCAAGGGGCTGAGAGGTGGCACAGAGGCCCTTGGGCAGCAGATTAAAGATGCTAAATCCAGCTGCCAAGTTCAAGATCCTGCCCTGGCAGCACCAACAGGATTCTGACCACAAACACGGGCCCAGGAAACCATCCATCCATCCATCCATCCATCCATCCATCCATCTCCCACAGCTCCAGTGCTGGGAGAAGAAACAGAAACCCTTGAAGGGTGATGATGTTCTCAGCACACTGAGCCATCTAAAACTCATTTCAGCTGCTCAAAGACAGCTATTTCAACTCCTTTTTTTAAAAAAAAATAAAAGGCTCCTTGCTGCACATGGGCTTAATGCAGAGCAGCAGAACTTGGAGGCTGAGTATTCCATACTCATCTATTCCATACCCATCTATTCCATACTCATCTATTCCATACTCATCTATTCCATACCCATCTATTCCATACCCATCTATTCCATACTCATCTATTCCATACCCATCTATTCCATAACTCCAATCCAGCAGTGCCTAGGGTCACAAAGCAACAACCAATCTTCAGTTGACACTTAGCTTTTCTTTCCCATCAAGAACCTAAGTAGTGCAGAATAAAATAAATGGAGAGATTAAAGGGCTGTAGAACACGGCTGTTCAATAGTCAACACCCACACAGCACCAGATTTTTAAAAGTTCACGTGATTTAGGACAAAACTGAGCTCCCAGGGGTGTCCTTGCAGCTCCATCACACCAATGTGGCCCAATTTTCTTTCCTTTTAGCAATGAGCTAAAAGGTTGTCAAAATACCTAATGTAAAAGTTAATATAAATGGAAAAATTGACTTATTTAGCCTTGCTAAACAAAGGTGAGGAAGGGATGTTACCTGCTGTATAAACACACCTGAGGTGATCAGGAGGGAAGGAGAAGAGCAAAGGGCAGTGTTGGGATGAGAACAAGTTGGGAGCAGAGTCTGGAATTACTGAGGTGTATCCTGCTCTTTTTGGCTGGTTCTGATGGGGCTTGGAGCCACCTGGGATAGTGGGAGGTGTCCCTGCCCATGGCAGGGGCTGGGACTGGATGAGCTTTAAGGTCCTTTCCAACCCAAACCATTCCAGGATTCCAGGATTCATTCCTCTGCTAAAGCTCTGGTTTGTGTATAAATTCCACCTGGAAGTTAAATGAGGAAAAATAACTCCTTATGAAATGGCAGGGACAGGAGTTGGGTCCTTTGTTAAGGGAACTGAACCCCTCCTCAGGTCCTGGCAGGTGTGTATCCAGCCCAGCTCTCCTCCAGGTGCTGTTACCTGCCGAGGTACTGCGGGAAGAGATGGGATTTTGGGATAATGTGGATACACTTCGCCTTCCACAGGTCTGTAAATGCACAGGGAGGGCTGAGCAGGAGAAAGTAGAAGGTGGCAGAGGTAACCAGCATTTCCAAATCAATGCTAATAAAGGGAAGGATGAAGCCTGGCCAAGTGTCCCTGACCCATCCTTAGGCTTCACGGGAATATTGGCCAGGATTCCCACCAGCACCAGGTGCTGCAGCACATCTTGGGAGGCTCTTTGCAGCAAAAACTTATCTCGTGTTAAAATTTGTCTAAATTTGTCTTCTGGAAAGGTCTGGAGGGAAAATGGCACAAGAAGACGAGAATCTCTGTGCAGTGATAATCTGTGCTGAAATAAATCATCACAGGCACCAGTGGAAATCAATTTACATCAGCTCTGAATCCTAACTCACAGATTCTGTGAATAAAGCACTTGCTTGGCAAAGAATTTTTATTCCCACTGTGGAGCTGCTGGAAGGTTGGGGGAAAAAAAATTATGAAAAGAGTTTCTTCCTCTGTGGAATTTTAGTGTAATGGCAACAAACTCCACAGAATTTCTGCAACACCCAATTGCTTTTCCTCCTACTGGATTCTTAAAGGTTTATGCAAAAGGACATTTTGCCATGGAATTAAAAAAAAAAACAAACAACACCTTTCAAATGGAAATCCACATTTTGAAGTGCAGTGGAAAGAGGGATGAGAGATGGATTTGAAGCATTTCCTGGAAGGGTCTGAAATTCTGGCTCTGGATTTCCCTTTAGGCTTGTCAAAGACAAATAATCCCATTCCCTGTTGGAGAATTCCCCCCTCCCAGCCTCAGTGAGGGTCTTGCTGCTGTGATCAGAGGCAGCAGGACTGGGCCAAAAGAGGTTTCAGGAGTTCACCCACCAGGAGTTCACCCTAATTTTCTGCCGTGGTTCTCCCTGTTCCAATCTCTGCCCAGTCTCAATGACTTGAAAGGAATTTCCCATGGATCCAGCAACCCCCTGCACCTCAGGAAGTGTTGGGAGCATTGAATCCAGGCTGATACATGGCAGGAGGAGTTACATTTGTCCTTCCCAAAACATGATGAAAGAACTGTTGCTATAAATCAAACAACAGGGGGGAATTACACCTGCCAATGAGCATCTCTTGTTTTATTCTCTTAGGTGAAAAAAATAAGTGTCATGAAATGGAAATGACCACAGAGGTGAAACGTGGAGGAGGTAAAAATCATACAACTTCTCAGAGGAACAGCTTAATTGGTTTTGAATCCAGACTATTTTAGGTTACAAGGGGGAGATTCACTTTCTGGCCACGCAAACAGGTCGATAAAAACGTGCATTCAATCTGCAAATTAAAATTAACCTTCCAATTGATTTTGTTTCTCTTGCTGTCCCAGGAAGCCTTCAGAAGGTTCAGAAATAACCTTTTAAAGTGGTTGTTACTGTCGTGGTGTGTTTGTTGGGGAAATGTCCTGAGCCTTTCAGGTGCATCCAACAGAATCAGCCTTAAATGAGCCCAAGCTGCTGCTCCCCAATGAATTTACCATCCTGTCACATAATCAGGAATGAGCCAGCCCTCTTCAGGGTTCTAGACAGGGATTGCTCTGTCAGGGGGTTGTACAATTCACAGCAAAAATGTGCTGTCCTCTCCAAACCACTCACAGCCACATCCTGCTGTGCCCTGCACTATAAATGCAGAATTTCTGGAACAAGGGCATGGGACGTTTGGGCAGCCCTGTCACTGCCCTGCCCTTTCCCCCCTCTGGCATCCCCAGGCCATGGGAACCACAGGTAGGGGCTAAGAAATGCCTGTTTTCAGGGATTTGCACTGTTTCCTGCCATTATTTGGGGATTGGACTAGATGATCTCCAGAGGTCCCTTCCAACCCTGACTATTCTGGCATTCTGTAGTTATAATCCCTTCTCCTTCCCTAAAAACCTGCAGGGCAAAGCATCAGGATCTCAGCAATTGCTGTCCCTGTTGTTCCAGCCAGCTTTGCCCACCTCTGAGGTACAGGACAACCATTACTAAGTGACAAATTGAAATTCTCTCCTCTGTTCTCCACCCTGAGATTCATTCCTGCCCTCTGGGAGGTGACCACAGAACAGGACATTAACATTCACTCAGAAGTGCAAAGGGGTTTGGTTTTTTGGGAGGTTTCCTGCTGTCCTGCTTCCAGATTCTGTCACTTTTTAGACCAAAAGATGCAGAACACACACACACAACCTTCACATGAGCTTTGCTACCAATGTCATTTCCCAGCTTCATAACAACATCCCAGCAGAGTCACTCAGATTTAATGTGCCACAGGACAGACAAGCGATATGGGAAGGGGAAAAAACAGAGTTTTAGCACCTGCTAAAAACAGATGGTCATGCCAAAGGATGGCCAAGGCAGTGCCAGAAGGGTGGCACACCAAGGAACTGTGAGGTAAAACCTGCACCAGCTCCAAACTGAGCAGGGAGTTCTGGCCCCAGGGGTTCAATTTGTCCCCTCCACTCTTTAGCCCAAATAATCCATAGGCCCTGCACCAAAGCCCTTTGCTCACTCCTGCATGAAAAAGCAGTACTGGTAAATTCTGGATATAAAACCACCCCACAAGACCCCCACTGGATGTGTGGAACAGCAGATTGGTGGCTCTGAGAGGGATCAAGGAAGGTAAGAGGACTTTGGCATTTGTGCCCATCACTGTTTGGGTTTTTGCCCCAGTCAGACAAACCATCAGGACCCACTGGAAGAACATGCAAGTCATGCTCCTGTAGGGTTATTTTGCAAGCAGTGATTGTGGAAACAAGGCTAGAAAAACTGCAGGGCATTGTAGCAAATTGAACTCAGAACTGCATTTCCAGCTGTCTGGAACAGCTCCTTTGTTTTACACAACAGTTCCATTAATGTTCCAGAGTCTGTGATTATTTGAGCTCTCAACAACATCCTGTTATTCATTATTTCTCTCCAGGAACGAACAACTATGATCCTGAGAGCTTTGAGGTTTTAGGAAAAAGTCCAGTCATGTCACAAGCTCCATGACAGTGTTTTGCAAGCGAGTCCTCTCCTGTCAATTCTGAAACAAAAATATTTTCCTACTCTCTGTTTGTTCATTATTGTTACTTATTACAATAGGCTTTTGTTGGTTTAGACCAGCAGTTTACACACAGTTCTCTCCTCTTCCCAAAGGCCCATGAGCTGCTGCTAAGGGATGCAAAAAAAAAGGATGTAAAGGTGCTCAGGGGAGCCACCTGAATCACTGGAGTAATGACAAGGTGGCAAAGGAAGAGGAAATCTGGGATGCCAGGGCTTGTTCTTGTGTTGAAGTGTCTCAGCACCTACTCAGGCTCTCGATGCAAACCAGATTAAAGCCTCAGGCTTGTGATCCCTCTTGTTTTTCTCTGTAGACATTCCCTAGAAGACTATCTCTGTCCCAAAAGTGTCAACAGGTGAGCCAGGCAGAAGGAATAACAATTACAAAGGTGGGAAATCTGGGGAATACACTTGGAGAAATGACCCAGGTCAAGAGGGCGATGGCCAAGGTTTTCCAAACCTCGGATGAATGCACCTCTCTCCAGGCTGATCATCTAAGGAATAGAGGAAAACTGCCCTGGGATGCCATTCCAGCAGTTCCCTGCTCTGGGACCAGGTATCTTCCAGGTTCTGCACTGACTGCAAAGCAGTGTTTGGGCGGTGGAGCTGGGGAGGGGTCTGGAGAGTCAGTCCTGAGAGGAGCAGCTGAGGGAGCTGGGGGGGGCTCAGCCTGGAGAAAAGGAGGCTCAGGGGGGACCTTCTGGCTCTGCAACCCCCTGACAGGAGGGGGGAGCTGCCAGGGAACAAGGGACAGGAGGAGAGGGAACGGCCTCAAGCTGTGCCAGGGGAGGGGCAGGTTGGATATTGGGGAAATTCCATCATGGTTGTTAAACGTTGGAAGGAGCTGCCCAGGGAGGTGGTGGAATCCCCAGCCCTGGAGATGCCCAAGGAAGTGCTCTGGGCTGGGGGACAAGGTGGGGATGGGGCACAGGGTGGACTCAGTGACCTTGGAGGTCTTTTTCAACCATGACTGATTTCCACAGGTCCCTGCCCTGGTGCTGTCACAAAATCCACCAAATCCCAGCACAGGACATGGGCTTGCAGGTGCACAGCAGTTCCTGAGAGCCAGGCCAGGAGATCCAGGCCAAGGGTTTGCTGCCCTGTTGAAGAAATCCTGGCTTTGACCGTGACATCCTTGACCTGCCCCAGTGCTGAGCTCAGGCCTCAGAGCACTAAGCTGGGCTCAGACACTGGACCAGCAGCTCCAGAACCAGTGGGAACAGGGAGGATGACAAAGTTCAGATGGGAAATAGGAGCACAGGGAACTCTCCAAGGCCTGGCAGCTGGGAGCAGCAGAGCTTGGCTCAGCTCTGAGCTGCAGACCTGTTGAATAGGTCACACTGTCTCCAGAGACTGAGCTGCAAATGCTGCTTAAACTGAGACTGAGCCTTCCTGGTGCCTCCAGAGATGGTCTTAACCCTGAATTATGAGGCAGCAATGACCCAGAGGCAGCACATGATAGATGCCTACAGAATGGCCTGGTCAGGACAGGCACAAAGAGATTTGATTACCCTTATCTTGGCCTGCAGGACAATATATTGCTATTTAATGTGGAATAATTACATTCCCTTTTTTATCCTCTTGACAGTTAAGACTTCAGAGAAAAAAAATAACAAATAGCTTGTCCATCCTTGCTTTGTTAATTATTCCAGTAGAGATTAAGACAAGATCTCTCTATAAGTGACAGAGAGGATGACTCTGGTTTAAAGCCACAAAGCCAATTTTACCTGCTGAGGATTTAACCATTGATTCAAGCTTTGGGTGCAGTCAGCTGGAAAAACAAAGCTAAAACATTCCTGCAATAAAGTGCCAGTCCATAGCATGACATTCATCACAACAGACTGCACTTACCCAAATATACACAACCCCTCACAACACCATCCACTGGCATCAGTGTTTTGTTAAGCTGATGAGAAACAACTCAAGTGTTTTGCACCATCCCACTATTTCATACCCTTGATTAACATTTATACACCAATCTTTAAAAACAGAACCAAATAACACAATTCTTAAAAATTGTTATTAATATTCTGTGTGGATTCTGCTTTTTCACAGTACTGTACTTAAAGTTTTTATTATGTTGGTACCATTTAATCAGAAAATAATTGATCTTTTCAGAATTGATATATCACCTGTTTGTACTTCTGTCCCACAGGACATCAGATTGTCCAAAATTAGTTCTTAAAGTGTCCTGAATTGCAGAACCTTTGACTCCTCAAGATGAAAAGGCCCTTTATTCTTGAGATGCACCTTGATTAGTCCAACGAGACTAATTAATCATGGAAAACTACTCCATTAGTAGGCACTCCAACATGGTCAAAGCGAACCTCAGGCATGTGGAGTGGCAAACTTTTGTCTGGGTTTGGAAAATCGGGTTTGGAGCAGCGTGGGGCACATCCCCCTCCTAATTAAGGCTGGTGTGCAGGACTTGTGCAAAGCTGGGCCTGCCTTTGTGAGCTCAGGAGAGCAGCTCAAGGATGGAAATAGGGTGGATGGAGCCTTGGGGTCTCTGCAGCAGAGGCTGATTTAGGCAGGGTGAGTCCCTGATTTCTATTTTTGTAATATGACCTCCAGGAACACTTTTCTGAAAGCAGGGGAAAGGGATGAACGAGCCCATATTCTGAATTCCAGGCAGATTCCTGCCCTGCACATGCAACCCATACCAGTATTAAAAATCGGGAGGGACATCCTAGAAACAGTTTCCAGAAGACAGGACTGCTCTAAACCCACTGGGAGAAACTCCTGCCCAGAGCCAGGAGTTCATCAGTCTGCTGGTGGGTTTTGCTTCATTCATTCCTGCTCTTCCAGCCTCTGCAGAGGAGCCAGCATTGTCAGAGGAGTGCCCAGAGTATTCCATGGCTCAGCTCTGAATAAAGCTCATTTAAATCTATTTATTGGTGAAAACCAAGTGGGCACGACCAGCCAGACCTCTGGGTTCAGTGGGTTTTGCCTCAGAGAGGGGATGGGCTTTATGACACCCTGGCACATCCAGAGAGTGAGAAAACATCCTCAGGAGTCTTAAAAACCTGGGAGGAGTTCAGTGGGTTTTTAGGAGAATGCCACATTCCTGTCAAAGTCCCAGATCTTCCCGAGACAAAAATTCCCACCGTAGCCAGAGGCCCTACTTAAAACTGGTATGGAAATACAGCTCCCAGGGGTCACTCCGGTGCCTGGGAGGAGGGGCAGGTGTTTCCCCTGGAAGAATCCTGCAGGGATTTGATCCCTGTAGGTGGAGGCTCACTGATGCTCCTTTGCTTAACAATCGCATTTGTGAGCTGCATTCGCCGCCTGGGTGGGGCATTTCCCTGCCCTTGTAACGGGGGAATCTGCCCAAGGAGCAGAAAAGTCGGGTCTCTCCTCAAACGGGAGGGCGGGGAAGGGAAGGGAAGAGTGTTTTGGGGGGCGGGAGGGGCTCCTTTCTTCTTCTGCCCCCTCCCTGTGCACACACACAGACCTGCAGAGAGGTCTGGAGAGAAGGCTCCGAGAGAGATGCTGCTTCCCACAGGCTGCCACACGGATGCAGAGGACGTTAAAGCTGGATGTGAAAGGATCCATCCCCTCTGCAGCCTGCGGTGTGCTCGAGTTCACCTCACACACACACACACACGGATATAAATACGTGCACCCACCTTGTCATTCAGGTTCTGCAGCGCCTCCTTCCCCGTGGCACTCCTGATCTCCACCTTTCTCCCGAAATCAACAGATGGTTCCCCTCCCTTCCCGCTCTGCCTGGAATACACGGACGGAGCATCCGGACCCAGGTGGGCAACATCCTTCTGCTTTGCCACGACTTTGTTGGATCCTCGGCCCACCGAGAGCGAGTCGAAGTCGATGGTCTTGTTCTCCAGGGAACCTTCCACCGGGCAGAACATGCCACAGAATTTCTGCCGGGGCTTGGGGCTGCCCGAGCCCAGGTTTTTGAAGAAGGCTGGCACCTCTTCTTCCTCCCCCTGCCGCCCGTTCTGCTTCCTCTCAGCCATGGCTCGGGTGGTCTCCCTGCCGAGGGGGAATAACAACAGCAGTAACCAGGAGGGTCCTTCACACACACACACACGAGCACACACGCGGGGAGAGGAGAGGTGGAAAAAAAAAAAGGGGGAAGCGATGGGAAAGCGATGGCTCTGGGTCCTAAAGACACGGCAGCATCAGCTGCAAAGGGCTGTGCCCCGCAGGTCCCCTGCCCCCATCACAGGCACCGGCCAGCCTGTGGCTCTTTGATGCAGCGCAAAGTTGAGGGAAAAGGATGGGGCAGATCCTGCTGCAATCAAGGGAGGAGGTTTCAAGTTCCCAGCATCCAGATGGGGAGGGAGGGAAAAGGAGAGAGGGGGGAAAAAAAAAATTAAAAAAATAATTAAAAAAAAATGCTCACTCTGCAGCAGAAACTGGGGACTGCTCCGGAAGTGATGCGAGTGGTGAATTGGCAAATGGACTCGATCAGGTTGGAGCAACAGCCCCCCTCGCACCCACCCACCCACCCACCCGCTCCCCCTCCCCTTCCCCGGCGTGCGGCTCGTGGTCCAGGGAGGGGATGGGCAGCGGGCACCCCTCGGGCAGGGCAGAGAGGGGCTCTGCCCTCCTCCCTCCCACCGCCCTCCCCCCTGCCTCCCCCAGCCCCGCAATGGTGGAGCCGGGCAGTGCTCCGGGAATCCCATTGTTCCTCACTTTTCCCGGCGCGGCGGAGCCGGAGGGCGGGAGCAGCTGGGATCGCGCCTGGGTCAGTGGGGCTGCGGCGATGCTGACTCAGCTCCACGGGCTTTGGGGCATCGCCGGTGCGGACCCTCCCCACGGGGGGCACGGGGCTGATTGATGGCACTGGAGAGGGGATGAGAAAGAGAGACAGATGGGAGAGGGGTGTGGGAACCGGGGGAGACGGGGAAACGAGCCGGAGAGCGGGGCTTACCTCCGGGAGCCGAAATTAGTGACCTTGCGAGGCAATTAAGGCTCTGCAGTGCCAGGAGCCCCCCGCCTGGCCCCGCGGGGGAGCAGGGGAGGCAGCCAGAGGCGGCTCCGGCGGAGGGCAGGTTTGCAGAGGAGGAGACAGAGCAGCCCCTGCGCCCCTGCCCTGGTGACAGTGACAGTGACAGTGACAGTGACCCTGCACTGGGCACGGGGGAGAGGGGAGATGGGGGGAGAGGGGAGATGGGGGGAGAGGGGAGATGGAGAACCACGGGGAGATGGGGAGCGAGGAGAGATGGGGAGGCAGAGAGGAGATGGGGAAGAGAGGAGATGCGGGGAGAGGGGAAATGGGGCAGAGGAGAGATGGGGGTAAAGGGGGAATGGGGGCAGAGGAGAGATGGAGGACCGAGGGGAGATGGGAGGCAGAGATAGATGGGGGTAAACGGGAGATGGGAGGCAGAGATAGATGGGGGTAAACGGGAGATGGGGCCCCCCGGTCGGCCCGGCCACCGGCGCTGTCCCTTCAGCACCACCCGCGCCCGGCCCGGGGGGGTCGGAGCCCGCCGGGCACTCGCCGCCCACCGCAGCCTCTTCCCTGCCGGGCTCCAAACCCACCCCAGCTCCGCCTGCCTGGGATCCTCTTTTACCTCTTCCCTGGGGTTTGTCCCTAAACGAGCCGCTCCAGGCGGGGGGAGGGCTGTGCTCATTCCCGAGGGGCTGCTTGGGGCAGAGCCCAGCGGACCCCGGGAGACCCTCGGGATGTGGAGCAGAGACATTTTCATCACAAAGGTAAGAGGTGCAGCACACAGCGGGTTTAGCGGGGCTGCCTCCACCTGATACACGTTATTCACGTGTGATCTGGGGCCTTTGGGCTAATCCATATGTAATGTTCCTGCAGCCCAAACCCCACGGCCAAGCTGGTTATTGCTATGCATTATTCATTGATCTGCATCTTTGCACATGCATACATTAATTGTTAATTGAGAAGCATCTGTGTCCAAATGGCCACTAAGCACCTTTGCAAGATTCAAAACAAAAAAAAAACCAAACACCTCAAAACACTAAAAGCAATAAATAAAGATACATTTCAAAAATAATAATCTCGGAGCCTTCTCTCCCTGCAAACCACACCCAAGACAAGGCCTTTGTACCAAAACGTGGAAAACCACCAAAGCCAAGGTCACAACTAAGTGAAGGCCTGTAATAAATGCACAGCACAGTGATAAAAGACTCCAGACTAAAAGGAAAGGAATAAGCCTGCAGCTTGGCCCTGGAGGATGAGGGTGATGTGCTCTGGTAACTAATGAAGGAGGGAGGAATCCGAGGCTCTCCAGGGGCACAGCCCCACCTCCTTCCCCTGCTGGGACCGGCCAGGGGCTGCAGCCACGCTGATCTCAGGTGCTTGGTCGGGGTTTGGAGGCCAACAGATGGTCTCCCAGGTACACACAAGTGCTGTATTATTGAGGGTTTATAAATATTAATTGCCACGGCATCGCTGCTCAGGAGCTGCAGCCGGTGCTGACAGAGGCTCCAGCCGGAGCAAAGCCTGGAAGTGATTGTGCTGACACGTTCTGCACTTTGCTGAAATGCAGGCAGTGGCTTCCAGGGCTGGGCTGAAAGGCAGCTCATTCAACTCCTGGCACAGCCCTGGAGATGCTCAGATGGCCACGGGAGCTGGGGAGGGATGGGAGGGAATGATCTGCCAGCGAGATGGAGGCTGGGAGGGGACCCAGACAAGAATAAATCCTGCAGGCAGAGCTAAACCTCCAAACATTCAGAGCTGAGAAAGGTCACTCCCAAAAGCTGAAGTTTCCTGCCAGACAGATCTGACTCTTTTACAACAACCCCTCGAGACATGGGCAACAAGCACACCCTGAACATCCATGGCCACCCCTTCCCACAGGCATTGAGGACACACTCAGCAGTGCCTTCAGTTATTTGGGGTTTGTATTTCCAGTCCTGCTCACGGGAAGTCTGTCAAAGACATCTCGAAGACATCTCACAGGCTGAGTCTCTGACTGGCCTCACATATCAAAGCAAAGGTGATTTGTCACCCATAAGGAAATTCAAGCACCCCAAAAGAATCACTGAGCTGCTAAAAGACATCCTCCTTTGTATTCTCCTTTTTGGATGCTTCACAAGGTGTCTGTACAATCCTCCCTCTGCCTTTGTGCTCCTTTCATGGACCCTGAAAGAAAAGGAGGGAATTTTAAAAAGGTTTTATTTCCACCCATGAAACTCAGGTATCAGATCTTGAGCAATGCCCAGCTACAGCAAACTGTACTATTTCTGTTACACTGGAACTGAAACATTCCCATGTGCCTACATGACTCCAGAGCTCTATTCCTGAGGAATTTCTTCCTCCAGAAAGTGTGTTATCCTGAATAAAGCTGCACCAGCCAGTGCACTGAGAACTCAGACCCTCCAAATCACTCTGATTTTGGGACTAGACACAGAAACTTATCGTCTCTGTGAGTCCCATTGAGCCTCTATAACATCTGGCACACAGGTCTTGTTTAAAATCCCAGAATTCCCAAACAGATAGATCAGATTCCCATCAATTTTGTTATCATGAAAAGAGTATAGGTGGATGCAAGTTATATTTCAGTTTGAGTTTACAGCTACATAGCACAATTCCTGGATGGTGAGATATTAAACCAGCAATTTTTTTTGCCCAAGCTCTAAGCATGGAAATAACCACATTTTGCTGAAAAAATCACTGGGATCTGATAATCTGTGTGTTTAATAATCCCACAGGGTGCCTATTTTCACTGAGAACCACACAAATTGCTTTGAAAAATGACACTGACCCTCCTCTGAAATTCATAAACCCAGGATCAATATGAAAATTCCTCAGAAAACAGCTTGTTCTTGGTTCTACAAAGGTGGAGAAACACTGGAGTTACCTGAGAAATGAACCAGGGCAGTTGGAGTCACACATTTAGTCTCCATGCAGCAGCTCTTCACTCTGATCCTGTAATGAGTATTAATTAGTTCTTGAAGTATCAGTTATAGGGACATGCAGAGCAGAATAACTTGGACACTTATCTGCAGGTAAACTGTTTAGCAATATATGAAAATGAGTTAATTTTTTATCAGTGATTAAACCCACCCAACACAGAATAAAATGAACAAAAGGGAGAAACCGAGTGGAGTCACATCATGAGGTTTTCTTCACATCCTCACACTCTGGGCAAGTGACTTCCAGCAGTAACAGCACCACAAAAAGGTGAAGTGATGAATGGAGAGCTGGAACTGCAGAGGAGAGTGGCAGAACTGCCCTAATTTAAAGCCTCTTTCATGCTGCTGCACAAAAGTGCTGAGTGCCACAAGCACTCACTGCCTTCAGCACTCAGAGCACCCTGAGAAAAGACAATCCCTGCCTGGGGATTTGCCCCAGCAAAGACCAGGAGAAAAGGATGGTGTGAAGAGCACGAGGATTTCACAAGGATCCCTTTGCAAAAGGAATTTTATGTTAATATAAAGGGGGAAACGTGAGCACAAAGACATGGATGGGCTGGCTCTCTGTCAAACACAGAGAAAATTGGGTCTCTTTACTCACATAGTGATGTTCTCTCTGTGCTAAAGTGCCCTGGCATCTGTGGCCAGCCTGGAAAAACTCAGGAGCACAGGATTTGTCCCTCCCCTGCCTCACATCCATGGCTCTGGGGGTTTCTGAGCTCCTCCATCCCTCCAAGACATCCCAACTCACTTTTTCCAAGAACACGTGGTGCCAGGACAAGGGGGAGTCACTTCCCACTGCCACAGGGCAGGGATAGATGGGATATTGGGAAGGAATTCTTCCCTGGGAGGGGGGGGAGGCCCTGGCACAGGTTGCCCAGAGAAGCTGGGGCTGCCCCTGGATCCCTGGAAGTGTCCAAGGCCAGGTTGGAGCAACCTGGTCCAGTGGAAGGTGTCCCTGCCCATGGCAGGGGGTGGAGTGGGATGAGCTCTAAGGTCTCTTCCAACCCAAACCACTCCATGATTTTCAAAGAGCAGCTGAACAAAGCTTGAATACAAACCAAGAACCGAATTTCAGGGATGCTCAGGGCATGGCCTGGCACAGCCTGTGCTGTCCCCTGTGCTGTCCACAACATCAAAAACACCAACCTGTTGCATGTACACATCTGAATTTCAAACCACAAGCTGGGAAAGCCACCTTCCCACTCTCTGGGTGTTGCTTTACCTATTGCTGCTCCCTGTAATTTGAATTTCCTAAGGTGCAGGCTCAGCATCAAGAGGTGGCAGTGAATAACTGCATTTCCAGAATATTCCTTGGATATGAAGAATCAAACCTGATCCTAAAATGCTTCACTGGGTTGGAATTGTTCTGGCAGGGCACAAAAACTGAAAGACCAAGTTGTCTGCAGAGAAATCATTAACCAAGTTCCCTCTGGGATATGATAATTGCTGGAGTGGCTGACAGCTTTTCTTGGCGTGGGGCACTCAAAGACGAGACACATTATTTCAGAAACATTAAAGGCCAGAAGAAAGTCCTTTGATAAATGAGTAAAGTCCATTCAGACGCTGGAACAAAGCTCATTTATTTGCGTGGTCCTTTTTTATTTCTCTTTCTCCTGTGCCTCACTTTTCCTTTATGGTTTTGTCCTCAGCAACCTCAGCGAATGCAAACCAGCCCTGGCGAATTTCTGCCAATCAAGGTTTGCTGCCAGTGGCTTTTAGTCCATGAAAACAGATGGTTTGAAAGCCACATTGTGCCACCCTGCCCACAGCCAGGAGTACAAATATTTAGTCAATTACAAGGGGATTTTCCAAAGGCACAAATGGGAATTAGGCAAACAATTCCCATGGATTTCCAGAGGGAGTGGAGAGCCCTGCTGCCATCAAAATCTCTCCCTGCTAATTCAGCATGTGAAAGGTACCAGCCTGCCCTGAAATCAGATTTTTCTCAGCTATTCCCAGGATGATAATCATGGACAGGAACAATGGGAATCTCTCTGAACCATTCAGGATTTAAGACAAAACTTCCAGCAGAACTGCTGATTTCCTTGAGGCCTGTGAGTGACATTTGGAAGCCCTGGAAAAGATGGATTTCAGCTGAGGACTGAGGATCTGTTCTTCCAGACAGTGTCATTAGGAGAGCTCAGCCATCTAACCACAAAAAGGCATCATTAAATACTCACATTTCCTCTGAACACCTCTCTCAATGTGACAGCTCCTGGCTCACCACCAACATCCATGTGGACCTGAGGCTCCACAGGAAAGAGCTGTTGATTTATGGACCAGAATCAGCTCCAATTTTGCCATCATTTTTCCCAAAAGGACCCAAAACAGATAACAAAAATCTTTACTATTGCAACACGGCTTCAAAAAAGCCCTTCCAAGCCCGGGAGCTCTGGCCAAAAATGAGTGAATATCAATTTATGTCCTGGCACTGGGATCTCCTCCCTGCTCTCCATAAGATCTTCCCACTGCAAGAGCTCCAGTGTGATCCACGTGGCTTCCCACACCTTCTGAGCACTGCTCCTGAACAGTGATGACAGAAATAAGAGCCAGGGTCAGAAAGCAGAGCGTGGCCTGGGGATGAGTCACTGCTGGAGTGTTGCAGCTCTCTGGGCTCCTCTGAGACAGGACACAACAGCACTAAGAATAGAAGTCAGCAGGAAACTCGAGCTGAGAACAGCCCAGATAAGCAAAGACTACTTGGATTAATGTGCCAACATGGATCAGAGATGAAGTCCAGCCTCACCTTCCCTTTCTGTCCCTGCTCCCTCATGGCAATTCTCACTGCACTTCCCACCAAGGGAAACTGCCTCTCATTGATGGAGCTGGAACTCCTTAAATACAGGATCCTGGGACATATTTACCCTCAGCACAGGATGATGGGCTCAGAAAAGCCTTCCCTGGGCACTGGAGCCAGTTCTGTGCCCCCAGAGGCAGCGACCGAATCCACCCTTGGGTCGGACCCGTGCTGAGAATGTTCCTCACACGTTCACACACACACATCCCACCAGCACAGAAACCCTTCCCCGTCCCTCAGCAGGGACTCAAGGCTTTCCACTGCAGATATCTGAGCTCCACAAGGGAAAATAAAGGGAGGGAGGGACCATCCAGGCTCCAGGGGAAGAAGGGAGGCAGGAGGAGAATGCCCAGGTGATGCAGAAGGTGTTGCTCGTGTTGATGGTTCTGTTCATCAGCTTCAGTGGCTGAAATCTCTGCCAGTTCATGGCACAAAAGCATCTTACCCTTAAGCTGCATTAAGCAGCTTCCCCTCGTGTTTGGTGTTGGCTTTAGAGCCTATTTTAAACCCAGGGCACCTGTCTGCACAGGTAGGCATTTAAAACCAGCTCTGAACACACTGCTGGGCAGGTTTACATCTACAATTACCCATCTGGGGAAACCCAAGGAGAGAGAAAACCTCTTGAGTGCCCTGATAAATAGATTTTCATGCTTTACTCTGCAACAAAAATGCCAACCAGAGACAATGGTCCAGCAGAGGGAATTGCTACACTGGAAATCCAATGGACACCGTGGCTAAGCAGGTGTCATTTCCACCTGGAAAAAATGAGGAATAACTATAAAAAACAGATTTTCAAGCAGTGCAACACTTTCAAGTGCAAACAGATAGGACTGGAGCTTCACATGTGCTCCACATCACCATGGCAGCAGGTGTGTAATGTTATTAACACAGAAGCAGCAGCCTTTCCCAAAGGTCTCAAGCAAAGATTTCCTGGATGACCAGCCTTCCAAGGGAACTGGGGTTTGCTTCGATGGCAGAAGGAAGAAGGGGAAGGACAAACAGTTAAACCAAAAATCTCATACTGGCAATTTGGAAAGCAAAAAATCAAACCAAATCATCAAAGCCCACGATTTGGAAAGCAAGAAAAACCTCCCTTTTCTTTCTTGTTTTTACCCCTTTTCCCTCTTGTCTTTAACCCTTTTCCTTCTTGTTTTTACCCCTTTTCTCTCTTGTCTTTAACCCATTTCCCTTTTGTTTTTACCCCTTTTCCCTCTTGTCTTTAACCCTTTTCCCTATTGTTTTCACCCCTTTCCCCTCCGGTTTTTACCTCTTTTCTCTTATTTTTACCCCTTTTCTCTCTTGTCTTCACCCCTTTTCTCTCTTGTCTTTAACCCTTTCCTCTCTTTACCCTCTTTCTCTCGTCTTTACCTTTTTTCTCTCTCATTTTTGCCCCTTTTCTTTCTTGCTTTTACCCCTTTTCTCTCTTGTTTTTACCCCTTTTCCCTCTTGTCTTCACCCCTTTTCTCTCGTCTTTAATCCTTTTCTCTCTTTACCCTTTTTCTCTCTCATTTTTGCCCCTTTTCTTTCTTGTTTTTACCCCTTTTCCCTCATCTTCACCCCTTTTCCCTCTTGTCTTCACCCCTTTTCTCTCGTCTTTAACCCTTTTCTCTCTTTACTCTTTTTTTCTCTTGTCTCTACCCCCTTTCCCTCTTGTCTTCACCCCTTTTCCCTCTTGTTTTTACCCCTTTTCTCTCTCGTTTTTACATTTTCCCTCTTGTTTCCCCAGGGGTTTCTCTCCTCCCCAACTGTGCTGTCTGGGGGAGCCAATGCAAACTGCTGAGACACGTTGGTGTCACTGAATTTTCCTGTTAAGCCCAGAAGAAGCTTCAAGCAGAAACGTGCCCTGGGCTGGTTTTTGTGCTGCTCAGGTTCTTCCCTTTGCTGACACATCTTGCCACCCTCAGCAGCCCACGGTGCCCAGCAGGAGAGCTCAGGCCTTTCTGAGGAGCCTTCAGCTGAGCACTCACACCCAAAATCATCTGTCAGTGCTGAAAATCTCATCTCATTACATTTTAAACAGCCAGGACCAGACAAAGGCAGCATTATTAGCCTGGCTGTACACGGGGGAAATGAGGCAGAGAAATTCAAATTTACCCCAAAGCAGAGCAGCAGCCTCTGACATGGCAAGACAGCAGGGCAGGCTCCTGTTGGGGAGATCCCCCTGTCTGGGGATGCTCCTGCCCTCACACCTCTCAGCCCCTATTCCTGGGCAGGGGCAGGAATAAGAGCAGCAGCAAAGAAAGGACCAAACCCAGCCCCAGCAGAGAAATCCCAGCCCTCTCTGTGCTGCAGAGCCCACTCAGTCATGAACCAACGTCCTCATGTTGCACTTATTAAATAAATCTAATCTTATTAAACTGCATTACAAGCTTTTATTTCATAAATCTGTGTGCCTCCCCGAGCAGGCAGAGAATTAACTCCTGCCTGGGCTCTGCCTTTCCCCACTGTGGCCTTGCAGAAGGTGCTCCTGGCAAACCCCCCATCCCCAATCCCACTGCAGCTCCAAGTGCTTGGGATGGGTCCCATGGGGGATGGAAACATCCCAGATGCTGCTTTAACACCCCCTAAACTTGGTGCTGCTCTTTCAAAAAGAGTACAGGTTGCATCCCCTCCAACACGTGCTTTATACACAGAAATATTTGTCTAAAATCACCCAAAAAGCCTCTTGTGATGAAATCACAGGGTGTCAGTAACTCCTGGAGGGGAACAGGACCACGAGGTCAGATCTGTGACATCCTCAGATGCTGTGACATCCTCAGCAAAACAGCCTTTCCTGCCCTGGGGTGCTGGGATTTTGTTTGAATGATCTGAGGTCAAGGCGAAACGATTTGTTAAATAAACTTCAGTGAATGGAAATGTAAAATCTCAGGCCTCCATCCAGCAGGAAACATTTCATCTAGGGGCTGAAATGTTTTTTAACTTTTTTAATGAAACTTTTTTTAAAGTTGACTTGCACTTTTTGTAGGATCAAAGGAAATATTTGCCTAGAAAGATGTTCTGACTTCAAAATGCACTTGTTTAAGATCACTATGAATATTTTAACCCTTTAAAAAAATTCTCTCTCAAGCATTTTGACAAAGGGCTCAAGTGCATTTTGTCTCAATAGATAGGTTTATATTCAATACATACCTGTGAAGTGCTCAAATCCATTTGGGCTCAGTAGATAGGTTTATATTCAATACATACATGTGGGTAAAGAATATCCAGGATTTAATGCTCCACACTCCCAGGTCTGAGCCCCACAACAGGCAGAATCCTCCCCGGGTCCATTAGAGCCTAATTAGTTTTTAATCTGTGTTTTTCCAATCTCCCAGAGATAAAACAAACAAACAATCTCCCTACAATTACTCCCCATTTTCTTTCTCAAACAGAAGCCAAGAAATTCCCATTACAGAGGGGAAATATGCACAGAAATATTTCCTGTTTGCTCGGCAGAGCAGGGCAGGGGACTGGAATCTCGAGGTTGCTTTGGCAGGTATGTGAAGCACTCACTTGAGTGAGTCTTTACAAGCAAACCAGTCCCCTTTAGCAGCTTGTTCTGTTCCACCCTGCACACCAAAGCCTGGCAAGAGAAGCCTCAACATCACCTGTCTGGGGAAGGAAAACTCAGGTTCCCTGCTTGGTGACCTCTGGCACCATCAGTCCCTCCACCTGTGCCTAATGAGTGCCAGTAATATTAATTACCTGCAACTGATAGAGTCCTTAATTCCTTAATGAGTAGAGACTCATTTCAAAGAACAAAAAGACACAATAACAAGATGAAATTATTTGAGAAGTCTGCTGCGCCATGCACTAATTAATCAGCACCTCAAAAATCAGGTTCGAGGAATATGAGTGTTGATATTTGCTGATAAAAAACATGTGCACAGCTCAGCACCAAGCACAGTGTTCCCATCGTCCGAAAATCCAGGAAAGTCCAGACAATTAGGAAAAGCAGGATTTTAAAGCCCAGTATTCCCATCATCTGCAAATCTGGGAAAGTCCAGTCAACTAGGAAAAGCAGGATTTTAAAGCCCAGTGTTCCCACCATCTGCAAATCTGGGAAAGTCCATCTAATTAGGAAAAGCAGGGTTTTAAAGCATATAATTTTTCAAAGGGTCTCTCTCAGTTCAAGGCAGGACACATAGGATATATTCACACTCTCTTACATTAACAAACAAAATTCAGGTTAAGGCAAACCTTGAAAAATGTTCCACCAGCACCTTGGGGGGGGAAATGTTCAGGTCTGGTAGAAAAGATGCTTTAACTGAGGATAAATTTCAGGCTGCTGGGAGGAAATGGTCACCACTAGGATTGGAAATGGTCACCATCTCTAGGAATAGTTAAGTTGGGAAGGTGGTTTAATTCTGTGTGGGGAACACAAGGAATGTGGTCTCTGGAAACCTGTCTCCTCACTGGAGGTGATTCTGAGTCTCTCAGCTGTGACTGTGCCCCCTCTGACCCCCCTTTGGTGGTACCTGGGCACGTGCACCCTTCACAATTAGGTGATTTTTGAGGTCATTTGGGTTCTGTTCTAAACAAAGGCTGTTGATGTGCCAGCAACCCCAAATTCCTGAGCTCCTTCTGCAGTTCTGGGGGAGTCCCCGCTCCTTTAACCGGGACGAGCCACTTCCCTTCCGTGGGACACTCAAAGGGCAGAGCCAGCAGTGACCTGCTGCTCCCCCCGAGCCCAGCACAGACCCACCCGCGCTGTCTCCTGTTTTCCACGGCGACAGCAAATCCCAGAGGGAGGGTGTGCTGGCAGCAGGAAAAAGCTGCCTTGTGTCCGGAGAGGGGATGCCTGGATGGCCCTAAAGGAGCACAAAGTCAGCCCTAAGAGCTGCTGGCTCTCCTTCACCTTGCACCGTCAACTCCCACCTCCCCAAAATGCCCGGCACTCCAAAGATCCGAGTGTTCAAAGCCCCCGGATCCCCCTCTTTGTGCGCAGAGCACAGATGGCTCGTTGCTGAGAGCGCGGAGACAAAAGGAAGGGAGCTCAGGCTCACAAAGGAACCCCCGTCCACTCAAGGGTTAACGGGGAAAGCGAGCCGTGAGGATGTTTGGAACAGCAGGGCATCAGCTGGAGCCCGCACGGAGCCTTCCCCACTGCCATTCATAACAAAATCAGGAGGCACAAAGTTACTATAGCAATGGGAGCAGAATGCAGCACTTGAGAGGGCAGGAGAGCCTGGGCAGACAGCAGAGCTCTGTGTGACACCCTTAGGGCTCTGGGTGACACCCTTAGGGCTCT
>NW_020884972.1:749821-761284 GCF_003945725.1 Corapipo altera | reverse complement strand
CCCCTCCGAGGAATCCTCGCTGCAGATTGCTGAATTTTAGCTTAAACCACGCTGAGAGGAGGCCCAGCTGCAGACAAAGCACAACCAGCCCCCCCCTCCACTCTCCAGGTGCTGAAGCAGCCAAAAAGCTGCACAACAAAAGGCTTCTCGAGGCAGAAACACTGGGCAGTAAAAAGGCCTGTGGCTGCAGACCCCTCCCCTAACGCCTTTATCCGGGCAGTTTATCAGCTTTGGGAGGGATTTGCCCACTCCCAACCCGTGAAAGCTGAGCTGGTGGGTGGGTGTGACAAGGGCATGGCAGGAGATTCTGCAGCCCAGGAGCTCAGGACCAGGCTCAGGCCTTGCCAGGAGGGTCCTGCAGAGCTGGACTCGCTCCCTGGCTCAGCCCCCACGCCTGGATTTGACACAACTTCAGCAGCTCACGAGCCTTGGATGCTCTGAAATCAGTGCAGGGTTGTTGGTTCAGCTCTGGGGATCACAGCTCCCACCCTTGCTGAGGCAAAACTGAGCTCGTCCCTCGGCAGATCCGATTGTCCAGGCACAAACACGGAAAAGCCCCGGGAATCCTGGACCAGAAGGACTGGCTGGGACAGAGAACAGCCCCCTGCAGCTGTAAGAAAGCCCCCAGACGAGGTGTGGTTCAGATGCATCCCAGCAAGATCCCCTCCCTACACCACAGATCCTTTCCTAAAAGCCTGAAATCACAGCCCCGGGATTGACCAGGAGAGATGCTGAAGGGATATTGAGTGAAGAGAAAGAGGCCACCAGGCAAAGGACACCCCGGTGGGAATGCAAATGAAGGCAGCCCTAATACCTGTTAACCCCGGCTCGTTTCACAGATGATGGGAGCACAAAAGCAGTTTAAGACACTCCCCGTGTCTCCCTCCCGTTTATCCCCGCGTCAAATCGAGCCGTTAAAACCAGACCCAGAGGAATTTCCCCATTCAGGGAAGGCTTTGAGCTACGTTTGGCCCCTCTCATTGCAGCATTGCAGGATGAGTTCTGCCACTGTGTGAAAGCAGAGCCCACTGGGGCTACTTATACCCAAAAATTACCCTGTTTTCATCACTCAGTTGCCCACCCATCCCCACGGGGACCTGCCTTCCCACTGGGATGCCTTTGTTTGCCTCCCCCACCTCACCCTGTCTTCCCGAATTTCCAGTGCTGCCCAGTTCCCTGCACAAACTGGGGGGGGCTGCAGCAAACTCTCATCTCAGGAGAGGCCTCGTTGCCTTGGTTACCCATCACCAAGCCTGGGCCTCTGCGAGCTCTGCCCAAACCTGCCTTTTCCTTGCATTTGTCCTGTTTTTCCTACTAAAAACTCAGATTTTTTTTTTGCTCTCAGACAGCTGGACTCAGAAGAATAAATTAGATCTAAAAATTAATCAGTTAAATGCGTGAAGTACATTAAATAAATTAAATAAAGAAATAAAAACCATGAGGGGAATGCCCTCGGATGTGCATCGGTCATGAATTCTTGTACAAATCCCAGTGAGAAAGAACAAAACCAGCAGCAGAGGACACAGGGCTGTGTCAGTTTAGCCACAAAGCAGGTTTCAGAGCCAGCTAAGCTCAGCCTAAGTCCTGAGGAGCTGGAGCTGGCACCAACTCTGCTGTCAGTCGATGGCAGTGGGACACAACTGGGGCTGTGTGTGCCCTGGGCTGTCCCTGCCCCTCAGCCCAAAGGGGGCAGGGGAGGAAGGAAATCCTGCTGGAGTCGTTTTACAGAGGAGGAACAGCGGGATTTTCCAAGAGGATTGGCAGATCTGGAGCCTGCACAGGTGCCAGGCAAGGGCTGGGGGGTGTTTGGCACATGTGCTCACAGAAAAAAGGGGGCTGAACACCCACCCCCACAGCACAGACCAACATTTACACCCAGACATTCACCAGGGGCTGCTTCTGATAAACAAAAAAATCTTTGATGTGCCACTGGATCAACCTAAAGAAGAAAAGGAAGCCAAATCTAATGAAAACAGTACTTACTGTTTAACTGTCCTCCAGTTCCTAAAAATTAGCTATTTTCTCTATCCACTGTTACACACTTAAAAATAACATCTGATTTAATTTTTCAGCACTGTCTGGGAGAATTGAACCAGAGCCCACTAAAATGTTAACACATACTCAGAAAGGTCTCAGCATTCTTCTGTGGAGAGAGCAAGTTAGATTTGGTTAATCCCATTTTTGGAGAGAACACGCAACATTCTCAGCCCTGCAAACCAATGTGACTCTTAGAAAAATCATTCCCATCTATGTTTATGGTATTTCCAATTGTCACATCAAGTGAAAATTACTGAAGAATGTGAACTAAACAAGATATCAGGCAGCTCTCCTGCTCCACCTATATTGAATTGCAAAGGCCACCTCTGACTCTTTTCAGTGTTGGAGCTTAATTGGATCTTCCAGACAGAAACAATCCCCTCCTCACATGGGAGTGCCAGGAAGGAGAAAGCAAAAGGACAAGGAATTTTAATTGCACTGTAATCCTTCCAGGGAGGTTTCTTGCAAGCACCACATTGCAGGCACCCAACAGACTAGAACCAAAATCCACCAGGAACCTCTCAAAGAAAACACACTCAGACAAACGTGACCTGCAGGATCCAGAGATGGATCTCCAGGCACTTGGCCAGGCTGGGGTTTAATGTGGGGAAATAATGTAAATTAAACCATTTGTCAGACCTGGCTGAAAGGGGGAAAAGGGCTGATTTGTCAGTGGGTTTTGCCTTCATCATAATTGCTGTGTCCATCTTTCCTGCCCCTCCTCACCCCCCCTTACCCCTGGTGCAGGCTGCCAGCAGCTCTCACACAGATCTGTGGCTAAGGCAATGCTCCACTCTCCAGTTCATATATCTTGATGAGAGGCCTATAAATAGACTCCATTTCCTCCCCCTTGTCCCTGTGCTGTATCCATCACCCTCCCAGCACAATCACCTTTCAGCACTGCATCAAGTCAAGGGTTCTCCAGTGCAGAGCCCCCTGAGCCCCCCTGCACTCTGAAACACTCTGCACTGTCCTCAGGAGCTCCAGCACGTGACAGGAGTGGTCCCAATCTCCCCAAAATATTCCAGGTTGACAACAGACTGCCAACCCAACTGCTGGTAACACAGCCAAAGGCCGCCCAGGAGGACCTGAGCTCCACAGCTCCCATTCTGGTCCGTGGTGCACCAGGTAGGGCTCTGCTGTGCCCCAGAAAGGGTTGGCAGGATGTGGGATGGGGTGGATCTCTTGGGGAGTTATTTCCCTCTGGTGTCACCCATTGCCCAGACCCTGCCAGGACCTCCAACCCCAATTCAGTTTGGCAGCACCTCCTTCCAGGCCTGGACTGTGGAGGACTCGTGCCCTTTTGCTGCACCCTGGAATGGTTTGGCTTGGAAGGGACCTTTAAAGATCATCCAGAGCCACCCCCTGCCATGGGCAGGGACACCTTCCACTAGCCCAGGTTGCTCCACCCTGACCTCGGACACTTCCAGGGCTGTGGCAGCCACAGCTTCTCTGGGAATTCCATCCCAGCCCCTCACCACCCTCACAGGGAACAATTTCTTCCCAGTATCCCATCTAAATTCTCTTCAGTGTGAAGCCATTCCCCCTTGCCCTGTCACTCCAGGCTCTTCCAAACAGTCCCTCTCCATCCTTCTTTCAGCTCCTTCAGGTCCTGGAAGGCCACAATTAGGTCACCCTGAAGCTTCTCTTCTCCAGGCTGAACAATCCCAACTCTCCCAGCCTTTCCTCCCAGCAGAGCTGCTCCATCCCTCTGATCACCCTGGTGCCTCCTCTGGACTCTCCCCAACACCTGCTCCTTCCCAAACCAGCCGTGGAGAGACCTCCAAACTCTTCCCACAGCAAAGTTTACAAACCTCTCCCAGTTTTGCCCGTAGAGCTGTCCCAGCAGAAGTCCCAGTTGCTGCCCAGGCAGGGTCCTGGCAGCCCTTCTGCAGGGCACCCAGGCCTAGGTGGAGCAGTTTAGCTGTGCTGCCCTTCCAGGATGGGGCTGACCCGGGACTTCAAAGGGCTTCTGTGTCTACGTGAGGGCGTTTTGCAGCCCTGGTGAAAATCAAATTGCATGTGCTCCTTGTGCTTGTCCCTGATTGCCCCAGCTAATGAGTTTTTAGTGCACTGAACCCTACTTAATACATTGCTTAATAAAATGAGAGTAATTAATCAATTAGCCAAGAGGGCCCAGCTGATGATCGTTCTTACGCACTTATCACACCGGGCACAGTCCTGCCCCTGCCCCCCTCAGCACCACAGATCACCCCTTTCTGATGCTGTTCCAGACACAAAGAGGGACATCTCTTCTCCAGGAGAGCTGCAGGCCTGCTGGGATAACGTGGCTGCTGGCCATGCTTTGTTCTGCTGGGGGGACAAACACTTGACCTCGTGCCAGTCGTCCCTTGCCCAGCTGCTCCCAAGTGGGGACCACAGACACCCCTGTTTGGGATGGACTGTGCTGGACAGGGCAGTTACCATGGATGGTGTGGGTTGGGAGGGACCTTCAATCATTTCATTCCACCCCCTGCCATGGGCAGGGACACCTTCCACTGGACCAGGTTGCTCCAACTTTGCCTTGGACACTGCCAGGATGGGGCAGCCACAGCCTGTACTGGTGTCTCCCCACCATCCCACATCTCCACCGAGGTCAGATCTTCTTCACCCGACTCTGCTGAGCTGCCTGTGCTACCAGTTGGATATCCACACTGTCACTGCAGTTGTTTGCATTCCAGAGGTGAAGTGCAAAGCCACTGCCCGGGGGGTGACAGTCCCCACGCTCCAAACCCACCCCCTAAATCTGTCACTTCCCTCAAGCCCTAAAATTGCCATTGCTGCCAGAGCTCCAGGGGTTCTGCTGCTTCCACTTGGCTCTTTCTCCAGACTCTCCTGCTGCTCTGCTGACCTTGACAGATGCCAAGTCTCTCCTCCTCCTTTAGCCCACTGAAGCTTCCAACTTTCTCACACATTCCCTCTTTAACTCCAGCTGCCCCTCTCTCATGGCATCACAGCAGTGAAACATTTGGAAGTCATCCTGAAAGAGGAACTGCTGTAAATGGCAGCACTTTGCAATTTACGCCCCAGAACTGAGGAAAAAAGTGTCTTCCTTTATCTCAGAACTGACAAAAAGAACTGGTGCTCCAGCAGGAGTCCACCTGGCAGGAAAAAAAGGATTTCTTCCACTTTAGTGAAAAATGTTGTTTCATCCTAGTGGAGAAAAAAAAAAAAGGAGAAATCCTGAGCAGCCCTCTGAAAACACCCAAGGCCTCTACACTCCTTGTAAGGTGCTTCCAAAGCTCTCCTGAGCTCCACAGGGAACAACTCTGGGTGCATTTATTTGCCCGGGATTTTTCTGGGTGCAGAAAATACGGAGGTTTCTTTCTTTTATGAGAAGATAAAACAGCCCCTGCGTGGCCACCTGACCTTAAAATTTGCTAAAACAACCCCTGCACAACCTTAAAAGCTGGAAGGCAGGAAGGGAGTGAGCCTGGGAGAGAGTAAAGGAATAGAAGGGACTTAAATATTAGAGTTCTACTTAAAAAAACCCTCACCCTGACTTAGGCCAAGATGATCCCAGAACTCCAGAGCATTCCATTTCACTCAGCTATGCCTGGATACATCTGAATACATCAGGGTCAGGCCCTGCCAGAACAATTCATGCAGACTGTGAGTCATTGTGCTCTGCCGTGGGCAGGGCAGGCTCTCAGCTGGGGGAGTCCCTGTCAGGAGATGGGAGCTGAAACCTGGGAATTCCACCGGATTCAGAGCTGAAGAAAACCACCCTTCACCCCTGAATTAACACATGAGCACGGATAAACCCGGGAGGAGCCCAACCCCAGCCACAAGTCTGGTCAAGGAGAGAGGAGCAGAGCAGGCTGGTGCAAAGAGCCCCGCATTCCAGGCTGGGTGGATCCCGGTGACACTTTGGAAATACCGGGTCTGACAGCCCTGCAGGGCAGACAGAGGCTCCTACCAGGCTGCTTGTGATTTCTGAACCAGCAAACTCGGGTAGCTGATCCCAGAACTAACAGCTGGGAGCAGCCCAGAGCTCCCCAGCACTGCCACGAGCAGCTCCTGGGAGGATCCCGATGGGAAAGGGGGGGGGGGGGGGGGGAATAAAAACCCACTGGTGCCCATCCCACCGGGAAAAACTCTTCAGTGTTTACAGCCAGGATGTCAAAAGGGCTCAGCAATTAAGATTCCCAATTTAAGCTGTCTCCCAGGGGCCTGGACTATCAGTGTGCACCCCCAGCCAGGTGTGCATCCCATTGCATCCCACTGCATCCCATTGCATCCCATTTCCTGGCACCTGGGAACAGGGAGATGTTCCCTGGCGAGGGAACACGGATGTGAGCAGGGAAGGAAGCAGGTATTGCTTTTTTATCTTTGTTTATTTACTCACCCTCTCATTAGAAGGATGGAGCAGCTCTGCTGGGAGGGAAGGCTGAGGGAATTGGGATTGCTCAGCCTGGAGAAGGGAGGCTTCAGGGTGACCTAATTGTGGCCTTCCAAGACCTGAAGGAGCTGAAAGAAGGATGGAGAGGGACTATTTAGAAGGGTCTGGAGTGACAGAAAAGGGGGGAATGGCTTCCCACTGACAGAGAGCAGATTTAGATTGAATATTGGGAAGAAATTCCTCCCTGTGAGGGTGATGAGGGGCTGGGATGGAATTCCCAGAGAAGCTGTGGCTGCCCCTGGATCCCTGGAAGTGTCCAAGGCCAGGTTGGAGCAACCAGGGATAGTGGAAGGGGGTGGGACTGGATGATCTTTAAAGGTCCCTTCCAACCCAAACCACTCCATGATCCTACAATTTGCCAGACAGAGACCCTAAAACAGGTTGGAAGAAGCCACCTGCAGATTTCCACCTAGGATATAACAGCTTCCAATCTGTAGGAATATATCTATATTTTTTCCTATAAATTCTTGGAAAACTGCCTTTCTGATCTCGAGGGATTTTGTAGTCAGGTAGTGAAAGAACAGCCCACAGCAAGCTCAGGGCATGAATTGACACACAAGAGATGCTGCCTGAAGGAACCTGAGAAAGCACACAGAGGAAAAGCTGCTCATTTAAATCCAGGGAACTGCACGTCCCTCTTGGAACAATGCAGGTGCTTGGAGTGATGGAGGTGGGAGGATAAATCCAGGGAAGACAAGAGTGATTCCTTTGGTAAGACAAACACATGGAGGGATTGCTGCCTGGCCAAGGAAAAGCCACGGGAGGCAGAGGCACCACAGCTCCCAGAGTTTAATGGTCACCAGGAAAGGGGCTGGAGGGGACAAAACAAAGGCAGGACAAACTCAGCTGGGTTTGTCCTGGGGTTTTACAGTGGTTACCTGCACCCAGCCCTGGGAACCTGCTGGGATCTGCTCCAGCTGCCAATCCAGGGAATCCTGAATCCCCCCCTCCCTCCCACCTCCAGCCCAGCTGGCCCAGCTTTCTCCTCAGATTAACCCAAAATTATCCATCTACCAGCACTCTGCAAGAAACCCCAGCTCAGCACAGAGACAGCTGTTGGAAGCTTCATATTCAACTTCTGTCTAAACTGCCTTATAAAACTCTGTGCTATCCCACCCTGCTGTGTGCAGAGAGGAAAAAACACACACAGACAGAATAAACAGGACTAATGAGGAAAACATCAGGCTGTGCAGGCTGCTGCCTGGAAATGTTTGACAGAAGCATCTTTAGGCTAAACCCTGGTCCTTGTTTCCCTGCCTGAGCCTGATGCTACCAATGTGCAGCACACCTTCCTCTTTGCTCTTATGGCCCTTCAAAGAGAGACAGATTTTACTCATTTTATCCCCCTTCATCCTGAGCCAAATCTCCTTGGACTTACCCTCGAAGTGAAACACAAAGTAATTTGTGCATTGAGGGAAATTTTCTTTTATTTCAAAGTATCCCCTCCCCTCCTCCAGGAATAAAAAAAACCAAACCTCACCAGAACTGCAGACTTCCTTTTAAACATTTCAAATAGGAACAGTAAAATATCTTTACAGCTGTGAGAAAAGAGAGTCAATTTTACCCAAGTTGTAGGTGATTTCTTTTTAAAAAACCAATTTTTTAAAATGACAATGTGCTCTGGCCACGAGCCAGATGTCGGGTTTCCTTCTGGTGTTACACAGGACCAGCACAGGCAAAGGTCATATGACAAAAAATCAGTGCCCACTGATTTAAATTCTTTTTAAAAATCAAGCTGGGAGGAGAGAAAAGTGTGGTTTTCCAGGGAAGCTGCTGCTTTATCAGGAAGGGCTGCAGCAGCTCCTGCTTAATCAAGCTGCTGAAAGGTTAATTATCTGTCAGGATCCACGTGGGGTGGGGAGAAATCCCTGTGAGCAGCTGCCAGGGAGTGGAGGCTTCAGGAACAGAAGGCAAACGGGAGCTTGGGGCAAGGAATCCTCATCCCTCTCTTCCCAGAGCATCTCCTGCAGCCACAGCTCAGCTTTAGGCCTGGCTTGGAATAAACTGCAGTGCAGGGCACCTGCCAGTCTTAACTGCAGCCCCAGCCAGAGCATCTGGAGGCAGAGCTGGCGCAGCCTCAGAGCTCCTGGGAGCCAAATCCTGCTCTGGGCTGGGAATGGGATCACCAGGGAGGGCCCACCAACGAGCCAGGGGGTTCCAAAGACATGGCCTGGGAACAAAATCTCTTCATTGTGCCTTTTTCCTTCTTTTTTTTTTACACTTATCCCATTATTTGTTCCTAAATGCTCTGGGTAACTTCAGTTCATTTGCCTTCCTCGTGTCTCCACCAGCAGAAGGATTTCCAGCAGCTCCTCAGAAACCCTAAAGCACAGAAATCTAATCTTCCCCCCACTAATTTCCCATTAACTTGGCTCCCACTGCAGTGCTGAGAGGACACTGGGGATTTATAGGTGACTCACAGAGCAGCACCTTCAGCATCTCCTCCTCATCCTTCACACCTCTTCCCACAGATGGAAGGACACTGGGAAGCATCCACTGCTCCTCCAGGGCCCCTGAAGGAACCTGGGGTGTGACCCAGCTCTAGGACACTGTCACAGGGTCACCTCTGCCAGCACAACGATGCCACAGCCTCCAGAGAGCAGGTCCTGCAGCCAACACACAGCAAAGTTCAGCTTCCCTGCATGGACAGCTCATCCAGGCTGGCAAATCCAGGCAGAGAGGATAAAATCAAACACATGCAGCTTGTGGCAGCTTGGCCAAAAACCCCACAGAAAATCACTTCAGGAGAAGGAAAAAGCAGCTGCAGGTTGAACATCATGGAAGTTCTGAGGGAGAAGCCAGAGGTGCCAGCACAGGGCACAGGAACATTAATCAAGGAGATATTCTCCTGGAGTCAAAACACAGAGATATTCAAGTGGTGCCTTGGAGAAAAGCCTTCAGGAGGTTTGGATTATTCTGTCCAACCAATATTTTAATGGCTCTGCCCAACCCCTGGAGATCACCATCAGGTTTCTGGCTCACTGCCCCACTGCAGGGGATGAAAGCTTTCCAGGCTCACCAGTGAGGTTTTCATCAGGGAAGGCTGGGAGGGCTGGGAAGGCACTGGATTGTGCCTGGGAAGGCACTGGATTGTGCCTGGGGAGGGCTGGGAAGGCACTGGATTGTTCCTGGGGAGGGCTGGGAAGACACTGGGTTGTGCCTGGGGAGGGCTGAGAAGACACTGGATTGTGCCTTTCCCATTTCCTTGCTGATAAAACCAGGGGGGAACAGGTTGTGTAACAGGCTCTGTGTGTCCCAACATCAGCATCACTCATCTCACCTGGAATCACCCACAGGGTGTCCACAGGCTCCAGAATTCCAGAATTCTACCCAGCAGAATCTGACACAGTCCCAGTGTGGTTCACACTAATAAATAATATCTAACAGACACTAATAACAATCCCCCCAGACCTGACCACAGACCCACTGCTCTCCAGTGAGGCCCCACGTTATCAATTCACAGATTTTCAGATCCTGACCCTCCTGGTTTATCCAGTTCACACAGGATTTCCACTGCCTGATCCCACTGGACAAACACAGGGTTGTGCTGCATATGAATTATTCAAATGACATTTAGTGTATCAAAAACAAGAGATTAAAAGTACTGCCACTGACTCAGCATGCTGACACATCCAGCTCAGTAATTTAAGATTAAAGACCATCAGCTCGTTATTTCCCCGAGATTTGGCCCCCAAAACCAGCCCATCCCAAATCCTGGAGCTCCACACAAATTTGAATCTCAGAAGAATATCCTTCCCTAGGAATATCAATTCAGTAATTGCTTCCTGGGTCATTAAATGGCTCTTATAAACTACGACAGACACAGCATTTAATCCAAACCTAATCAAAGCAGCACAGGTCAGAGAGCACCATCAGCTGACACTCAAATTATCTCCACTGGCTGAGAAGCTGGAAAAAATACCTTTGGCAGTTGAGATCATCAAGCAAAAGTATCATAGAAACCCTTTGCTTTGAACTGACATCTTAACACCTTCTGTGCCTGGTTAATATTTCCATTTTACAGATGAGCCCTGAGTCACAAAGACTTTCCTACAGCAACTATTAACTCAGTGGCACAAAGGCAGCTGCTGCTTTAAGTGCTCATCCTGGAAAACAAACCCACAATTCCTATTTCTAGCCCAATTTAAAAATAAAATCCTTAAACACTTGGAGAACAAATTCCAAGTAAACCACATATATTTAAAAAACAAACAAACAAACAAACAAAAAGGTCAAATCCAGCAGAAGGGGTTAGACAGTAAAATGAACTGGTAAGAAAAGGGTGCAAAGGGTGAAGTTGTCCAGCCTGTGTGGCTTGGCTTGCAGTGGGAATGTCAATTATATATGCAAATTAGATGCTCAACTAGGTGTGCACAGCAAGAACAACATACAAGTGCTCTGGGGCTAAAAAGATGTTTGTAGCATCCAGTGTCACCAAACCCCAGTCAGAGGGTTCCAAAGACACGGCCTGGGAACAAAATCTCTTCATTGTGCCTTTTTTCCTCCTTTTTTTTACACTTATCCCGTTATTTATTCCTAAATGCTCCAGGTAATTTCAGTGCATTTGCCTTCCTCGTGTCTCCACCAGCAGAAGGATTTCCAGCAGCTCCTTAGAAACCCTGAAGCACTGAAATCTAATCCTCCCCCCACTGATTTCCCATTAACTTGGCTCCCACTGCAGCGCTGAGAGGACACTGGGGATTTATGGGAGGAAGTGGAACAGCACCTTCAGCATCTCTTTTTCTCTCTCCCTCAAACACGTTTGTGCCGGGAAATAAAAGGCTCCCACCACAGCCTCGTGTGGAGCTGCCAGGGTGACATCACACATGGTACCACCGCAGCTGCAGCCAATTGGGGAGGGCTCTGACGCTCCCCCAGAGCAGGGAAGCCTATAGGAAAATGCTCCAGATGGGAAAGGACCCCCTCTTTTGTCGCTGCTTGTCTTGCCACTCCTCCTCCGTCCCCCTTCCCACCGTCCACACACACACCCAGCACAGCCCGGGCACAACAACCTGCCCAGCCCC
>NW_020884972.1:739513-749811 GCF_003945725.1 Corapipo altera | reverse complement strand
GTGATTCCGTGTTCTGCTTTTGTCTGGACACCCATGAATTTAAGTAACTCTTAGCACAGAGAAACCAAGCCCAACATCAGACCGGGGCAAACTGCAGTGCCACAAATCAAGGCCTTCAAATGCACTCTGTGTTTCCACCAGATACCCCCCCTGCAGCTGCTGTCTGGGAGGAGACACAAGAGATGGGCCAGAGAAGCTGTTTGGGAGCTGAAGCTATTAAAGTAATTTGTAGGAACCCCAGAGGTCTCTCCTACCTGTCAGACAGTGCTCTCAAAGCAGCAGCTCTAATTGCCTCTTGCTTCTTACTCTGAAATCAAATGACAACTGGTACACCCTGGAAGCAAGTCTGTGCTGTCTCCTGGTAGTGGTGCAGCTTTCTCCTGTGAGAGGAGAGCAGCCAGGCCCTCTGGGAGGATCCAAAAGGAGACTCTTGCACTCTGGAGTAAAACCTCCAGGCACTGAGCTTTAAACCCAACTAACTCACAGCACCTAAAAAAACCCAACAAGTACCAACAGATTCTTATTTCACCTTCATCACAAGAATATCTGAGCACTGTTCCAGCTCTGTATAACTCTCACACACCACAAGGCTTTAATTCTGACTTAGCAAAGATAAAGCTGAAAAATCCACCTCCAGGTCCATCTTGCTCTTGCTGACTCTGACAGGAACTTTTGTTCCCACCCTTATCAGCATTTACAAAAAAGTATCTGTATTTTTACAAAGAATCCTGCAACTGGAGCTGACTGGATAAGGCCAGGAGCAGGAACAGCCCGTTCCTGCCACAGGGGCAGAGGCTGCAGCTCCCTCAGACCTCCCTGCTGTGGGAAACCGAGCTCCAAGAAACTGTGTCTCACCCAGCACCACTGGGAGGGAACACTGCTCACAAAGCATCCTCCAGGCCTTCAGCTGGACTTGTCGAGACAGAAAAAACCAGAATACAACTCCAAGTTTGGAGCTGAATCCCTGTTTAGGCTGCATGACCCTCTGACCTAGAAATGGGAAAGAGAATTTCAGATGACCCCAGAACGGTTTGGGTTGGAAGGGACCTTAAAATCATCCAGTGCCACCCCCTGCCATGGGCAGGGACACCTTCCACTGGCCCAGGTTGCTCCAACCTGGCCTTGGACACTTCCAGGGATGGGGCAGCCACAGCTTCTCTGGGAATTCCATCCCAGCCCCTCCCCATCTTCCCAGGAAGAAATTCCTCCCCAATATCCCATCTTACCCTACTCTCCTTCAGTTCAAAGCCATCAAAAGCAGTTTAAATAATTTCCTCCTACAAATTCAACAGTATCTCACTGTAATTCAGAATTTCTGCCCAACATTTCACCTACTCTCAGTTTGAACCCCTTCCTCCTTGTCCCAACCCTACAGTTCCTGATGAAACTCTGAACTTCCTTCATATCCCACTTCCCTTGGAGGTGAAAGCAACCACCCCACCCCTGGCTGTGCCAGCCCCAATTAGACACATCGACCTCAAATTAACCCCCTGCAAGATCTGGAGCTCTGCAAGTGGCCACACACCCACCTGAGGGAAGTGCTGAGCTCCTGCAACCAGGGAATGCTCAGAGCAGGGAACAGTTTCACCCCAGTAACCAAAACTCCTCCTGACACAGGTGGGGGCTCTAGGAGGCTCTGCTTGCTCACAGAATTCAAGCAGAAATGGGCAGCAGAGTGAAAATATGAGGAAAGGAAGGGAAAAGGAGCTCCCCAGAGGCAGCTGGGAGGGAATTCAGTGAGGCAAGAGAGAGCAGAGGCACCCAAGCAATGAACTTCGTGGGGAATAATGAGAATAATGCAGAAGCAGGAGAGGGTTTGAGCCTGCAGGGAGCTGCAGAGGAGGAGGGTTGTTCCAGCTGCATGGGCAGGATGGTCCCAAAAGCTCCTGGAGGACAAACACACTCCCTGCTCCCCTCACAGAACCAGCTGGAAGAACCACAGGGGAAGTTTGCACCTGGAATTCCACCCGTGCACCGTTTACACTCCGTTTGCTCAAAAGCTCACGCCACACTTTTGAAGTAAATAAGGAATTTTTATTATTTATTTGAAAGAAAAGAGGGGTCAGAAATGTTTCACTCCAGATTTTTCACAGGTATTTTTTTCTGTGGACGAGTCTCCCTGCATTTAGATGCAGGTTACAGGTGAGAAATAAAAGGCTGGGAGGAGATTTGCCTTAAAACACAGAGGTTCTCATGAAAACACTCATTTAGAAGATGCACCTGAGAGTGAAAAGCTCCTTCCTGTACCATGAAAAGGGATTTCCAGTGGCTGAAATTTAAAGTCCAAAGGAAGGTGGAAGTTAAAGGCTGGAACAGCTCAATCCAGGGGGAGGTCCAGCACCACTGACAGCTTTGCAAGGACTTGACCTGAATTACACACCTGAACTGCAGCAACTTCAACAGCAGTAGGACTGTCCTTCTCTGCTGTTATATCCACCAGAAAAAGGTATTTTCTGGCCTTAAAACTCATTGATTTCTCCTCAGACAACAAACAGCCAGTCAAGCAAAACCACACCACTACAAAAGTCCCTCCCCACGAACTCCCCAGTCTGAGCAGGGACGTGTGAGGAAACAGCTGGAAACAGAAAATGCCTCTTCCCATCCCCTCAGGGTTCTGGCAGCAGCTCAAGAAGTTCAGTCATGTTTTACTCTCCCTAAAGGCAAAGCACCCCTCGCTCTCCCCCTAATGTCAGGACTGGGGGAGCTGAGCTCAAACCCAGGGCAGGGCCCAGGGAGGGATCCCAGGAAAGGGAAATTCCTTTGGCTTCCTCTTTTCCAAGGGCGTTGTTCAGGCAGCCCGAGCTTTTCCAGGAGTACTTCAAGGTTTTAGTGCTGTTTTTAAAGTGCTGGTTGAACTACAGGGCCCAGCTGAGGAATCCTCGGGGTTCATTTTGGGGTTCAAGACCCAAACAGGAGGAGTTTTCATCAGCACAAGGCAAAGATCCTGCAAACACCTGCAGGGCATCAGGACTTCATTTTAGAGAGACTTTTCATGTGTGTGCACAACAAAAATGTATAAATAGTTTTGATAGTGAACTTTTTCCTGAAACAAATTAGTTCAAATTCTAATCTTTTTGAACTTTTTCCTAAAACAATTCAAATTCCAATGTTTTCATAGTGAACTTTTTCCTAAAACAATTCAAATTCCAATGTTTTTATAGTGAACTTTCTCCTAAAACAATTCAAATTCCATCCTTTTCATAGTGAACTTTACCTAAAACAATTCAAATTCTAATCTTTTCACAGTGAACTTTTTCCTAAAACAGTCCAAATTCCAATGTTTTCATAGTGAACTTTTTCCTAAAACAGTTCAAATTCTAATCTTTTCATAGTGAAGTTTACCTAAAACAATTCAAATTCTACCCTTTTCATAGTGAACTTTTTCCTAAAACAATTCAAATTCTAATCTTTTCACAGTGAACTTTCTCCTAAAACAATTTAAATTCTAACCTTCTGATAGTGAACTTTTCCTGAAACAATTCAACTTCTAATCATCTTTTGATAGTGAACTTTTCCTAAACCAATTCCAATTCTAATGTTTTCATAGTGAACTTCTTCCTAAAACAATTCAAATTCTAATCTTTTCATCACAGTTAAGCACAGAATTTAAGGGGAAATAAAACTCCTTGGTGCTGATTGCAGAGACACCACCTCCAACAGATAATCGATATTATTGAGCTCCTCTAAATTAAAACACACAAATAAATCCCTTTTCTTCAGTCTTTACTTGAACACTCCTGTACTGGAATGGAAAAAAGCTTGAAGGTTCCACAACTCCATTAAAATGTGATTATTATTATTATTATTAACAATAATAATAACAATAATCCCAGTGTAGAGAAACTGCTCCCTTATGCAATATTATCTTGCATTTATTCTTAATTAGGTTTTGAAGCACAGAATGGATTTTTTTTCCCTGCAAACCTACTAAATAAATGTGTTTATATCTCAGTTGGCTGCAAAGAAAGAACCTGCTCAGGCCCCCAGCCCTACTCAAAATTCAGGCCCAAGTCCCAGACCTTGAAACTTTCTGAAAGCAGGATTTATATTTTTATCTTATTCCTATGAAAAAAAAAAAAAAAGGCAAAAAAATCCCATTTTCACAAAGTTCTGGATGTAAATATTAAAACCACATAAGAGAGTAATTAAAATGGGCAGTAACAGGATCAGAAGGGGGAAAATTCCCACCAGGAATGAACAAGTCTGCAGGAAATCACCCTTTGAACCAAGAACATGGAGGCAGATTAACAATCAGGGGTTTTGTCCCTTACTCTTTAATCTGCAAATTCAACAGAATTAGGGAACAGAAGAGAAATACAAGGAGTACAACAGAGTCCACCAGTTATACAAAAATCTCACCAGTTCCACTTGACATTTCATTTGCCACCAGAATATTTTTGTTTCCAGAGTTTTCCTGGAGAAGGTGCTGGAGGACTTGGCACAGGAACCAAGGCCAAGCAGGGCAATATTTTCATGAAGAGCTGATGATCCCAGGTCACTAAAAATAATAATAAAAAAAACCAAACCAAAAAAAAAAATGATTCCAGTCTCTAAACAGCAGCTTTCGGTGTCCACATAACCCAGAACTGAAAACATGAGACAAAACAATCCTGTAAAAAATAAAAAACCAAAGGAAAAGGGGAGAAGGACAAAGCAGGAGAAGGCGCAGCACGAAGGGATTTCAGACCAGCAGTTTTGTGAGAGCTTTAATGGCACAAAATGTTTATAAAGCTACAACTTATACAATGTAAACTGGAGATAATGTTACAAAGTGCTAACTAACGGGTGGAGAATGCAGAATCACTTTGGCTCAGTTAACTCCAAGATCTCAACGAATGTCAATTAAAAAAAAAAAAAAAAAAATAAAGGTTGAATTGCCAACAATCTTCAGCTTTTTCACTTCTGAAAACAGTAAGTAAAGATGCTTTTCTGCTGCAGTTAAGGTCAGCCTGCTGCACTTCTCAGGTGCCAGTTTATGCCTTTTTTTTTGTTTTTTCTTGATCCTATTTACAAATAGTCGAGGCCAGTTTTTCACTGAATGTAAGAAAAATGAAGCCTACTTTGTGTGTGGTTTTTTTTGTGTGTTGCTTTTTTTTTTGTGTGTTTTTTTCTTTTTTTCTTTATTTTTTCCAAAACTGTAAACAGGTATAAAGCTTTTTTTTTTTTTTTTTTTTTAAAACAACATTTATCTTAACAAAACTTCCAACTGTCAAGAGTTGAAACCCCCTTTTTTCAAATTGTACAACAACAATCTGTTCCTGTCCATTGTAAAACTAAAAGTTGTAGACATTTCCTCCAGAGCTTATGTAGGGTATCAATAAATACTGCTTTGTATCCCAGCGAGTGTTACAGTGACCTCAGCTCAAATTTGTACAATTTTTACTTCATTTTACCTCAAATCTCACACGTGGTGTTGATACTCCAGCCACAAGCTTGCAAGATATCCTGAAGAATTACCTTTGAATTCAGAAATGGGGGTTTTTTTTTCCTCTTTAAAAAGTACTCCCTGCTTGGTAAAAATCTATTTTTCCACTGCTCCAATTTCCATAGAAAACAAGGTGCTGTGTTAGAACTGAAAAGTGTTTCAGCCTTTCTGCCCTGCCCTGGTTTTTAGGGCTGTAAAACCAAGTGCTTGGTGCTCCCTAAAACACCCCCCAGCACTTCCCCCTGCCCTCCCCCACCTCTGGGTGAAACCCAATCTCCAGCCTGGAACAAACAAACACTTGGAGGCAACTCAAGTGCCACTAAAAGGGGAGAAAAAAGCAGATTATTCCAGAGAATTTGCTGTTAGGCTGCCCTGTCACCCCGAAAGCATTGTCTGACAGCGCTCAGACACAGAGAATAAAAATAAATACACTTTAGCAGTGGGGTCATACTGCACTTTTTTTTACTTCCTGGGAGCTAACTAAGTTTTTTTTAAACCACATCTCAGCTGGGCTTTAGCTTCTATGCATCAACTGGTTCAAGCAATCACTGCTCTATCAAATAATCAACTTATTATAAAGTCTGATGCAAGCAAACAATTATAGGTAGCTGTTCTCTCCAAACTGGGCTGACTGGATTTCTTTATCTCCTGCAAGTCAGCCAACTAAAGTTTTTATTTAATTAAGATTTTTGCTAGTCTTAAAATTACCATTGGTTCCCTAAATACTTAGTATTAAAGTCTATATCATATTTTTTTTTTATATATTCATATATATATAAAAAAAGAGTATTCTATCCTTCAGAGTCATGCTACATGTTCTGAACTCCAATAAAATCTATTTAAGGACACGAGTGTCCCAATGCTTTGTAACAATTTGGTACTAAAGCTTCACATTTCTGAAAAAAGAAGTGTCACTGAAGGAGGACAAGGCTTAATAATGTTCCCTAAGATAAAAGTTCAACGACATCAGTTGAGAGTCTGTCTAAGATGAGACACCACGAGTGACTTCCAGGTTTCCAAGAGTATCCCCAAAAAGGAGATTGTACAGTAAACAATGAGAGAGAGAGGAACACGGAAAAATTCATTTGCAGAAGACATTCCACGGCTTCTGAACCTTTTTATGCACCTGCAAGATTGTCCCCCCCTTAATGAGAAATTAGTAACGAGAAATCAAACATCTGCTGGCTGAAAATGCCATTTCATCTCAGTTCTAAATGGTTCCACAACAAACAAGAGTCATTTCCTTTTACATTTAAGAGCTTAACTACACCTACAGCTTGTTGGGTTTTTCCTTAATTTAAAACTACTTTTCAAAAGGAAAATTTCACATTTCAAATTTCCCCTTCAGAAAACAAGGTAAAGGAAAAAAGAAAAATCTTCTTTACATGCAAACAATGCCTTTTTTTTTTTTTTTCTAATATATTCTAGGTATCAGACAGGTTTGTTTTTTTTTTCCTACAAGGAATAAAGGAGCCGACTTCATAGAAAAGACAAGATTACAACAATCACCTAATATTAAAATATGCTGATGGGTTTTTAAGTTTATCCTACTGGAAAACTGATGCAGTCTTGGCCTCCTGCAAATCAAATGGTGCCAAGGGGGGGGGGGGGGGGGGCAAGGAAACTCTCCCCCAAAAAAGCTGCTTTAAACTGGGGGTTTATTGCCGGTGATTCCTTCGGTGATTCCACGACCAGCTCGGAACAACTCCTTCCTGCTCCAGTCAGTCCCTCCCTTTCCAGAGGCTGTTTGCCCAGCGATGCTTCCAGCAGGCCCAGAGCTCAGGGGGCACGAAAGGATCCGAGGGGACTCGCTGGTGGCAGTTTTGGCGTGGAGAGAAGAGAAGCCCTTGCGACGACAGAGCCACGGGGGGAACTCCTGCGGGAGGAATTCCTGGGGAGGGAACTCATGGGGAGGAATTCCTGGGGAGGGAACTCCTGTGGGAGGAATTCCTGGGGAGGGAACTCCTGAGGGAGGAATTCCTGAGAAGGGAACTCCTGGGGAGGGAACTCCTGGGAAGGGAACTCCTGGGGAGGGAGCTCCTGAGGGGGGAACTCCTGTGGGAGGAATTCCTGCGGGGGGAACTCCTGGGAAGGGAACTCATGGGGAGGGAATTCCTGGGGAGGGAATTCCTGCGGGGGGAACTCCTGGGGAGGGAACTCCTGGGGAGGGAACTCCTGTGGGAGGAATTCCTTCGGGGGGAACTCCTGGGGAGGGAATTCCTGGGGAGGGAATTCCTGAGGGAGGGAACTCCTGGGAAGGGAACTCCTGTGGGAGGAATTCCTGGGAAGGGAACTCCCGGGAAGGGAACTCCTGGGGAGGGAACTTCTGAGGGAGGGAACTCCTGGGAAGGGAACTCCTGGGGAGGGAACTCCTGGGGAGGGAACTCCTGCGGGAGGAATTCCTGAGGGGGGAATTCCTCGGAAGGGAACTCCCGGGAAGGGAACTCCTGGGGAGGGAACTCCTGTGGGAGGGAACTCCTGTGGGAGGAATTCCTGAGGGGGGAACTCCTGGGAAGGGAACTCCTGGGAAGGGAACTCCTGCGGGAGGAATTCCTGGGGAGGGAACTCCTGAGGGGGGAACTCCTGGGAAGGGAACTCCTGTGGGAGCTCTGCCAGGGGGACGGGGAGCGGCCGAACACCTCGACAGAGCGCCAACACCACAGAATTCCAACGCCACAGAATTCCAACGCCACGGAATTCCAACACCACAGAATTCCAACACCACGGAATTCCAACGCCACGGAATTCCAACGCCACAGAATTCCAACGCCACAGAATTCCAACGCCACAGAATTCCAACGCCCCACGGAATTCCAGCGGAACTGCCCGGAATGGGAGGGGAGGGCGGAGGCAGGGGCATGCTGAGGATGGTCTCGAGTCAAACTAAAGGACACACAAAGGCCCCCCCGGGCTCAGTAGGTGCTGGCCGAGGGCGTGGTCAGGCGCTTCCCGATGTAGATGCTGCAAGGGAAAGGACACGAGGTGGGAATGAGCCCTGGGAATGGGGCTTGGGAATTGGTTTTAAGTAATTCCCTATTTTTGGGAATTATTTAGGTTTATGTTTTTAAGGTGGAAGCGAAAGAAAATTAAATTAATTTAAATTAATTAAAATTAAATTAAATTAGTTTATGTCGTTTAAATATGTATTTCTAGATTTAGGTATAGTTTTATGTCTATATTTAGACATAGTTATATATATATAGTTATATATAATACAGTTATATATATTATATAGATATAATATACATATTATATATAATATAGAAATATATAATTATATATCTAATATAATAAAACACACATTTTCATAAATTTATATTTTATATATTTTATATATTTATATACTATATAATATAATTTACATATATAATTATTAATTATATAGATAAATAATATATATTATATTAATTATATATTAATATTAATTATATATTTAATATAACATACATTTCCATAAATTTATATTTTATATATTTATAATATATAATACATTATATATATTAATATTAATTATATATTTAATATAATAAAACACACACTTCCATAAATTTATATTTCATATGTTTTATATATTTTATATATTTATATTTATATACTGTATATAATTTACATATATATAATTTATATATAATATGTATATTTTTATATATATGTATACTATCATAGGTAATAAATAATATATTGATTTTATTTATATATTTATACATTATGTATATTATCCTAGAGGACCAATAGTATCACAATATATTTTATAAATTTATTTTATTTATATATTTATACATTATGTATATTATCCTAGAGTATCAATAACATCATAATATATTGTATAAACTTATTTTATTTATATATTTATACATTGTATGTTATAATATATTATAATGTATTATCAATAATATCATATTTCATATATTGATTTTATTTGTATATTTATATATTATATTATCATAGATTATCAATAATATAATATATTCATTAAAAATATTTTATTTATATATTTATATATTGTATGTTATAATATGTTATTATATATTATCAATAATATCATAACATATATTATAGATGTTTACTGTGTTTATTTAGATATATTATACTATATCAATAATATAATAACATTTATATATTTATAACATTTATTCTATTTACTTAGATAGATATATTATAGATTATCAATAACATAACATTGATATATATTTACTGTATTTATTTAGATACTTAGATCTATTATCCTAGATTATCAATAATATCATATTTATAGATGTTTTATTTATTTATATATTGTATATTATAATACATTATAAGAGATTATCAATAATACCATATTTATATATTTATTTTACTGACTTATATATTTAACAAAAGTTCATAATCATATATTTATAGATTATTATGTATTAATATAAATAAAAATTAATAAAAATTTAAATTGAATTTAAATAAAGTTTAAATTTAAAAAAAAAATCAAATTTTAAATGAAATAAAAATATTTACAAATTATTTGCCTAATTTACACTAATCTACACTGTTCTACCCTAATTTATTTGAGAGTTCACAAGAGACACTTGACAGTTCACAAAACACAACTGCACCCCCAGAAACAAATAAAAACCTGAATTAAGAGGGGTTTTTAGGACGTGTCTCTGCCCAGCCACACACAACTTCAGCACCAGTATCTGTGCAATGTGGGGTTTGTAATTCTATTTTATTTTTCCTTCATCACAACCTGAATAATCAAATGCCACAAGTGACACTTGCAAAGATGATTTAAAAGTTCACTCGTGCATTTTCAATACAAAACTCTTTATATTTGGGGAGAAATAAAACACATTAATGGCTTTTTTTTTCATTATGATTTTTAATTTTATTTTTTTAGTTG
>NW_020884972.1:723839-739503 GCF_003945725.1 Corapipo altera | reverse complement strand
CTTAGTTTAGTCTGAATCATTTCAGACACTGATAATCAAATGCCACAGGTGACACTTGCAAAGATGATTTAAAAGTTCACTCGTGCATTTTCAATACAAAAATCTTTATATTTGGGGAGAAATAAAACACATTAATGGCTTTTTTTTAATTATTGTTTTTATTTTTTTTTTTTAGTTGAATTTTTATTTCTTAGTTTAGTCTGAATCATTTCAGACACTGATACTCAAATGCCACAGGTGACACTTAAAGATGATTTAAAAGTTCACTCGTGCATTTTCAATACAAAAATCTTTATATTTGGGGAGAAATAAAACACATTAATTTTTTTTTTAATTATTATTTTTAATTTTATTTTTTTTAGTTGAATTTTATTTTCAATTTTAGTTTTCCTGCTTTTCAGCAGGCCCTGAATTAGGCAGGGAAAAGCAAAGGCACGTGCAAAAGTTGAAGGGAAAAATCAGTTTCAATACTTACCCTAATCCCAGAGCCAAAACATGAGATATGAACAGAGATGGAATGAAAACCTTAAGGAATTCTGCAGAGAAAATGCCACCTTTTTTCATTGCTCCACTTTTTCTCATACTTAGGGACACTGAACGTTTGGGATGTCTGAAATGGAATTCCCTGGAAGAAGAGGGGGAGGGAGAATTCAACAAAATTCTTTTTGTTTCCCTTTTTTTTTTTTCTCTCTCTTTTTTTTTTTGCACAGATTTTTGTAGGAATATTGATTTATTTATTTTTAAAAAAAAAAACAAACCCAAAGAGCTAGAGATCAAAGCACAAGATCCCTTACACAGAGTAAGGAATCAAAGAGAATTATAGGAGGGATTGTGGAGAGACCACTTAGTACAGACACAAAGAGAGCAGGAGGTCCAAGAAAGGGAATTTCAGGATGTGATTTGTTAGCAAGAGCCTCATTTTTCTGTCCCAAACAGAGATACAGAAGTCTGTATTTTAATAAAAAGGCTTTGCACTCAAGGATCTCAGTGTTCCGTGGATGAACATTACATATTTTCCATAGAAAGAAAAAAAAGGGACAGAGAATTTAGATTTGCTCAACACTCCTCCACTCAATAAGCCAAGACTAAATGCCATGAATCCCAGCTCCAAGTACCCAGCTCTCCCAAAAATTGCAATTTGGGCAAGAAACCCTGTAATCAGCTTGCTGGGGGGATTTATGTTACTTTCAAATAATTCTGTTGCTATTAAGATTTTCATACTTCATTGCTTTGACTTTTTGCAGCCTCCCCAAAGAGAAATTGAAAACTGAACTTTTCCTAAGTTTGGAAAGCCAGAGTAGTTCCTCTCCTTCCCATATTCCTTAGAAAATGTGAATATTCATGAAGAAAAGCAGAGTTTAACTCACTTGGGAGGAATGTTTTCAGGCCTACTTGACCAGTCTGACACCCAGTCTGCACTTTTCTTCAAAACTTCCAATTCTTTCTCTCCTTCTGCTGCTTCTTCTTCGGACTGAAAACACACAGGGGAGAAGCCTTTTAACACTCAATTAGCTCCTCCTGGGGCTGTTGAACTGAGAGTGACAATAACAGTGGGAAAATGATAAGAACCCAACTGATAAACCAAGTGTTCCTGGCCTGCTGATTGTTGGGAAGAGATTTGATTTTGCCAACACAGAGTCAGTAAACCACAAATTTTATTGCTACATCCAGGATTTCCACATCATTGCAAGCTGTTTGTTTAACTAACAACAACAACAACAAAAAAAGGGATTATTTTACTCCTAAATAAAGCAGAACTATGCAAAAAAAATTATTTACAAATAGTAAAAACATTGAGTTGATGGCATTCCATTTAAAGCTCACAGAACGTGCCTGAAGCACAGAAAAGTCGAATAAAAAGGTTTCCAAACCAGTATTTTGACTTCTTCAATGGTGTTATTGGTAATTTGAAATTTATATCACTTGCAACTAGCAGCTTGTACTGACTGCAGCAGGAAAAGGCAAGCACTCACTGTAATTACATGATCCAAACTTTTAACTTTAAATCACTGGATGCAAACGTTACCACGCAGGAAAAAACAATAAATTAGTAAGACTAGACTGACCCGAGCACAAACTCCTCCTTAGTATTAAAACAATTTGCTGAGTGACTCTTATATTAAAATAAGATAAACCACTGACAACATTAAGTGGGAACCACAGCAGAAGTGCCCAACAAGGGCAGTCCCAAGGGAGATGCAGAGCTCACCAACACCTTCCTGGGGCTCCTTCTGGCTCTCAGGGCACAACTGCCCCAGTCCCAGAATTAAATTTGACAGAATTAAATGCCAGAATTAATTCTTTGACAGAATTAAATGCAAGGTTTCACCCTTCCAGGAATGCTTTTTATTTGTGATCACACTAAGAGTTCAGTCTCCTCTCAGTTTGTGGTGTGGAGGTTACTCACAGCAATCACTGCACACCCTCCAATCCTGGGCACAAATATCAACATTTCAGCCCAGGTCTGACAGCCAGTGTCACACAGCAACAGCACTGCTGTGGAAAAGCATTTCTCAGCTGCAGAGATGTTCTTCCCCTCACTCCAAAGCTATTCATCTCTAAGTCACGTTTCAAATAACACAAAATATAAGCCTTTTCACATCACAAACACCTTGCTCTACCCCTCAAATCTACATCAAACATCCACAACTTACAAATATGTATTTAAAAGTGAAGAAGTTTTAAAAGTTAACGAAGAGAATACCTGAGAACTACTGTCTTTACTTGTGTGCATTTCCACATCAAAAGTTATCTGTCCATCATCTTGAGGTGAAGGGCTAAAGAAAAATTTGATTTTGTTATGTCATTTGTCAACTGAGGAATCATCAGTGTAGATAAATGTCAGCTCAGTCATTCCCACATGCACCTCTGCTTGCTGCTGAGTTACAGACCACACCACCCTTCACACCCCAAATACCAGAATCAGAAAGTTTTCCAACACCCCCCACCTTTGCAGGTTTTTTTCTATTTACAACCCTACCTTTCTCAAGAAAATTCTCAAGAAAATTCTTTACAGAGAGAGTAATCAGGCATTGGAATGGGCTGCCCAGAGAGGTGGTGGATTCACCATCCCTGGAGATTTTTAAATGCAGATTGGACGTGGCACTGAGTGCCATGATCCAGTAAATGGACTGGGTTTGGACCAAGGGTTGGACTCCATGATCTCGGAGGTCTTTTCCAACCCAATCGATTCTATGATTCTATGAACAGACCGAAGAAAAGCAAACTCTGCCCAAAATTCCACCATCCACAGAAAAGCTGTAAAAACCCCTCTGTCATTTTAGGGAACACTGCCAGCATTGTGAACTACACCTCTTTTTGGGGAGGTGGGAATACCAGGGTTATCATAAACTCCTCCCAACGCTGGAGCACAACAAAGATCACCCTGGGAAAAAGCTTCACACCCACGGGATCAACCAGCGAACCAAACACTCCTTTACCTGTCACAGTGGGAACTACCTCTTGAGCTGCTCTGTCCTGACTCGTGCTGGGCATCCAGGAGGATCTTCTCCATGTCCCCATTGTGGATGGAGGAGGAGGAAGGGACGTGCTCCAGGCCCCCGTTCTTGCCGTTGCCGTTGTCGGTGCTGTTGCCGTTCCCGTTCATCTGCAGCTCCACCCAGGAACCTGAGGGGCACCCAAAGGTCACCTCAGCGACAGCCCCACCCCATTAAACAACCCCCTGTTTGCTTTATCACCCCCCTCCAGAGGGAATCCCAACCATGCTGCCCTCAGATAACACACACTGCCCCAACAGAGCTCATCAACACGGGCCACACACAAGAGGGACACGTCTCCCCTTCCCTCATCCACAAAAACACCCCAAAAAGCTGGTTTGGTGCTACCAACCCCTGGAGCTGGTCAACAAAATGTCCTCTCTCTCCTTAATTATTAATACTTCCATCAGCCACGTTTTTTTGGAGCTTCAAGGATCTGCATATCACTCATTGATGTTCTACCTTCCTTTCTGACACTGGATTTTCATCCCCATGGCCCTCACTACGAAACTCCCTCCTGTGCAGCTTTCCATTCTCCTCCCTCTGCTCCCAAAGGCCCTGATTTTCATGGACATCATTCCATTCCCAGGCCTCAGTCAGTTTGCTTTGCCCCAGCCCAAACATCTCCCACCTCTCCTGTCCCACCACCACATTAATTCCATTCCCCAGCTCCCACCATGGGAATTCCGGGGTTATTTCCTCACACAGTAACATGACATTAGAATATTTCACTGCTAATAAGAGCTGAGGAGCAGCAGAAATCCAGCACTCCCACACGTCATAACTGTTCATAAATTCAGAGCCTTCAGCCTCTCCCACCTGCCCCTTTCTTTTTATTTTCCTGAGCCAGGGAAAGCTCTGTAACCTAAAAGCTCAAATTTACTGGTTTTCCCCCCTTTTATTTTAGCAATACCTATGGAATATCCATGTGAGATTCAACAGGAGCAAGAGTGTATCATGGCTGATGAGAGCAGCTGCTAAAAAGTTCAAATATTCTGTAGCTGAGGTGAGGATTTTTATTTTCAAATGTCTTCACTTGTATTTTATGTGCAGATTAACTAAGTGCAAGACTATATACATTCATCAGTGACACGTTTCAACTGGAAACAAACAGGTTTCAGAAATATTCTTTATTTATAAACACACTATTTAATTATCCTGAGGGGTAAAGATAAGACAGACTTTACTGCTCTGTATATTCCAAATATTTCAATACACTCCCTATCCAGCTGCAATTCCAACCTTTAAGAATCACTTGACCTTAGAGCCATAATACAGAGGGAAAGATCTCCAAGTTCTTATTCTGTTGTCAAAAGAACATTATTTCCCTCACCAGCCAAATAATGATCTCATACACGTATATTAAGTCATCACAACTCCTGTTGTAATTCAATTTATGCCACCTAAAGACAGGTGCTTTTGGGGTTGGGGTCTTTATTTGTATTTGGTTGATTATTTAATTTTTTAAAGCTTGGAAATCTTCATTACTGAGGTAAAAATCATCGAGGAAAAAAAAAAAAAAAGCCTGAAGATACAACATCTGAAACTACTTTTTAATCATTATTTGTACAAGTTATAATTTTAACACTGATTTTTGACTTATGCATGATGCCACTGCACTGCTGACCATGCTCTGAGGAGTCCTGGTGGTTCACAGCCTGGATTCCCAAGGTTGTATCCACAAACAAGGAATTTTGGGAGTGCACAGTCACACCAGGCTTTTCAGATAATCAAGTGTTAACTGGGAAGAGGCAGCTTTGCCCAGTCAGCATCACCCAGAGACCTTGTTATTCCACATTTGTGATGAAGGCTGGTGTCCAAATTTCAAAATAAAAAGGCCAACCTGGAATCAGGAGGGTTGATTTGCACCTTGACAGCAAGGAAAACACCTTCTCACCTGCAGAAAAGCAGGCTGGTCAGAAGTCAGGTCAGAAAGCTCTGTGTTCCCCATAACCAATTTAGGGGGAGGGAGAATTAAAACACTCAGGGTCTGCAAAGCCAACCAGGATTAAAAATGAGCAGCCAGTGACAAATAATGTGAGAAAACAGAGGGCAGAGGAAGGTGATCAGAGGTGGTCACTTCAGACCCTCCACAGCCCCTCAGATCCTGCACAAATAAAACCTTCAGGAATTTCTCTCTCCCCCCCCCCACTACCTTTATCTAAAACCCACCGTGGCAGGAAGAAAACCCAAATTACCCCGTGAGTAAAGAGTGCCAGGGAGCAGGAGGAGCTGACACGAGGAGCCGACACGAGGAGCAGCACGTTCCCAGCTGACCTCACTGGGAATGACTCAAATCACAGTGGAGGAAGCAGAGTCTGACACGGGGCTCAAACACGCTCCTGCTGCCACTCAACAGGTTTGGGAGAGGGAGCCAGAGAGCCCCACCGGCCTCAAAGGATCGTTAGAGGGACACAAATCCCCCTTTCTTTAAAAGGATGGGCAGTATCTGGGAATAAACAGCCCGACTAACAGAGGGTGGGTTTTGCCCCAAGCCTTTTGCAGAATTAAGGAAGTTACTTTAATCACCCACCTGAGAACTCTTAATTTACAATATTTCTACTTGACAGTACAATAGGAGATGGACAGAATTAACAGTGGTAGAATTAAGAGTGGTAGAATTAAGAAACGTGGTGGCATCTCCTCCCTTCACAAATAACATAACACACATTCCTTGGAAAAAAAAAACAAAACAAAACCCAAACAACTTTTTATATGAATGGTATTTTTCTCCAAATTTGTTTGAGTTTTGTCTCTGCTCCACAGCTAATTATTTCACCATGAACTGATATACACTGACTTAATTCCATGTTTTTCTATAACTGGTGACCTGTTTAAACAACGGGAGCTCAACATGTTGGGGCAAAAGGGCCTCATTTTGTTTATCCACTCTGTGATTTCACTTGGCTGGGTGTGGTGGATATATCAGAAATTACATTCCTGTAAACATTTTATAGATATAAAAATATTCCAAAGCAGCAGCTCACAAGAAGTCTGATGCATGGTCAACCTGAATAAACTTATAAATATCACTTTTACAATGAAGTAGAACATTAACAAAAAACAAAGAAATGAAAAAAAAAAAAAAGAGGGAAAGAAAGAGAAAGTCAAGCAGACTCCCATAATGGTAATTATTAAGCAGATTTTCCATGACAGAGATAGATGGGCTCTTGCCTCTTCTTGTCAATATGTAACAGAGCTTTATAATAATTAAAATATAGGAAGCATCTAGAACTATTTCAGGCATTGGAATGGGCTGCCCAGAGAGGTGGTGGATTCACCATCCCTGGAGATTTTTAAATGCAGACTGGACGTGGCACCGAGTGCCATGATCCAGTAAATGGACTGGATTTGGACCAAGGGTTGGACTCGATGATCTCGGAGGTCTTTTCCAACCCAGTCGATTCTATGATTCTATGATTCTAACTCCCAAGAACAAGCAGGTTTTTTCCCCCCACCTCTGTGAACCCAACAAAGCCCAGGTTACCAGTTTTACTCCCAGCTCTCTTGCCCTCCAAGTACTAAGGGATCTTTGAACAGAAGGCCCTAAACACGGGGAGCACAAAATGAATAGGTGTCTGAGCTCATCAGCCTGAAAAGGGTCAGTGAAAAGCTGAGATAATGGCAGAAAATGCACCTCTGCCACCAGAGCGTTGTGCAGTGGCCGAACATCTGACAGCAGGGGGCTGCTGGGGGGCATTTGTTTGGTTCAGGGGGCACAGAGTGTCAAACATTTCCTCCCGTGCTCACCCCCCTCCAGTAAATCACGGAGCTGGGGGAGCCTCTGGTGCTGACCCAGCAGCGAGACCTACGTGGGCAGATCCAGCCCCGGCTTTACCGAGCCCTGGCTGCCCCCGGCAGATTAACAAGACACCGACAGAAGGGAGACATCAAAACACACGAGCATCAAACGCGGCAATTCCTAAAGCGCTGGGCAGCTCCGGCCGAGTAATTGCTTCGCCAGAATACCTGTTCGACTCAGGTAACGCTGTTTCAGCCGCCGTGGTTATCAGGAGATGCAGCGCTACCACAGCACAATGGCAGCGTTACGAAATGGGCACAGTTTATTCCCCCTTCAGACAATTGCCGCCGAGCTACGGGAAATCAACCGAACCCATACATTTCGTGGGCAGTTTAACTTCGGTGTAAAACCACGGAGGCAACGGTTAATCATTAATGCTATTTATTCACCTCTTCGAGTGCAGTGTTCTTAATAATGAGACGGAAGGACACATGGAAAGAGCCGTTTAAAAAGAAGGGAGAGCATCTGCCAAGTAAGTAGCAGAGCCTACATGATGTGCCTCACTGGAGTTATCCCGGGAACAAAAGGATGCAGCAGAGCAGCTGACAGAGACGCCGGATATAGAGGGGAATAGCTCACGTCAGTGCTATTGACTCAGCCACTGAATAAACTCATTCCCACAGCCGCGCTCCTCCCCCTACCCCGCTGTATCCCCATCTTCGCTGCTCGGGTAAACTCCGCGGAGCCACGGGGCGCGCTCGGGGGGGGCTCGCTGCCCCTCAGCCCGCCGTGAGGGGCGGCCGGTCGGGACCCTCCGGGCCGCACCTCAAACCCGCTTTAACCACCCCAGTAGAGCCACGAGGCCCCTCCGCTTCCCCGGGTCGCGCATCCAGCGGCTCCCGCCGGCCGAAGCTCCGGGAACGCTCCGGGAATCCCGGGTTCCCCCGCGCTGCCCTCAGACACCCCTCCACACCCGCCGTTACCCCTCTGCCCCCCGCCCGCCGCCAACGGGGCTTTTATACCCGCTCCGCCGCCGCCCATTGGCCCCCGGCGGCTCGCGCGGCGCGGCCTCGGCCAATGGCGGCGCGCGGGGGTCGCGGCCCCCGCGGCCCCTCAGGGTCCCCCCCCGCCCGAGCGCCATTTCCCGCCCGCGGCCCCCGCGGGGCCGCCCCGCACTCACTGTTGAGCCCCGGCTCGCCCGGCGTCGCCTCGGCCGGCGGGTTGTTGTTGTTGTTGTGGTGCTGCTGCTGCGGCTCCTGAGGGCTGGACATGGCGGCGGGAGCGGCGGGCAGGGGCGACCGGAGGAGCCGCTGTGGGGCAACAACAACAAACCCGGGGCTCTCCCGTTCCGGGGCCCGGCCGCTCCCGCCCCGCCCACAGGCCCCGGCGCGCCTGCGCAGGCGCGGCGCGCGCCGCTCTCCGCCCTCCCGCCCTCCATGGCGCGACCCGCGGCCGCGCACGTCCCGCGCGTGCGCAGGGCGGGCGGCGTGAGGGCCGTGGTGCGGCCTGAGGGGAGCGGGGGGACGGAAACGCACAAATAAAGAGTTATTTGCGGTGGAAAAGCCGCCCAAGGGCATCGCATCCCACCTGTGGCCCATCCCCACCTCGTCCCCCAGCCCAGAGCACTGAGCGCCACGGCCAGGCCTTCCTTGGGCACCTCCAGGGCTGGGGACTCCAAACCTCCCTGGGCAGTTCCAATGTTTAACCAACCCTTTCCATGAAGGAATTACTCCAATATCCAACCTGACCCTCCCCTGGCACAGCTGGAGGCCGTTCCCTCTCCTCCTGTCCCTTGTTCCCTGGCAGCTCCCCCCTCCTGTCAGGGGGTTGCAGAGCCAGAAGGTCCCCCCTGAGCCTCCTTTTCTCCAGGCTGAGCCCCCCCAGCTCCCTCAGCCTCTCCTGCTGCTCCAGCCCCTTCCCAGCTCCGTTCCCTTCCCTGGACACACTCCAGCCCCTCCATGTCCCTCCTGAACTGAGCATCCCAGAACCAATCCTAGGATTTGAGAGGCCTCCCCAGTGCTGAGTTCAGGGCCCTTCTTGGCCACCCGGGCACTGTGAGGGACCAGAGCCTCAGGTAACTTTAATCCAACGATGAGGTCCATGAAACACAGTTAAGACACTCTGAACTAATGTTTTTTAAGATTAATGTCCTCCCAAAACCATGCCTCTAGCACACAAACCACCCTGGAGCATGGTTGGTTTTTTAATCATCAGCAGCAAAGATAGAGGTGGCATTGGTGTTAGAAAATTGGACTTATTTCCTAACGGGGATGCAAAACGAGCTACAAAAAGTCAAATCGTGAGTGTGCACCAGTTTCCTTTCCTATGAAAATGAAGAGACAACCTCAGGTTATTTGCTGAGGAGTAACATTTGAATTTCCATGGAAGAGGCTTTAAAAATGCAGAGAAATAGATGCAAACACCTGCCTGACCCTGCTGAGGTTTCTTCAGGCGTTCCACAAGTAGCTTCAGTACGGATTTACCTATTGCTTTTGTGAAATTATCATATCCAGAAAATGAGGTACTTCTAAAATTACTCATTTCAAGAGATAGTTTTGAATAGAAAATCAGGCAGGTCCATTCCTCAGCAGAGTGATTTCCAGGGGCACTTGGTGTGGCACTGAGCAAATTCCTCTGTTTCTCATCTCCTTTTTCTGCATTCTCTGACAGAGAGAACCAGCAAGAGTAACTTATTTAAAAACAAGTTATTTCATTTGCTTTCGCAGCTTGAGAAATCATGAGCTTCATTCTGTTTGACATCACCTCAACTTTAAGGTTTATTTGGAGGCCCAGAGTCTTTTTGGTGGAACTTTGTAACTGAAGTCCCATCTCAAACACACACATTATATATATATATATATATATTCATATATATAATATATATATCAATATATATATGAATGCATGTATATATATGTGTATATATATATATATGAGCATTTTGCTTCCAACAGCTGTAAAGGAGCCTTTTATACCATAAACTCCTCCCATCAGCAGCCATAAAAATATGAATTGTGGCTTTTAACATTACAGTACCCACAGTAGGAGTTCACAGCAACACTGTCAGACTGAAGCCACACAGACACAACTCCATCAGTGTTCTTTGTTATCTCCCCGTTGCAAATGCAAAGAAATCACTTTATTTCTGTGCCAGAACTATTTCAAGCTAGAGAAAAAGCCTGCATGCACAAGTGTCACACTCATCCTGTACTAGAATACCCATTTCAAGTGGTTTTTATCTTCATCTCCACTAATGTTGGACATTTAAACCCCACCTTTTTTAACACCACTGTTTCTTCCCAGTTTGACTGCACGCCCTGAGTGACAACTAAATATCTCGTGGAAAATCTGGATGTCTCTGGGATATCACTGGGAGAGAATTAGCCACGTGTAGTACAACGAAAGCAGTGATTAAAGCCATTTAATCAAACATGCTTACAGGTGGAAGGGCTGCAGATACCTCCGAGATTGGAGGCAGAACAATGAGCTACTTATGATTTTAAATAGAAAACCTGCCCAGGTAACCCAATCCCACTTTGCAGGCCTAAAATCACAGGTTAACAGGAGTGTTTGTCACCTCCCTCATTCAGGAAGCGTTTGCCACAACACTCGTGGCATGAATATTTATCAGTCAAGTGGGACTATTAAAATTGGTGAGTCAGAAATAAATTGATCAAGATTATAGAGTGAGTCACTGCAGAGCCAGAAATAGCATTCACAAGGCCTGACTTTGAGCCCTGTGCTCGAACCACTCCACGGGTTCCTTGAGGCATTTAAATGATGTAATTAATGTTTGTAAAGTAATTTGAATCCTTGGATGGGAAACACTGTGACAATGGCAGGGTTGGAGGGACAGAAAACCACACGTTAATAGAGGAGAAACGATGGCCATAAATTCCTGGGAAAGGCTTTTTGGACTGAAGTGCAAGAAAAAGGGTGTTCTTCCAGAAAAAAAGAAAAAAAAGCCTTTAAGTTGATTGAGATCAAACAAGTGTTAAGGCAGTTGATTTACCCGAGCCAAGCTAATTCCACCACGGTTCCAGGGTGTTCTTAACATTTGAAGCAATTTAAATAAAGAGAAGCTGGGGCTGCCCCATCCCTGGGAGTGTCCAAGGCCAGGTTGGAGCAACCTGGGCTGGTGGGAGGTGTCCCTGCCCATGGCAGGGGTGGCACTGGATGATCCTTAAGGTCCCTTCCAAGCCAAACCATTATAAAGTCTTAATCACGCCATTATTACTTTTATTTTCTTAATTTAACACTCCTAAACGCCAACCTGTCGCAGCCCAGCAGCACGAGGGCTCCTCGCCCTGCACACCTCGCCTGGATTCTTCCTGCTGGGATAAATGCTGGAAATGCTTTCCTTGGATTCGATATTTTCCTGGATTTGATATTTTATGCCAGCGTCGATTCCGGAGGTGGCTTCAAGGCACAGCGGCCACACCTCACCGCGAGCACTCGCGTTTTTTTGAAGCCTCCACCTCTTTTTGGTAACGTTTTGCCTCCTAGTGGAGATTCCCCGGCACAGAAAACCATCGGAAAGAAAACAGCCAGTGCTGTTTTTTCCTGCTTGCAAAGCTTGAGATGATTTAAATGTAAGGATAAAATTCATTTCGTGGAGAAACGGGATTCACGCTTTTTATTCTCTCAGCCGTATCCCAGCAGAATCAAACGCTGCTTTTATTCCAGCCACGGCTCGTTTTCACAAACCCAAACCTTTCCACAGCAGGTTAAATAAGATGTTTGCTAAAGGCAAACACAAACAGCTCCAGACACTCAGAATCATCACACGGCAGCCTCTTTCCCACCTCGATCCAGTACACCAACCCTTCCCTTCACAGTTCCACGGCAAAGGGCAAAAAGAGGCCCCTTTTATTCAATAAAAGCAGCGTTTGATGCGAGTCAGGAGGTTTTACACCTCCCCAGCCCGAGGGGAAGAGCTGAAGAGCAGCACACAGGAAATTACTGCCCGGCTCTGTTGTACCCAAAACTGAGATGACAATGAAAAATCCGAGAAAAACGTTGGTATTCCATCCTCCTGCAGCCCTGCTCCAAGAGGGGGAAAACTACAGGTTTCTGCTCGACAGCATTACCTGGCCTTGTTCCCATTAGGCTGGTAATAAAAGAATAGGGATTTAACTCATAAATGCTGCAGTCCTGCCTCAGCAGAGCAGGAGGAAAGCAGGTGCTGCTGCATATCCAGGGTTTTCCAGGCACTTCCCAGCAGGGAAATGATAAACAGAGCCCAGGGCAGTGACCCAGCACCTCCTGCCTGGGGTAAGAACAGGGGGCACAGGGAAGGGACCAGGCCTGTCAGAAACACCTGTCCTGGAGAAAAGGAGAGGGGCAGGAAGGGGGATAAAAAGCATCCTGACAAAGTGTGTTCTCTGCAGACTTTTATTAATAAAATAGACGATTTACAGCAGTATCAGTGGACAGTGTGCTTAGAGAAGCCTCGAGCTGGACATTGTGACAGCACAGGCAGGGGCTGGGTTTGGGGAGGAGAAAATCAAACCTCAGAGGACACATTACCAACAACCCCAAAACCCCGTCCCCAGCTAAGCCTTGAACCATCCCAGCAGGCCCAGCTGAGGTCCCAGAGGAGGATGGGACTGGAGTATTGCTCTAGGTGAAGCCACCTGGTCACTCTGTACCACCTTCATGTCCCCAGGGCCTCGGGATCTGTGCTGAGAACCATCTCAGGATGCTGCTCAGGAGCAGCTGCCTCAGTGCCACGACCCTCATCTTCCCAAACCAGCATCGTTCAAGCCACACCCTTCACAAACCAGGTGAACTTTGCAAAAACATCTCATCAGCTCCTCACCCTCCCGCTAAGGTAGAAGGAACAAACCTTGGCCCTGAGCCTGTAAACACCTGTACACATGATTCATGTTACTCAACAGATTGTTTCCTTAACCATTAGTAAGTCTGGTTGGAGTAAAATTAGTCACGTGCAGCAGGGCCCACGAGTTTATTCACCCTCTGGAAAAACAGCTGCTGTCCCTGGGGCAGGTCAGTTGTTTGTACAAGGCTGACAGGTGAGAAAGAAAGGTCAAACCCTTACAAAGGCTCATGGTCAGGCATGCATGGTACAAGACAAATACTGTATTGAAGAGAACCAGATTAATAAATATTAGAGTTTTTACATTTTCAAACCACTGCACAAGGACTCAAGAGAAATTAAAAGGAGTGATTGCCAGAGTAGTCTCGTTAACAACCTCTAACCCAGCCAGAGTTTTACAGCAGAAACAGTATCTCAGCTGACCAAATCATAAAGGCATTTTAATAACTACCTCTAACTAAGCCACAGAAATAATTCAATGTAGGCAGCTGAAAAGTGAAAATTCTCCCAGTCAAGGTAAGTTCACTACGACTTTAAACGTCACTGAATATTTCCAGGAGGGAGGAGTAAAACCTAAGAGCACAATTAGCAAAAATACCTGGAGGTAAAAACTCATGAGCCTGGTAAAGCATCAGTACGTAGTTCATCTTTGGATAAGCCTGATGTGCTGAGGAGTTTGGATCTCTCACACCACCACAGACACTGATTTCATGCAGCTTCTACATCCACACCTCGGGATCGTTGCACCAGCGAACGTTTCTGGGAGTGCAGGAAGTTGGCAAAGCCAAGAAGCGACACTTGCATGGCTAAAACTACATTTCCACTCGGTTCTAGCAATAAAACACAGCCACTGGAGCAGCAGAAGGCAGAGCAGTCATTCCCTGGGAACCACGGGGTGCTGGTGCCACACAACATCCCACAGAACTGCCACACACGAGCTCTGACAACTTCTCACAAAGCCACGGGGGGGACTCGGGGCTCCAAACAAGGCATTCAAGGTATTTTGTCCTAAAAACAAGGCATCAAAGAAAACCAGGGCGAAAGCAAACATTAAGACATAATCCTGTCATGACAATGGATTTTAAAACCTGAAGGTTCTATTCCCGTTCGGATTTGAGCAACAGTTTAAAAAAAGAGCCTTCAAGGGACACTGGAAGAGGAGGAGAGTGCTCGGCTCAAACAGCAGCTGGTGGTGCTGGGATGGAAGTGGTGCTCTGGTCACTCAGGAGTGAATGCAGGTACCTGTGAAATCCCTCCCTCTCTTCATTCCCAGGAAAAAGAATTAATACTGGTTAAAATCATTACAAAAAACATCATTTTATTTTCATGCATCTAAGGTAAAACACAGAGTATTTGTATAAAGAGGTAGATTAAAAAAAAAAAAAAAAAGAAAACAGATTCTCCATTCTTTGTCACTTTTATTCAGTAGTTTTGTTTTTTTTTTTCCTTATTTTCTCTTTTTTTTTTTTTGGTGCCAGACATGGCAAGGAGTGATTACAGTCAACTGTTTATTAAAACATTTGTTGCAACACAGACCCCCTTTACCACTGACCCCAAACGGACCCATTTTATGTGCTTTATTTTGTTTTTTTTTGTTTTTTTTTTCTATACACCACCACCAAGGCGAGGTGGAGGGGGACGAGGGGGAAGGGGGGAGTCCAGGAGGCCAGAAGGAGGAGGAATGCTACAAGCCACAGCAAGAATGAGCTGTATTTAATAAAAAAAGGGGGCCACGAATGATACAGTAATGAGGTTACACAATTAAATCCCATAGCATGATTGAAGGCTTTCCCTGTGTCTGACGTCATCACAATGGAAGGCATAAAAAGTGGAGTAAACCGATGTTGATACAGTCCAGTCTAGTCCATTAGGCAAGATGGTGCAAGTAGTCATTTAAATTAAAAAGTGCCCTATCCTCACCTAAATGGCTAGCAGGCATGGAGACAACAGAGCCACAGAGCCTTCTCCATGGAGCTATAAAAGTGTGTTGTCATATGGCACGTTTTTAAACACTGGAAAGGGGGTGCCATAATGGACCTCACTCGCTTTTCCTTACAGGTACAAATGCTAGAATTCAACTATTTCAACTATGCAGGAAGTGACTCTTCGCTTAGGAATGCCAACCCTAATTCAGCTTGTCTTGAAATATATACAAGTTGTTTGTGGTGGCTACGGCGATGATGTTCTCCTTGGGGTGCCAGGCCGTGTGCAGGATCTTCTTGTTGAAGTCCAAGCTGTCGACGCTGATCTCGTCCTTCTTCCTCTTGCCGCTGGCGCAGACCTTGCGCGGCTTCAGCACCGTGCGGGGCTTGTTGTTCTCCCGGGAGGCCTCCAGGGTGATGTCCCGCTTCGTGTTCCTGTCAAACATCCTGAAGAAGTTGTTGTAGGAGCCTGTCATGACAATGCTGCACGGGGCAGGGAGGAAGAAGGGAAGAGTCAGTGGGAATTCCGGCTTTCATCGAGCCCGAGGCTCGGATCACAGGGGCAGAGGAGGCACAGCCCCTCCCACACCTGCTCCAGACACAGGGAATGTCTCATGTATCATTTTATACATGTATTTTATATTTATTTCACATATTATTTTAT
>NW_020884972.1:721819-723829 GCF_003945725.1 Corapipo altera | reverse complement strand
TATCATTTTATACATGTATTTTATATTTATTTCACATATTATTTTATTATCCTACATATCATATAATATATCATACAATTATGTTATATATAAGTATATATAAAATTATATATAACTATAATTATCTTACATTATATACTAATATATTGCTTTAATTTATGACATATTACACTATATATTATATATAGAATATAAATATTACACTATATATTATACTATATATAGAATATATATTACACTATATATCATACTATATATAGAATATATTACACTATATATTATACTATATATCATATAATTGTAATAAATATATTATATATTTTATATTTTATATATAGAAATTCCTGCTTTTATGGAGCCTGAGGGTCCCCACTCAAATCACACCTTGTTACACAGGGGCAGAGGAGGCACAGCCTCACCCACACCTGCTCCAGACACAGGGAATGTTTAACATGTAATTCAATATATATATAGCATATTTATTTTATAATATTATATTATATTTTTCTATATATTTAATATATCTACAATAATATTATTTTCTTATTCTACATATCATATAATATAAATATATTAAAATTATATATAACTATAATTATCTGACATTATATACTAATATATTGTTTTAATTTATGATATATCACACTATATATTATACTATATATTATATATTTTGTATAGAAATTCCTGCTTTTATGGAGCCTGAGGATCCCCACTCAAATCACACCTTGTTACACACATGGAAAGGAGGCACAGCCTCACCCACACCTGCTCCAGACACAGGGAATGTCTAATATATCATTTTATACATATATTTTATATTTATTTCACATATTATTTTATTATCCTACATATCATATAATATATCATACAATTATGTTATATATAATATATAAGTATATATAAAATTATATATAACTATAATTATCTTACATTATATACTAATATATTGTTTTAATTTATTATATATTACACTATATATTATACTATATATAGTATAATATATATAGTATATATTATATAATATATAATGTATATATATTACACTATATAGAATATATATATTACACTAACTATATATTATACTATATATTATATAATTATAATAATTATTTTATATATTTTATATTTTATATATAGGAATTCCTGCTTTTATGGAGCCTGAGGGTCCCCACTCAAATCACACCTTGTTACACACAGGCAGAGGAGGCACAGCCCCTCCCACACCTGCTCCAGACACAGGGAATGTTTAATATATCATTTTATACATATATTTTATATTTATTTCAAATATTATTTTATTATTCTACACATCATATAATATAAATATATTAAAATTATATATAACTATAATTATCTTACATTATACACTAATATATTGCTTTAATTTATTATATATTATACTATATATTATACTATATATCTTATATAATTATAATAATTATTTTATATATTTTATATATAGAAATTCCTGCTTTTATCAAGCCTGAGGATCCCCATTCAGATCACACCTTGTTACACACATGGAAAGGAGGCACAGCCCCTCCCACACCTGCTCCAGACACAGGGAATGTCTTCATATATAATTTTTATATATATTATATATATATATAAAATATTATTTTACCATTCTATATATTAGGTATAATTAAAAAATTAAAAATTATATATAACTATAAAATATTTTACATTCTATATATTTATATATTGCTTTAATTTTATTATACATTACACTATACATTATACCATATATTGTATTATATATAATTATAATAAATACTTTATATATTATATATTTTATATAGAGAAATTCCTGCTTTTATCAAGCCTGAGGGTCCCCACTCAGATCACACCTTGTTACCCAAGTGGAAAGGAGGCACAGCCCCTCCCACACCTGCTCCAGCCACAGGAATGTTTAATATATAATGTATTACATAGATTTTATATTTTATTTTCATATATTATTGTGTATATTTTATATATAATACAGATAATTTTTATTATACAGAT
>NW_020884972.1:717965-721809 GCF_003945725.1 Corapipo altera | reverse complement strand
ATATATAATGTATATACAGATTATACATTATATATAAATACATATTATATTGTTTTGACAAGGGGACACACACCTGGATTCCCCACCAGGTCTGGGGCAGCTCCTTACAGAGCTCGTGCACTGCTCAAATCTACTGGAGGACTAAAATATTGTCCTGGCCAGTCCATGAATAAAAGCAGCTGTTCAGGGTCATTGCTTCACGTTGCCTGTTTTTAGAATAACCTGGCAAGAGCTGAGGTGGAAGAGAGAGAATTGCACTTGCCTGTCCAGGCCGTTCCAGCAGCACTCGAACTTGTCGAAGATGCAGTCGTTCTCATAGAGCGAGCACAGTTTACTCCTGAGGTATTCGTGCACCTGGGGGAGAGCAGGACACCACTGAGCCACTGGGGACAACCCCGGCAGTGCTCCAGGCTGGGCCAGAGGGGAGCTGGGAGTTTGGATGGAGGGGAAGCTGAACAGGAGCCAGAGTGTGCCCAGGTGGCCAAGAAGGCCAATGGATCCTGGCCTGGCTCAGGAACAGTGTGGCCAACAGGTCCAGGGAAGTGATTCTGCCCCTGGACTCAGCACTGGTGAGGCCACCCCTGGAGTGCTGTGTCCAGCTCTGGGCCCTCAGCTCAGGAAGGACATTGAGGGGCTGGAGCAGGTCCAGAGAAGAGCAACAAGGCTGGGGAAGGGACTGGAGCACAAGTGCTGTGAGGAGAGGCTGAGGGAGCTGGGGCTGTTCAGCCTGGAGAAGAGGAGGCTCAGGGGAGACCTCCTCACTCTCTGCAACTCCCTGACAGGAGGGGGGAGCCAGCTGGGGCTTGGGCTCTTTTCCCAGGCAACCATCAGCAAGACAAGAGGGCTCGGGCTTCAGCTGTGCCAGGGGAGGGTTAGGTTGGAGATTAGGAAGAATTTCTTTGCAGAGAGGGTGCTCAGCCATTGGAATGGGCTGCCCAGGGAAGGGGTGGATTCTCCATCCCTGGAGGTTTTTAAGCTGAGCCTGGATGTGGCATCAGTGCCATGGGCTGGGAACCACGGCGGGGTTGGATCAAGGGTTGGACTTGATGATCTCAGAGGTCCCTTCCAACCCAGCTGGTTCTCTGATTCTATGAACACACCAGGAAAACAACTGCCCAGGGACTGTGCCAAGAGCAAGGAAGGACCTGGGACTGCTCCCGAGAGCTCTTTCTAACAAATGGAACAGCCCAGCACCTCTCAGGGGCAGCTTGAAACATTCTCTGCCAAGGAAATGTTTCACCTCCTGTTTCCTCCAGGAAATAAAGTCAACTGAAGGCCTGTCCTGGCCCCCACATGGCTGGAGATCCCCTTTTCACATTCCCACTGTGTGAGGGGGAGGCTTTTCCAGCCCCAGCCATGGGTTTGGGCTCTGCCATCGCCCTGTGAGAACCCAGATCCTCCAGCAGGAGCATGGGACCCCCAAATCCCACGGATGCTCTGCCTGCACCTACAGGCAAAAATGGAACTTTGCCACCCCAAAACCACCAGCAAGACTCGGCCTCTTTCAAGGTTTTCATTTCCAGCCTCCCTGATCATCACCCAATACCTGGTATGTTTCCACAGGTCTGTTTTCCATATTTAAATCCCAGATCTTCACTGACAGATAATCTCTAGTCATCATATATCGACCACTATGGCTAAATTTGACATCAGATATGGAAGAGATGATTTCAGAGAAGAACGATCTGTTGCTAGGATCTTCTGGCTCTTCAAACACTGTGTAAAAACGAGACAGGCATTTCAAGAGTAAATTTGTGTCTCCTCAATTCAAGATACACCCAAATTAGATTAACGTTTTCTCAACAAGCTTTCCACACTGGGCTACTCCGTGTTATATAAAATAGCTTTAGGGAGAAACCCTTATAATACAGTTGCCATATTCTGAAATGTATTTCACATATCAAGGTCAGGTTCCAAACAAGTGAATTACTTGCTAATATGTGAAATCTTCACTCATTTGTGCAAGATTTCCAGCATCAAGTGGTATTTGATTCCCAAGTCTGCAGTGTCTACACTGACTCCCCAGCTGAAGCTGCTGCTCATCTTATTTGAGTGCTGTGTCCAGCTCTGGGCCCTCAGCTCAGGAAGGACATTGAGGGGCTGGAGCAGGTGCAGAGAAGAGCAACGAGGCTGGGGAAGGGACTGGAGCACAAGTGCTGTGAGGAGAGGCTGAGGGAGCTGGGGCTGTTCAGCCTGGAGAAGAGGAGGCTCAGGGGAGACCTCCTCACTCTCTGCAACTCCCTGACAGGAGGGGGGAGCCAGCTGGGGGTTGGGCTCTTTTCCCAGGCAACCATCAGCAAGACAAGAGGGCTCGGGCTTCAGCTGTGCCAGGGGAGGGTTAGGTTGGAGATTAGGAAGAATTTCTTTGCAGAGAGGGTGCTCAGCCACTGGAATGGGCTGCCCAGGGAAGGGGTGGATTCTCCATCCCTGGAGGTTTTTAAGCAGAGCCTGGATGTGGCATCAGTGCCATGGGCTGGGAACCACGGTGGGGTTGGATCAAGGGTTGGACTTGATGATCTCGGAGGTCCCTTCCAACCCAGCTGGTTCTGTGATTCTGTGATTCACTACTTTGGCCAAAGACAAATCTAAATTTCAGATTTATTTAAATTTTGTACACCACAGAAATCCCATCTGAACACACCCCCACCCTCCAGCGTTTAACATCTCACTGAACCCTCGGTTTGAGCCAACAGCCAGATGTCCCACTGCCCATGAGACACTGCAAAGGGGGGACAACTCACACTTTGAGTGTCTGTCACAGAGAGCTGACGCCCTCATGTCGCAGAGGCGGATGGTGCCTTTACTGCTGCTGTACACGAAGGTGCTGCAGCTGTTGGGGTGGAACTCGGCGGCCGTGATCACCTCCGTGAGCTCCTCCATGTTGGCAGGTTTGATATCTACAATGTCTGCAGCACCCTGATAAGGAATCTGCTCTGCTCTGCACAAGGGATTTGGGATTTTTCAGTTTGAAATGCATTCAGCAAAGCTCTGCCGGGCCTGAGGAACTTGGTCATGAACCAGGTAAAAGTTAAAATCGATTTGCCTGGAAAGCAAAATGGTAACATCACATTCTCCGTCAGTTTGAAGTTAATTCTTCTAACAGCAAAACCTCCTTCGTTTCTGCCCCACTGCAGCAGTAATTAGTTCTGTGCTATGGATTATTGCCCGAGTTTTTAATATAGAACTTAATGTTGCTTAAATTCTAAGTACACTATTAATTATAATTAAAAACATAGCACAGGTTGTCCAAAAAGCTGTGGCTGCTCCATCCCTGGAAGTGTCCAGGGCCAGGTTGGAGCAACCTGGGCTAGTGGAAGGTGTCCCTGCCCATGGCAGGGGGTGGAACAAGGTGATCTCTAAGCTCCTTTCCAACTCAAACCATTCCATGATTTCCCTGTGCTCTCCAGAAGCCCTTACAATTACTAAGGAGAAACAACACGGAGAAAACATGGTATACAAAACATTTCTCATGAAAGCAAATAAAATCCAACAGTTTCCTTGTTCCCATCCCACCAAACAATGGCAAAAGGATACTAAAACTCCTGTCTGTGATTTCTAGGTGCCACAGGTTGATCCGCAGGTCGTCTGCAGACAAATATGTTTCATAATCACTATTGATGGAGATGGAATTGATGTGATACGTGTGAGCATTGGCAAATATCCTCCGGGGACTGGCTTCCACCATGAGGTCCATGGGCCTGAACACTGGCACCTGCAACACACACAGCAAGGCAGGTTGGAGGGGTGAACACACCACCAACACCAGCATTAAAATCACAGTCCTTTGACACACTGAGCTGGCTGAAATATCTCAAATATCAGCATTAAAATCACAGTCTGAAAT
>NW_020884972.1:711245-717955 GCF_003945725.1 Corapipo altera | reverse complement strand
GAGCTGGCTGAAATATCTCAAAAGCACTTCAGAGTTAAATATTTCTGTGGTATCACAGAAAAATTAAGGGTCTGATGGGGCAGTTACTCCCTGGTCTGTGCTGGGGGAGGGAGAGAGGAATGACCTGAATGTGGCTGGTCCAGAGTGAGCTACTCACCCGTAGTGTTGTAACTGTAGTAGGATCCCTATACCGTCCATCTTCCTCCTTTAAATTATAACCCTCTGGTCTTTTGTCCCTTTCACTGATTTTCCATAACTTTATTGTTTTATCTGAAATGAAAACAGCCACAGTTTTAAAATGGGAGCTGTGGCAGAGACACCAGTTGTCACCGCTGATGCCTTCGAACAAGACAAGGCCGCCCACGAGCACCAAAAAAAGACAAAAATGCTGCTTGGGGAAAACAAGGCAAGATAAAAAGCATTAAAAAACCTCCTCCACGGTTTGTTCTTTTTATAAAAGAAGTTTGAGCCAAGTTTCAGTTAGGACAGGGATTATTGTCATGAATAATGTAAGCTCTGGCACAGGGACTCACATCCATGAAGGTGCTGAGCACTGCTGGGTGAAGCCCCTGGGCTATAAAGCAACCAAATCCCAAATCCCAAATCCCCCACCCCGTGCCCAGGGAAGCCAGAAGAGCCACAACTCCAGGTACTTGCATTTAAACCCAGCTTGATCCCAGCCTTTGGGCAGTGGAGAGGGTTAGACCCAATCCTAACAGCAAACCTACATAATAACACACGACCACAACAAATGAAGTCACAACTTACCATTTGTAGACAATAAAAACTGAGCAGCATTTTTCTGGGGTAACCACCTAATTTTGTTGATCTTCTCTTCAATTTCTAAACTTTTCAAGTAGTCAAACTCTGGTTCATGGCTTTGAAAGGTACTGTAAACATTGTATTCTCCCCTACTGTGAGACTGGGTTTTGTTCTAAAAAGAGAATTAAATGATCAAGTTACATATGCAATGGACAGAATATGCTTTGCAAGGCTGGTTTATTTTAACAAGTCTGTAGAATAGACAAATACAGGATTATCTCTCTTGCAAGAACAGGATTAGAGTTTCTACTATTTTGACTAAGAAAACATCAGAGAAGAAACAGTTATTGCAGCAACTTGTGATTCCTAAAGTTCCTAGAAATTCCCCTGGGCCATGTGAATATCCAGCAAGTTCTCATATTAATTCCAAGAAGCTGAATATAAAAACTGTTTTGCCCAAACATTTTCTTTAAAAAACAAACAAACAAAAAATCTTCATCGTTCTCTCACCTTTAATTTTTCCACCTTTGCTTTTTTAGGGAGAATATTCCTTCCCCTACTACCCAGACACACATATGGCAGATCTACTCAGTGAGTACGTTCAGCTCTCCAGGCACACTATGGAAATCCCACATGTCACCTCTAAATTTGTACCAGCAGCTCCACTATTCTGGTTTATAATCCCCACGTTCCCTGAGAGCTTCTAAACTGCTTTTTTCTTCCTCATTCTAGAAGGGGAAAAAAAAAAAACCCCTTAACACCTCTGCTGAATACATCTCTGACACTGGAGTCACCCCTGCAGGCTGGAAATGCTTGGAAAACTGAAACCCACCCGGATTTGCATGATTCCCTCTCCAAAAGCTGTGGTTTAGGTTGCACTGCATGGACTGAACCTTCAATTCCCTGCCATGGATGATGGAAAACTGGAGCCATTTGTGCCCCTGCGCTCCCCAGGGGCACCTGAACCGGGCTCAGGATGAATTCAGTGATTTATTCCTGTCCCACCCACTGCAGGGATTGCACCATCAGATGCCTTTGCTGTGATATCTGCTCTTGACTGGGGACTTTGCTCCTTCCTCCTCCTGTGTCTCATGTCCTCTGCTCCTTTCATCCCTCAGGACCTCCCCAAACACACATCTGTCACATTCCTCCCATCGTTTTCTGCTGCTTCATCCCCTCACACTGAGAGCTGTCAGGAATTCTGACACTTCAAAATAAGCTGAGGGGGGAAGGGAAAAAGTGGACAAAATGCTTAGAAATCAAATTTGGCACTGGAATTCTGTACCACACCTCTCCCTTCCAGGCTTTCCCACCCTGGAGAACGGAAGGGACTTTGTTCCAAGCCTCAGTTAGAACTAACAAGTGGAGCTGGGTCACTGCAGGGAAAGGAAATCCATTGTGCTGTAGGAAATGCCTTAGGAAATTCAGGCAACTTTCCTTCAATTCCATGCTTACCATAATGATGGAGGCTTAAATAGTCTGTGTGTGTATGCCAGTAAAACTCCACAGGAGCAGAGTAATGCCTAAAGCCAATAATATAGGAAATCCATCCCGGGGAGAAAAGCAAAATCTAAAAACTAACACATGGTGCTCAAAGCAAAAAAAATCAATCAAACCAAGGAGAGGTGTTGGCCCCAGTGCCTGATGTTAAAATGCAACTGAGGTAATTACAGGCTGCCCACGCAAATTCCTGCCCAGTTTCTGTGAGATCCACACTCATTTCCTGCCTGGTGCTGCTCTGATGTCACTGCCTGCCACATTCCAGCCCGGAGGTGGCACCACTTTGGCAGTGGGTAAAGTCCCACAGGTTTGTGCAGCTCTGTGCTCTGTTAGTGTTGCAGGTGTGGCCTGCAAAGCCCTGGAATGCAGCAGCACAGAAGGGGGCACAGAAATCCAAGTTCAAGACTCGTATTTTAGGTACTTTCACACATAAAACCTGCTCCAGGCAGTTGTGTGTATGGCAGAATTAACTACAGGCAATCCTCGCTGTCCATTCCCTAAAAGTCCAGCAGTCAAATTATGCCAAAAATAATCCTGTGCAACTTAATGTGCCAACCCAGGTGGTTCTTCCCACAGCTGGATCCCAGATCAGAAGGATGGGACACCAAAAATCAAGGAGTGCCTCAAACACAGCTCACGGGAACAGGCAATGAGCTCTGAGTTACATTAAAGCACCCTTAAAGGAATCAAGGTAAAACTCAAAAGAGTTGAAAAATAATTAAAAAACAATAGAAAGGAAACAACAAAAAGCCACCAAAGACCTGAGGAATTGGTGCCAGAGGAGCTGGGCAGGGCAGGGCAGCCCCCACTAGATGTCAGCACTGACCGAGGGGATTTACCGGGACAGGGAAGGTGCCATTCCCATGTGCCGGCACAGAGCAACTTGGGCTGGGAATTCCTGAGGTTTGGGATTTTTGGGATTGAATTTGAATGAAACACTAAGGAAAAAGCAACAGCCTGACGTTTCTGGGCAGGGAGGTGACATCTCCTTGGAATATCCTGGATTATCCTCTCCCTGGAATACATTCTAAGCAAAACAACTTCCAACCTCAGCCTTAGTTTAAAAAAAGCCAGGCACTCCAGCTCAGCTTCCCACCTCCACCATGGGGTTAGAGCCCAAAGATCAAAGGAACAAGGGTCAAATGAGAAGATCCCTTTGCTGTTATGGTTGTGTGATTTTACCTGACTGAAATCAGAATGGAAAAGGACATCTGAGGTCACAGCCACACATTTGCTTAAGGGTTACTTTTAATTTCCCCAGCTCCAGTGAAATCTGAAATCATCATCCCAGCCAGGCAGAGTCATTGGAAGAACCAACTTCAGCTCCCTCGAGGCCTTTCCTGTCCTACCCCCACTTTCTGCTTTTCACTTTACACATTCTTTAGACCACATTAAGAGTGCATAAAATAATTCCTATCGCTGTCACAAAGTTCTCATTAATTTCTTTACTCTTAAATGGCATTATTTTCATCACTCCTGACACAGACATTCACTTTGTCTACAGTTTTTTATAAAAGCATGCTCCTTTTCCTTAAAAAGGGAATGGGTAAGAACAGAACATTTAATATGGTGTAATTAGACAGACTCACCTCCTGCTCCTGCTGAAAGATGACAACTCTCCCTCCCTTGTCTCCTGTTGCTAACAACTCTCCAGAATGGTTAAATTCTACTGTAGAAATTATATCAGCTGCAGAAAAACAGAAATAAACCCCCCCAGTTCATAATTCTTCTCATTACCAGTGACCAAGAAAACTATGACAAGTGTAAAAGAAAATCCATACTTTGATTTAAGGATATTTATATCATAAAATGCAAATAATTTCTTTTAAAATACAGCAGTCATTTTTTAAACTTCACATTTGAAAAGCAGTTAAGAGTTCACCATGCCAGAGTTAAAGGCTCACTGTTCTGCATTACTTGGTTTTTAAAGGTTTTATATCTTGTTATATTTTCTGCTGTGACTCTACTTCAGCTGTACCAGCACAGAAAAACTGTGTACATAAATATTCCTACCTTTATTTTCCCAATTATTCCTGATAGAGGATTTAAATACAATCATTACCCACATGATCTTAAAGCATCTTTTTTTTTTTTTTTAAGGATTCTATACACATTTGACAACTTAAGGGCAAAAGGTATCAGGGTAGAGAAGTTCAGACATGAATGCAAGGAACAAACAGGTACAGAAAATTAGGAAATAAACTCATCAGTCTCTGAAAAATTTAAGTATTTCTTCTGGCTGAGGAAGGTTTGCATGACCACAAGTATTTTTATCAGTGCTAAAATTAAATAGTGATATACACAGACAAGAAGAGCAATCCCTAGTATCAAACTGAGCTGTTCACACAGCAAAAAGGACAAGTTACAACCACAATTCCCATTTCCAGGTGCACACCTTGCCCCTCGTACTCTCCAATACAGAATCAGAAGCCAAACCATTTTTCAGACACCAGATTGCAACACAACAACATAAACCTCATTTCCTGCAGGAGAAAGTACCACACAAGTCTTCAGGGGACTTTACTCCCACAGCAGTCAAACAGTATTTCCTCCAGGGTGGTTTCCTTATTCTCCATCTCAGAACATTTCATTCACAGCATTTTAGAGTTACAAAAGGTTGGTATCTGCTCGACTTGGAGCTAAAGCACAGCTCCTCTGTGCCCTGTTATGTCCCATTAAAGCTTAAACTGCCCCATCCACCTCCTGCTGTGGTTATCTCCTAAAAAACACGGATTTAAATTCCCCAAGAACACGGAGTTAAGGATAAAAATATGATGTCACCTTGCACACAGATAAACCAGGGTCCAGATCTCACACAGAAAAACTGGGATTTGGGGGCACATCGTTTCCCCCCTGGAAGGCAGTGGTTACCTCAGCCAGCCCTTCATTTTTGTCATGTATTTGTGCCCCAGATGAAGTGATTTCTCTCCCATCTGTGAGGCTGCAAAGCACTCAGCTGAAGAGCTGCCATTAAATATGGACCTTTCACAGGTGAAAGGGGCATAAAGAATTAATCAAAGCCAGCAAAAGACTGAAGTGCAAACCAAAAAATCTCATTTGGACTATGCCACACAATGCAAACCACATCACTGATGGGAAGAGACCTTAAGGAAGTTATCAATTAATTGGAGAAGAACAAGGCAACTGAGCTGTCAGCAGTGAGAAGTACACAGAATAATTACACTGTGAAAAACACAGACACTGAACAAGCTATGACAGCCTCAGTAAGATGATACAGCAAGTTATCAGCAGATCCAGTGTGTCCATGGGAAAAAAGAGCAAAGGGAAAATTGCCTTAAAAATCTTGTATATCTATCTAGGAACAGATGGATAAATTCATCCTTGTACTTATTTGGTGAAAGTTTCACAAAGTCAAAAGCCTTAAAATTGGAACAGGCAGGAACAACAGCCAGAAAAGCCTTAAATTAAGGGTGAAATCTCCATTTTCTTATGTCTGATCATATATGTTCTGTATTTACTAATAATACAAGTCTCATATATAGCAGTTATTTGTAGTTACCCCACTCATTAATGCCTTTTACATTTATTTTAACTTTCAGGATCATCCCCCAGTGATCTCCAAGCTACAGGTCCTGCTCTGTCAGAGACTCAACTGCACAAATGAACTTTCTGCCCCTCCAAAGAGTCCAACAGGTTCAGTCAGTGGTGCCAAGGTCCTGAAGACTCCCCAGTGCCTGAGGGACACCCTGCAGATCATTCCAAGTACTTGGATCAGTTTTAAATTAAAGACAAAATACATTCCTTAGCAGCAATTGCAATGGAAAAATATTAATTAGTTTTTAAACTCAAATCAATAAATCCCATGTGAGCAATCCTGGATTGTTCCCTTTCCAAAATGTGCTAAGGAAGTGAGAGAAAACATGGTTTCTGTTGGAGCATTCCCAGAGCAGGGCTGAGATGCTGATTTCACACAGGAACCAGCACTGGAGAGCAAAATGACCAGTGGTACCTCCAAACCCAGTAACTCCCCTTTGGAATACCACATTCCCATACCTTTGCCAGAGACAGAGCTGGACATCAGGGTGATGAGCTGGGAGGGTTTAATGGTGTTGGAGAACTGACAGGGGAAGCATTTCATGTTCCACAGGGCACTGATTCACCTGGGGATTCTCATCTCTGTTAACACTCTCCTTGCCAAAATAAAAATCAGTCTTATCCTTCTCTTTTCCAGTGTTGTAATTCCTGTAGGATTGTTTCAGTCCTTCAGCACCACGACAGCAAAGGAGCATCCCCAGCCCTGCTGCCTCCTCCCTGTGTCCATCCCCAGCCTTGCTGCCTCCTCCCTGTGTCCATCCCCAGCCTTGCTGCCTCCTCCCTGTGTCCGTGCTGTTTGTGCTCCAGCCTCCAGGTGGGAGCTGCAAACACGGAGCTGCTGAGTGATCCTAACCCACCCCTTCTCCTAACCCACCCCTTCTCCTAACCCACCC
>NW_020884972.1:711052-711235 GCF_003945725.1 Corapipo altera | reverse complement strand
CCCACCCCTTCTCCTAACCCACCCCTTCTCCTAACCCACCCCTTCTCAACACTGCTGAGTGCTCCCAACCCATCCCTTCCCAACTAAGTGATCCTAACCCATCCCTTCCCAATGCTGCTAAGTGATCCTAACCCATCCCTTCCCAACTAAGTGATCCTAACCCAGCCCTTCCCAACTAAGTGA
>NW_020884972.1:709554-711042 GCF_003945725.1 Corapipo altera | reverse complement strand
TAACCCAGCCCTTCCCAACTAAGTGATCCTAACCCAGCCCTTCCCAAGGCTGCTGAGTGCTCCTAACCCATCCCTTCCTAACCCACCCCTTCCCAACTAAGTGTTCCTAACCCATCCCTTCCCAATGCTGCTAAGTGCTCCCAAACCATCCCTCCCCAACACCCAGAGTGCAGGGGAGGGATATTTAGGGGAGAAGCAGATCTCCAGTGCCCACTGTCACCACCCCATGGCCTCTGCAAAAGTGGGGCATTCATTTCAATGCCCTTTTTCCCCAGCAGCAGCACGGGGGATAAAGAGCCATTAACAAGCCCTTCTCTGGTGCCACCCCCCTGCTGGGACACGGTGACACAGCCCGATGTCCTGTCACACTGCCACAGCTCCCCCTGCCCTGCACGGGCTCTCTGCTCCCCTCAAGCACCTCCAGACACCTTGCACACCAAGATGCTCCCGTGACACTGTGAGTGCAGAGGTTTTAAAGCACCACGGGGCAGCAGCAAACACATAAAATTAAGGTTATGATTGTGACAGAAACAAAAACCAGGACACAAATGGGTATCTCCATTCCTGCAGTGCACCTGCACCAAGTTTCTCCCTCTTGCATCACTTGGGTCCCACAGCACAGGGGTTACTACAGCACTTACAAATTCTTCTTTGCACAGATCTATACATTTGGCCTTTAGTCCCACCTAAATATCCCTTTACAGCACTTATTGTTGTAGAAACACTTCTGAGACTACTAGATACTTCCAAATAATGGCTTTCAGTGACCTGAAAGCAAATGGGTGGCAGGGTGGGAATCACCTGCACAACCTGAAATCCATTTATGAGGGAAAATGTTTTGCAGGGAAAATGTTTTGCAGCAGGATGAGCAAAACACTATGAAAACACAGAGCTACCACACAGCTGTACCCTGAGCTCAAAGAAATGGAACCCTACAGCCAAACCAAGCCACTGATCCCCAAAATCTCAAACTGCCAAGAGAGGCTTTGGTGCCTGAGCCATCAGCACATGGAGACAGGGCAGGGTCTGATTTCCCTGGAGTCACCCAAAGCTCCTGACAGCCCTCCCAGGCACAGCAGCTACAACCCAGGGAAGGTTTCTTTTCCTTCTGCACATCATCTGTATTTTCCCAACCTGCTCTAAGGTTTTCATGTATCCTTTCAATGAGACATCTTCATTTTTGAAGTGCTCCAGCAAAAATCAGACCCACCAGCAAGGATCAGACACTTCACTGGATTCAAGCACGACTGGATTTGTCCATGGCAGACCCAGAGGCAGGAATCTGAGGAACCAAAGGAACTAAAACAAGGGGACAGGGGAAGGGAAGAGGGAAAGACACTTCTCTCAAAGCTTAAATAAGACCCTGAGGCCACTGAGCCAGTACAGTGGGAAGGCGACCAGTTCAAATGAAGAAAAAGTAGATTTTAGTGTTCAAAGACAGAGGAATAAAGGAATCCAACAGGAATAAAGGAATCCAACAGGAATAAA
>NW_020884972.1:708225-709544 GCF_003945725.1 Corapipo altera | reverse complement strand
TGACCTCCCCCACTCCCCAGTGAGTGCAGAACCAGAACCACACATGCACTGGCACCAGCAAGATCCCTAAATATCACAGCAAGGGTTGTGCTGAAGTTTTATTCCATGGAAGAAGGGAATAAAACAGCTCCATCAATCCAAACAATACTGTAATCCAATGACTTGGTTCCAGAAGGCCCATCACAAACCTGAAAAGCAATTCTGTATTAAATTTGTTTCCAATAATAGAATAAAAGGGATTTTATTAGTAGAGAAGAGGCTATCTATTTTAATGTACCATGAACTTTATATAAACTCTGCTTATAAACATGCTTGGTAGGCAAAACATGTCACCTACTCTCCAGCAGAGAGTCAATCATGGCAGGAACAAAGAGAGTCTTTATTCCACCAGACCTAAAAGGTTTCTGTGCAAGTTTTGGGACTCATGTTGATCTGCTGCCTAAGCAGAGAGCAAGTAAATCAGGGTGTTTACACAAGTGGAGCAAACTCCTGATGTTTCCAAGGGCTGAACAAAGAATTGTAGTATTTAAAAAGCATTTTAGGACTTCTTTCATTGTTTATACACCTTCCCAGTGGCTCAAAATACCATTTCTGGAATTTTCCAAAGGAGCAACTCCAATCTCATCCATAATGCAGAAGTTAGTTAGTTAGGATGGTAATTCTGTCCTGAAAACACAATTCACTGAGATGCAGAGCCCACTTCCTCAGTTTGCCAGCTTTAAGGGTAGAAGAAGCTATTTTGATCCAACTAAACATCAACTGCTCATTCCAAGGATACTTCAGAAACTGTATCCAACGGGAAACACAAAGAAACCCACTTTTAGGATTACTGTTAAAATCTAAGGAAGCTCAAAAAGCCTCAGAGTGAGGAAGCAGCACAGGAATGGATGAATTCAAAGCACAATAGCTGAGCATAGCTGAGCCATTCCTCCTAGATCGTCTCCAAAGAGAACAAGAGATCTCTCCAGGAGAATTTGCACACCTTAAGTGCCTGGAAATCACTTGTGGATTGGTCCTTTCCAATCCAGGGTGAAGCAAAACCTCCTTCAGGCTACTGAACAGATGCAGCTTCCAAAAATTCCAGGTCAAGTCACAGCTAATGACAGAAAATTGTGACTTTTGGTTGGACTTTCTTGTTTCCAGTAGTGATTTTGCTGTGGAGCTACATGCTTCATTGTTGGGGGGAAAAAAATGCAATGAAAAACACTGGAGAGAAAACAAAAGCTCTTCCAAGGCTTCAAATATTTGAAGCAGCCACACAATGCACTGAGTCATCCCACCAGCACCCCACTGTTTGGGATTTGGATTTACTACATTTA
>NW_020884972.1:701167-708215 GCF_003945725.1 Corapipo altera | reverse complement strand
TCTGTTGAGGAGCCCAGGCTGCAGCTCCAGCAGGCAGGAATTAGGCTGGGCCTGTTGGTCTCTGTGGATCCAGGAGCTCTACAGAGAGGGAGGAAGGTTTACAGACATTCCCTGGCCTGCACGTTCATTCCAAGAGCTCCAGGCCCTGGGATGCTGGAAGTGAAAAACCCCCAGTCATGACACACTGTCACTGAGCTGGGCTGGAAGCAGCTGCTGCTGGTTGGTGAAGATGCTCTTCAGGGTTGGGACTCCCCCAGCCCTGTTTCATCCCTGTCTCTGTGTGACACACAGACAGCACTCTCCAAACACACAGAACTTCACACCTCAAATTCACTGCAGCAATTGCTCACCCAAATAACCAAACAGAAACACTGCCAAGCAGGCCTAACCCCCCCTGCTTTCCCTCTATTTCCTGCACTTCTCTATATTCCCATTTCTGTTCTTTTATTTACTTTCTTCTCCTTGCTCCAACTTTGCCAGCTTTTGAGAAAAGATATCACTGGGCAAGTTCAACTTTGGACTTGGAAGCCAGAGTGATTTACTTATCATTATTATTATTATTACACATTTTATTTTTAACTTTTTATTTAGCTCCCTAAAATAAAAGTCAGGCAATTCTTAATTAAGCTTTTCCTGTCACTTCCTAGGCCACATTAACATGCCTTCCTTGTTCCCAGGTAAGCAAGGAAGGAACTCCTCCATGGCCAAGCAAGGCTCAGAGTATCCTCAAGTGCCACATCCTTCTGAGATCACTCTTTGTGCTGTCACATCCATGTATCAGCAATGACAGCAAGACCACTCTGTTATCAACACCCTTCAGAAGCAGGAGCTGGAATTCAGTCACTTTTTTGTAGTGGAAGGAGGAACTGGAGCCAAGGGAAAGAACCAGCACTCCAAGACAACTATTCCATAGGATTTACAAGTATTAGGATGGCTTAGAACTTACAGATGCATTTATAACACGTTCTTAGATGGTTTAGAGATAATGCAACTTAATACTTAAGTTCAAAACAATGTTATTTAGTGGGTTTGCAAATTCATGCAAATCACTTTTTGGTAAAGCCTCCTGACTTCCTAGAAAACAAAAGCAAACTTCCATCCCCTCCCACTGCAATAACAGCCACACCAGCCTGAAATCTTGTTGCCATCAGTTTTATGTAATAAGGCTGGTAATGCTCCTAAATAGCTTTACTGGGCTCAATGCTCAGAGCAGGATCCAGCTCCAAATCCACCTGCCCTACGCAGCAAAGCTGCTCCTGCCTGCAAAGCCACGGGGAGAAGGTGGAACTGCAGAGAACAGGATTAGCACAGAAGTGACTCTCAAAACCTTTGGAGGCTGGGAGAGTAACAAATCCAAAGTATTTTACAAGGTGATAGTAGAGAAGAGAACAGAATCCCCATCTGTGAAAAGCTCTCATCTGGAACAGCAGCTCCTCCAGCATGCAGAAATCTTTACGGGATCTCAAGTTGACTGTGTTATCAAAGCAACTTCCTCATTTAAACAAAGAACGTATAAACATACAAAATAAAACCCAGAACATATATTAAACATATAAACAATTCATAGAAAGCACAATCTAGGTTCAGTATTACTATCTAAATTGTGCAGGGAGTAGCACACTGTGACTCCTGTTTGGCAAACAACTGCTGGGCATCACTGGGCAGCTGCTTCAACACCTCCACTCAGGTCATGTTCCCACCACCAAATTCATCATTATTTTCCCCCATGGTCCATTTCTGGACCAATAAACATGTGCAAGAACAGCAATTCTCAGAGGCAGCAGAAATCAGTAGAGGGAACACTCTCTTGATGTGTTTGACACTGCCACCACCTCAAACTCCTGGAGTGATCCCCAGCACATCTCAGTTCTGTTAAGCAATTTGTGTTTTGCTACCAGAGTTCACCAGGGTTGAACTGAAGGCATTAGATGAGCACATCTGCTGGGGGAAGCAAGGAACTCGCTCAGGAGCAACCCCATCTCCACCAGCACAGTTGTATTTGCAGAAAGCTGCTGAGCCCCCAACCAAAAAGCCAATTAATTGCATTTCTGTCCCTATGTACAGGTTCTACCAGCTCCCACTTACAACAGCTCCCCAAACAAGGCCAGGACTGGGCTTTGTGGAACAGAAAGGAAATGGATTTAAACCACAGACCACTGGCTTCCTGCCTCCTCTATAGTAGGAAGCTCAGTCCCAGCACACAGGCCTGGGAGCCACCTGTGGTGGCCGAGGGAAGCAGAGATGACAGAGGCAGAGCCCTCTGCAAACAGATGGCTCACACTGAGGGGAACTGGGCTGTGCTCCCCACAGCAAACTGCCCTCAAGTCTGAGCTTTGTGTAAAGAAAGCATTCACACTGACAGACTGTGAGCTTGGAGAAGGAACTTGCACATCTTACACTGATTTGCCCCTGACCCACCCTGCAAAACCTGTACCACAATTACTGGAGCCGCTGGGCTGGACCCCACTGCAGGTTTTATTCCCTCTCACCAAGCCTGGCACTGCATCCTGTAACTCTTTTCATGCCAACTTCATTGTAAACCTACAGAAAAACCCCACAGGGGCAGGATGAGTTAGATGGGAACACTCCTGAACTGGCCCCTTGAAACCACTTCATCTGACGAGACAATGACACAGTTCTGGGGTTTTTAACCCCGAATAAGTTATTTATAAGTGTTTCCAAAATCACTGTGAAAAATCCCCTCATGTTAAACTCATAACAACAGCAGACAGAAGAATGTTCCCTCTATACAAACAAATGCAAAGCTGTTTGGTTTCTGGATAGAAACCATTAACCCTCCTCACCCTGATTAATTACTTTCTATTTTTAAACCTTAAGACAAGACATTACTGCGGTTCCTTTCGGAACACATGCACAGGAAGCCAGCAGGCAAATTCCCTTCTTCTACCAGGTGAAAGAGAATAAATGGAATGAATTTAGTTCACAAGAAGCTGCAAACCAGAGTTCCCAGTACCTGCCTTGCCCTTAAGCTGGACGTGATCTGGTTGGGAGAACAGAGGACGGCGCAGGAGGTCTGAGCACATTCCGAGAAGCAGGAAAATAAACACAAAGAGCAGGTACAAACAGCCCAAGAAACTCCTGCTGACTGGGCTGCCCACACCCAGGCACTGCATATTTAACTAGTAAAGCTTAACTTGGCTCCAGCATCAGGTGATGTAAAAAATGGAACACACTGGAACCAGCTGTGGCCTTTGGTGCAGCTTCCAAAGCCTCAGGATCTGCCTCCCCCTCGTACTCCACCGGGACCTCTGAGGGTGTATTTTACACAAACACCTCAGCTCATCCATCCTATGATCCTTCCCATCCTGGAATTGAGGGGGTGTGTCTGTGTGTCTGAAGCTCCTTCCAGCCCTCCCCAGCTCCAGGAGGCTGCCACTACCCCAGGAATTCCACGTGCAGGACCAGCTCAACACGGAGCCATTTTTCAACTCAACCCCAGCTGGATCAGCCTGCAAATACCTCAAACTCAATAACAGGGGATCATTTAATCCCTGACAAGAGTTCCCTCGAGTCTCCAGAGGCATCCTCTGCCTCCAAACCACAAACAGCACTGTCACAGTGCTTGGAGACACCACTCAGTTATTTTATTTTATTTTATCCAAACAGTTTCTGGTGTTTGCAAACAGGCCTTGAAGTTTTCACTCGAGGAACAAACGGGATTAGGAAAGCAACAACTAAGTCAAATCCCCCTTTTTAAAATCTTCATCACCCAGGGTTAGAGAGTTTTCCCCCTGAAGAATACTGGAAATAATCTCTATTCAAACAAATGGGATTCCACCTGGCTTTATTAGTACTGCAAACATGTTTATAAAGACTAAGAGAGATGCACAAATACACACAGGGGGCGTTTTACCAGGGACAAAAAGCAAATGATGAGCATTTAGTTCCCATCTCTTAATACACGTGCTTCCCAAACCCAAATATTCCTTAAAATATGACAGGAAGAGCCTATTTGCTTTTCCTAGTCACACTAATTCAGGTCTATTGTTGGCTGAAACAAAGGTCTTTCAACCTGCATCACCCGTTCCCAGGACATTTGACACCAGTTTATTAATATCATAAACACAAGAGGCCTGAGTGGCAGAAATCCAGCCCCAGCCCTGGTGCCCAGCTTGAATAACCTCAGAGAGGAGGGTGAATCTCTCACAGTTGTGGAACCACAACATTTATCCACAATTAGGAAGGAGCAGTTAAAGTCACGACTTCTCCCTGAGCCTGTTCTCTGCAGCTACTGCAATATCATGGAACAATAATAAGTTTTTCTGAAATAAGTTTAATCTGTCCCCAGGCCTTTCCTCCTCCTCCCTCCAACCAGAATTGTTCTGCTTTTAAACAAGAAAAGCCATCAACAGCAAATCCAGCATTTTTCAGTGCTGGCCAGCTGCTGGATGTCAAAGCCACCATAGGGGTTTTTTTCTGAACATGACAAAATTCAGCTGCTGAGAGATTCCAGCCTCTGAAGCTTAAATCTATTTTCAGGTGGGGAAGAGGAAAAGAAGAGTGGCCTCCTACTGAGGATGTGTCACACTCGGTGTTGCATCAATTCCCTTTCAATCACAGTGAGAACTCCTCTTCACTCAGGGTTTAGGGTTACCAAAAAAAGCCTGGGAGCAGTGGTTACCCAGGATAACATCACCTGCAGAGGCAATGCAATCCCTGAGGAAGGCTGGTTTGGATGTAAAACAGCAACAAAAAGGACAGAAACATGAAGTACATAAACATCTGTGTTGTAATTCTTCAATTATTTGCTTGCAAGGCATCAGGTATCAGATAAAAAGCCATCTGACACTCTGGATACCTGGTCTAGGTTTGCTTGTGTCCCATTCCCATCCCACACTACAGCAATTCCACTTCACCTGGAAAATTAAGTGTTTAGATGCAAACAAAGCAGCCCAGAACCTCAGGCTTCCCTGAATTCTGGATACCAACAAAGTTTTTAGCAGTCACAGAACCAAACCTTCCTTAAATCCGCTGCAAAAGATGAAAACACACACAGTGTTCTTCGGTGCTGCAGCAATAAAACTCTCCCTAAAAGCAAATTTCTGGTATCCCCAAGTGAAATCTCAGCTAAAAGGTAAGAATATGAAGTCTGTGGTTTGTTTGAAGGGGGACTGGCAGGGCCAGGGTTCTGAAGGTTGTAATACAGAGTATTAAGTGTTACTGCAGACAGAGAGATAATTTGAGTAAATGACACAAGACAAAGAGCTTCCTCCCCTTGGAATTTTCCCATTTCAACCACACATTATCCCTTTAAACCAAGTTATTCCCCCAAGCAGCAGGTACACAATCCACACCAGCTCTGTTTCTTTCAGAAAGATCCATCCTGTGATCCTTCTTTTCCTTTCTTTCAGCCAGCAAAACCTCCACTGCTTTCTGAGACAAAGATGACAGAATGGTTCAGTTATATTTGTATTGTGCAGAATTTAGTTTGGGAGTTACTCATCATTTCTGTCCTTTGTACAACTGCATACAGATCATACATATCTAATTATAGGGGAACAAAATTAACTCCAGCAGGAACTTCATGCCCACAATGGCTTCATCTGAGATCCCCTCAGGTATCTGAACATTCTGTCACCAGCACTCACAAAACTGAGGGACCTGTTGAGCAACATGAGGAGAATTCAGGCAAAAAGGCTTATAAATAACAGATTTGATTATCTCTCCTCAAACACAGCATTTGTCTGGTTTTTAATACTCTGGTACATGACTTGTTCCAATATATTTTCTGCTTGCAGAGTTTTAATTTACAGTCTATCATTAATAAAGCTACAGGAAAACTGATTTTGCATATCTAGTTTCCAAGAGAGTAACAACTCAATTTTAGCACTGCTGAGGGGAAAAATTCAGGTTTACTGATTTTCCAGAATGAACTTGATGTTGGAACAAGAGAAATTAAATGTCTGTTTGGGGAAAACAGCACTGCCATGTTGAAACTCTTGAAAATGTTCCTGCTTACCTGGAGATAAAGGACACCCTATAAACCCATTAAGATTCAGGAGACCACAAACTCCATCTCAAGCCACTGCTCCCTGGCAAACCTGTATTCCCAGAGCTGTCCCAGCACATCCTCACCAGGCTCCTCAAGGTTTATCCACCAGTGCTCCATAATTCTCCTAAGCCAGGCTTTGAAATGCAGGTTATACAGAGGAATGAGGGTTTCCCAAAACACATTAAAAGAATTTGACTCAGTTTTATTCAAGCTTTAAAGCTTGATTTCTTCTCCCTGTGATAAATATGTGAGCAATGGACCTGTTTTCCAAACCCAGGCTCATTACCCCTTGGTAGCAGAAGTGCTTTGCTGGATTGCTTGGTTGCTTTATTTATACTTCCATTTTCTTAGGGAGCTGCTCTCAATGTGCCTACAAGGAAGGAAAAAGAATGTTCTGGAAATAAAAAAAAATAAAAATCTCAACAAGCTCAAAACACCATTGGCCTTAAAAAGGAGAAGGATCAGCAGTTAAGCTGTTCCCACCAAAAAAGATGGAGAGGGACTTTGGACAAGGAGATGGAGTGCCAGGACAAGGGGGAATGGTTCCCACTGCCAGAGGGCAGGGAGAGATGGGATTTTGGGGAGGAATTGTTCCCTGGGAGGGTGGGGGAAGGTTGGGATAGATGGGATACTGGGGAGGAATTGTTCCCTGGGAGAGTGGGGAGAGGCTGGGATGGAATTCCCACAGAAGCTGTGGCTGCTCCATCCCTGGAAGAGTCCAAGGCCAGCTTGGAGCATCCTGGGCTAGTGGAAGGTGTCCCTGGCCATGGCAGGGGTGGCACTGGATAATCCTTAATGTCCCTTCCAACCCAAATCCGTGATTCTGTGATTCCAAGCTCCATCCAGCTCCCAGCACAGTCAGTGCCTCACAAAGGGATCAGAGCTGATTTCCATGTGTGCATCCCACACACACATTCCAGGGGCTCCTTCCCCAAAGGTGACTTTAGACATTCTGGATGAAGGTTGTGGGGAGTGAAGCTCCCAGAGATCCCTCAGAGACTGCACCAAGGTTTGGAACAAACATCCCAGAGGAGC
>NW_020884972.1:698960-701157 GCF_003945725.1 Corapipo altera | reverse complement strand
GGGGCCTCTCTCAGTGCCACCAGCCCCAGGCTGGGGTGACAGCAGATAAACACACTGGCTGTGATAACCAGGGGCTGAGGACACTCAAGAGTCTCCACTCAGAGCAGGGATTTCACAAGTGCCAAAGTTATTTTTGTGCTCTTTGATTGCCTTTAAAAGGGGATTTCTGCTCTGTTAAAAAGTGTTTCTGAGCGACAGGACCAGCAGAAAAGCAGCCCTGTGACACAGGCAAAGCACAGAAGGATTTATTCACCTCTTTCTTAATTCACAGAATGTTTCTCCTCAAGACTATGGAGTAATTTCTAATATATTCTTGCCTGTTAAATTAACTTGCCTCTTAAAATTACTCAGGACAGCTTACACCAATTATAACTGAATATACTACAAAAAAAAGATGCCCCTGAATTACTTACTCCAGAGGGTGTTCACCTACACAGCACTGAAAAACCTGCACAACAGAACAGGCTGTGAATTAATTCACATAACAAACACCCAATCAGCACAGATTTTAAAAGGGTGCTTAATTTGGATATCTGTTCATTCAAAGAATAACTCATTTTTACTTCAAGTTGTACTTACTTGAACCATAACCTAATGCTTCAAGTCATTACCTAATGAGTTTTATTTAAAAAAAATAAATTACAATACTGAAATGAAAACCTACCTGCTTCTGCTTCTATTTATTCATTTTTATGATTCTTTTTGTCCCGTGCTCAACACAGGTGAGATTCTTGAGTCTGTACAACTAATGTGCTTGGTAATTATTTATTTCCCAGTTCCTGCTGGCAGCCCCCAGGTCACCCCACAGAAACATTCCTCCCATCCAGAATGTCCCTACCCCAGGCCCACACCAACAACAGGCTGCACAGCCCCTCAGCAGACCCCACCTCAGATCTGCCCAGGGTTTGTTTGTGTTCCCAAGTAGTACAGAGCTATTTATGGAAAAATCTCAGCTGGAATCACAGCCAGAATTTCAATAGGCTGCTCGGCACAGAGCAGCCAGGGGTTGGTGTTCTGTTTGCAAATAACAATATATTTGGAAATAACATACTGGGCCATTGTTTGGCAGGGAGAGAACAGAAGCCTTCAGGCAATGCCTTTCTTGTCACTGGGAAAGCTGCAGAGCACTGGAATAGCTGCATTTTCTTGCTGAAGCCATTCCAAAACATACCCAGCAAGTTAAAAATTAGTAGGTGCATTAGAGAAAAACATCCTGCTTTTTGTAATTAGAATTCTGACTTGGAGTGCGTTTGTGTTGTAGATTTAAAGAAAAAAAAAACCCCACCAATTCCTAGAAACTACCCTGCTGTTTGAGCCTCTTCTCACACATTCCCTGAGCAAAGCTTTTATTTCGGGCTCAAAAAGCTCAGGCCAAACATTTCCAGGCTTTTAATCCTGGGGGTGCAGAATGCAGGAGGCTGTTGTGGCTCGGACAAGGTGGGAAGTGGCTCCTCCCAAGCGAGGCAAAGGCAAGGAGAAATCCCTGTGCCCTGCCCTCCAGGCGGCCAGGGAGGGCAGCAGGGAGGGAAGGGCACTGCCCAGCTGAATTTCGGGCAGTTTGCCGGGAGCACAGAGCCTCTGAAGGTCACAAGTACAACTGAAGTTTCCAGCAGAGATACATACCCAGTTCTATTAAGTGACTGGAGAAGAAAAATCTCTGATGACTCCCCTCGCTATGGTCACTCACTCATCAGTTCATTTTAATACTTAATGCATCTTTAGTGGCTCTTGGAGCCTTAAAGAACTGTCTTCCCTTTACCAATTGCCTTTTCTTTTTTTTTTCCTGGCCCAAGCATACATGCCTCAGCTTCTTAAAAAAAAAATCATCATTAAACAGAGGCCAATTTTAATTTCTGGTCTGGATTTTGAGATTCCTGACACTCACTTCCCCGAATGATGCAAAATGGAATCTTGACAACTCTAAGGCAGACACCTCTTAAAATTATATATATAGCCTACTAATCTGAGCAAAATACCAACTTTTATTTTTAAGTGACTTATTTTAAATCTCTCACCACCTCTATTTATAGATTAGGGCCTTTTCTTTGGATTTTGGAAGAGTTGTATAACAGCTGAAAACAAGATAGAGAGTATTAAGTAGTATTACTGCCCTGCAAGGATCTCAAAGATCCTTAAAAAACCATTAAAAGCTTTCAGGGAAAATTCACCTTTCAGGGAAAATTCACCTTTCAGGGAA
>NW_020884972.1:698683-698950 GCF_003945725.1 Corapipo altera | reverse complement strand
ATTCACCTTTCAGGGAAAATTCACCTTTCAGGGAAAATTCACCTTTCCAAACAAATAAAACCAAATCAAAACAGTGACACGGAGCTGTGAGAACAGACTGAGAAAAGGCAGAAAGAAGATAGAGAAAGTCTTAAACCTTTGGGCAAAAAGCCATTCCTGCCAGTTCCACGTTCCTTTAAAGTAGATTATAAATGTGCCACTGTTACCTCTACCCACAGTGCCAGAATCACAGACCAGAATCACAGACCAGAATCACAGACCAGAATC
>NW_020884972.1:688547-698673 GCF_003945725.1 Corapipo altera | reverse complement strand
TCACAGAACAGAATCACAGAACAGAATCACAGAACAGAATCACAGAATAGAATCATGAACTAGTCTGGGGGCTCCAACTTCCACTGCTGTTTGTCCCTCTGGATCTCTGAGGACAAATGTCCCCAAAGGTGGATCTGCCCCCACTGGCAGCAGAGTTTCCCTTGTGCAAGGCAGCCCATGAACAAGCACATCTCAAAGCTGAGGCTCGGGCTGAGCTGGTCACAGTTCCACAGCTTCCCACGTGTCCTTCAAACCCCCACCATCTCCCCAGGAGCAGAGATCCTCCCATTCACCTCTCAGCCCATTCCCAGGGCTTCACCACCTGTTCCACCACAAACACTTGTGGGACAAATTAAGGCTGGGGAAGCTGACTCAGGATAAAAATCAATCTGAGAGCAAATAACCCAAGCCCTGTAATTTTCTTTTGGGTCAGTCCTCCAATATTTCTATATATTATTCCCACCAAGAACAGTACCTGGGAAGTAAGGGGTTTGATATGTAATTCCACTGGAAAATAATCCAGGAACTCTCAAACAAGTGTCTTTGAGAATCATTATATATTTATGAGAGCCAGAGCTAAAGCTTTATTTCAGTCTGTGGTTCTTTTCTGCTGGACCAATTTACTTTACAGTTCTAAGTTGTTTGAAAATAAAATAAGACTTTCAGATTACATTTACAAGCCCTGTACTCAAACTCACACAGGTCACAGCTTCTCAAAACATCATTGAACAATAGCACCAAGACCAGCTGAAATCACTGCTTTTAAGAATCAAAGAATGGTCACTGAAGTACTTTTTATATTCATGGGGGAAAAAAAGAGGAAAACACAGTTACTGGCATTCAACAGGCAAGAATATATTAGAAATTACTCTGTATTTAAATAAGCAACTATAATATGAAGTCTCAATTACCTTTACTGTTCCTGAATATATGCAATTATCTTTTCTCAGGTTCTCAAAACCACAGTGCCAAGCGTGTGTGTGTGTGTTTGGAGATCACATAATTCCCAAAGCATTAATTTAAGGACTGCAATTGAAAAAAAAAAAAAATACAAAGAGAAACATTTCCACACCAAATGCATTCTATAGACCCGGGAAACCAATCTTCCTCACAATACAACTCTTTTAAACCCTCTTTTCCTGACCCTAAAATTTTCCTCCCAAATTAGATGCAAGCAGAGCTGCCTCGGGGCTTTAACATGTGACCTAAATATGCTGCTTTTCTTCACCGTGTTCTCACTTGTGGAGCACTGAGAGGAAAATACACTGGGAGAAAGAATGGCTGACCAAAGGAATAACTTCTCCTCCAGTGCTCCACAAAAGAGTGAGAACTCAGGAGAGGGAAGGGAGCAGCTTCCAGCCACTTCTGTTCCTGGCACTGGATTAGTCGTGCACAGAAGCCTCAGATAATTGTGTTCAGGAATATCAGCTCACCCCACAGCAGTACCTGATGGGGGTACCTCGTTTGAAAGGCAAATTAATGACCCCAAAGCTTCCAGTCACTCCAGAGAATGAGGCAAGAGCACCCTCCTGTACCACCACCCAATGGCCCAACACAGGACGGGCTGGGAAGAACCAAAGTGAGAACCAGGACATGCAACCAAGGAAATCCTGCTACCAAAATCATTAACAAGCAAACACACACAAGGTATCAAATCATTAACAAGGTATCAATACTTTAACTCTGAAGGTAAGGCTCATTTTTAGGCTTCCCCCATTTTCCAAGGCATAAAAGAACGACCATGTCCTTTCAATTCCCAGTTTACTGACACACTGACCCTACAAAAGCAGCATTTAGCTGGTGCATGTTGGGAGAGCATAACTGAGCTACAGCAATGGAACAAAGCTGTAATTAAATATGTTCCATTCAAGTTTAAAACCTAGAAAAGTGACCTGACATAGTTATTTTGACTGCGAGACCTTCTCGAAAGAGATTGTTCTAAATTGGTTTGGATCAATAAATACTTCCTGCATTTATCTGCTTTCAATCTCGTTGGAACACGGCAACTTGCTGTCTCTGTTCACATTCACAACCTAAACATGCACCTAAGCCAAGGCTTTTCATTCCTTTCAACCACCTCTTTAAAAAAAGTGCAAACCTCAGTCTCACGTGATGACTGAACACTGAACTTGTTCTGCTAAACTTTTCACTCCCCACTGAAAGTGCTGCAGACTCAGTCATGGCACTGCATGGCAATGCCACAGAGCACTGAAAACAGGCAAAAATGCCTGAAAAACAGCCCTGAGGCAGATATTAAAACATCTTCTCTAATGCAGTTACTTTGGGAGCACAGATGAAAGAACAAACTGGAGCTTTAACGTGGTACCACCAGTAATTGGTGTTTTTGCTGCAAGAGGCACAGCTCACAGCAGATTTAATTGCAGACACACTTAAACAGCAGCTAAAACAAAGGCAGCCTAATTCTACAGCGTTTAATGCAAGACAACACACATTAGTTTAGGTGAAGACCAAACCCCAAACAAGGGATCCATTTTTCAAAGCATATTAAGGCTGATAAGACACGATAAGAGAAGATTATCATTTGTCAGATTAGCTTTTAAAGTGCTTTGCAGTAAAGCAATCAGTAATAATCCATCTCCCATTTAAGTGGTATTATTTTCTACAACGACTTCAAAGCAACTCCACTGTGTTGATATTAACAGGCTGGTTTTACTAACAGAGCTGCTGAACACTAAGCAAACCTCATTTCTGCCCGTGTGGACACAGCAGAAAAACCTCTCCACGAGCACTAAAAAAATCTGTCATTTCCAATAATACTGTTACCATAACAGTATTTTATTGCTGGCCTTCAGATACATACTTTGAACATGCACTATCTCCAACAGCAAAGGTTTAAAGTCCTTTTTCAGCAGCTGATTTTACCATTTGTAGCAGCACAGCACGCAGAGATCAGGGGCTTGCAGTGACTGTACAGAAAGTCCTACAAAGACACCAACCCTCTTCCAGAGCTCCCTGTGTCCCTTGGAGCCACTTGCTCACCCTCCACACTCTGCTGGCGTAGAGAATCACACCGGGGTTCGATTCAGCCAAAAAATAATCCGGTCAGAAAAGCACAATATTGGGAATTTTTCAGCCGGCTCAGCTTCCCAAACAAGTTCATTGTGCAGTGAGGTGAACGCCCCGTGCCAGCAGAGTGGGAAGGAGTGCCTCTTTAAGCAGAAATGCTGCCAAACATGTAGCTGTGGCCTAAATAGGCAAGTCAGGAGAGAAGAGAAAGAAGGAGGAAAAAAAAAAAAAGGCAGGCAGACAGTGGAGGCAGGAAGAGGCAGCTCCTCACTCTCCCCCAGCACTGCAGCCACTGCGAGTCTGGGCTTCAGTTCAGCTCTTCCAACACACACTGGGTGAAGCTGCAGCTCCCACAGAAAGCTGGGGCAGAAATGCCCCCCCCCAGCACCATTTAGGTTGCACCTTCAAAATTAAAAGCCAGGAAGGGTCTCAAAGCTGCTCGAGAGCTGTAACCCCCCAGCACTGCTGCACTCCTTTGTGCTGGGCAGCACCTGAGCACTGGGACACCAGGTTTTCAACAGAGCCCTCACTCCTCTTTCCAACTCCTTTGAAATTTCAGACAGAGATTCCAAGGACAGCAAAGCCTCACAGAATAACCAGAGCAACAGTGGGCAGCTTGACTGACAAGCTGAAGTGCCCCAACTACCAAAGCCATTGCAGAGAGAGGACTGAATTACTTCTGGGGAGCTGAAGAGCCCCGGACTATTTCTCTGTTTGCTAAATGCTCTTTGTTTTGGGGCACTTCACACTGCAGTCAATCCAGAGCAGCAGTTCCTAGAACACAGTAGCCTATTTCTCTCTCTAGATACAGACAGTCACTCTACAAACAGCTGAAGATAAAAGAGCTGAAAAACAGAAGCAGACTCAGGAACACAGAACAGGACTGAAACCAGGGGTCTTTTTATTCATCTACAGCCTATTTCAAACTACCTCTTAAAACCAAACTTAGTCCTTGCTCCTTGTACCTGATGTTACAGAACGTTACCACAGCCCTCAAAACCCCAAATTAGCTTCCCTCCCACAACTATATCCCAATCTTTCCTCAGCAATATTATCACAACCTCACGCTGTCGCTCCTTCTCTGAGAATTTTTCATCCTCTCCCATTCCATCAATCCCCATTAAAAAAAAGCCCAGATTGTGGTAAATTGCTTTTTTTTTTACAGCACTCCTCATTCCTGGCTTCAGTTTTCCTGACTCAGAGATAACACTTTTCATGCACTGAGGACAAACTACCATTGCTGAAGCAACAATTGCTCTGCAATTTTCGAAGTCTGTCAAATATAAATATCAAACTGCCCTTGACAGATGTAACACACTGAGAACCAAACACTGAAAGCATTCCTGAACAAGGGATTTGGTCTGTTTTGGCTCAAAAACAGGGAACATGAAGCAAGTCCCAGGTTATTAACAAAGCAGCACAGAGTGGTTAAGCATCAGACTTCAAAATTAAGGCAGTAATAAGCACCCACAACAAATATTCAGGTTCTTCTTTCAGAGACATTTTGGGCATGAAATAGTTAAAACAACTTGTGAAAGATGACCAGTGATCACTCAGGTTTAAAGCTGACAACTTAAGTTCTTGGTTCCCAGCCTTGGACCTGGACTATCAGATTTTTACATATCTTTGAATTACACCTGAAAGAACATTTAGATACAGCAGCTTGACTTTCTTCCTTCTGCCAAGCAATTAAACAAATGTGACTTAATTTGTTCTGAAGCACAAACTCACTCCATTAAGCAAGTGTCTAGTTTAGAGACAGTTTAAACTCACAATCCTTAGTTGTTCCCCACTGCAGTTGCTACTGTGCCACATCCTGGAGAGCAGCACCAGAGCAAAACCAACAAAACTGCTGCTGAAAATCTTTGTAATCCTTTGCTGTAATCATTCCCATAAAGGAAACTTGGACTAAGAAAACAGTGAAGGACTTCTGGACAATTAAGTCTTCCTTGCACTGAAACTGTGATGGCACAAAAGAAAGAAATCTGTATTAAAGACACTTCTGATAAACTGATCATTGAACTTATCACCAACAATCACTCTGTGTTCTCCACTGGAGAAGTCCTGTCTGACCCAGTGTCCTGGCTCTGGATTCTCCAGAGCACATGGAACAAGCTGAACACAGATACGTTGTAGGACTGGGCTTCAGCAAGACAAATATGAAATTAAAAAGGCAGGAAAACGATTTCAGAAACAGAGGCAGCACAAACTCCAACCTTTGCCCTCCTACAATGGGCTGTTAAATCACAAAAAGGCAAACTCCTGCCACCAGTCAAAATTAAGGACCCCGGTTAGAAGGAAGCTGGCACTGAGATTTCAATTTATAACCTGATTTCTGTGCTTAACTGTGACCTGACAGGGCCAGGCCACAGCTAAGAGCTGAGGAGAAATTCCACACATACCAAGGGAAGAGAGGCTGGTTCTGCTCCTCACATTCACACTCCTCATTACAAAAGCTGTGCCACAGCAGTGACCCAGGCAGGCCCCAGCCACGGCTCCATTGCCATCTTTCCCCAAGCTTTAGTTACAATCTTTCCTCCTTTCCCTTTTACCTGTCACATCCATCCATCACAAAGGGCCGGGAAAGCCAGAAAATTAAAAACTCTGTATCAGAGTTCATGTTTCAGCCACCAAAGCCATCAAATATTGACTTTGTAAGAGCCAGCCACTCCAGCCTAAGTATCCCCAGAATTACAGGTTATTCATGTGATGTGAAGGCTGCAGGTCAGAGCTGACCTTAAATACACCAGGAGTTACACAGCAGCATTCTTGACAAGCTGGAACAGTTGCTGCCACTCTCACTGGATTAAAAGTGTTACTCTCCAAAATGTTATTCCCCATTGGCCTGTTTTACAGACAACACCATGGAGAAACCACTGGCTGTGCACCCTACTGACTAATGCCATGAAATATTCCATTTTCCTGGTTAACTCTGCCTTTAGCTTAGTTTAAGCCACTCTCCAGTGTAAAATATTGCAACACTGATTTCCCGAGGGGAAGAGAACAGAAAGTGAAACTCTCATTTCTTTTGGGTTTGTTTTCAGGGAAGTTTCAGCTCAGGTTTGTTTTCAGGGAAGTTGCAGCATTCCGGGGTTTAAAATTTGAGCTCCAAAGCCACTCCAAACCCCAGAACTACACACCCTGGTGCTCCCATACCCAAATTGGTACCGCCCTCACCACAGACACCATCGGAGTGCAGACCTGTTCAGTGGCAGACCACAGTGGTTAAACAGTCATTAGAGTCTGAGACAGACAGATTTCCTTCAGCTTTCACCCCGGGGATGCCACAAGAAAGCAGATGGAAAGGCAGGGAGGGAAAAGAGGTCCTCAGTCTGCCCTTGGATCCACCATCAACTTGGATATTCCAAAGGAGCAGAAGCTGCTGCTCCAATTTGTGCAAGAACACACACGGCTCTGTGTCATAAAAGTGAACCCTAAAGCCAGAAATACAGCCAATAAAAGGAAAAATGCACCCAGCTTGATGCATTGTGGACCCTTCCAACAGACACTATGAAGCATAACAACTCAAAAGGGCTGCTTTCAACAACTTCCAGGGTGGATTGTGGGAGCCAAATCCACAGGAAGAGGAGAGAATGTCAACAAATTAATCACAAAAAAATATAACACCAATAATCCAATAATATTTGGGACCTCTCTCCAGGCCAGTTTGAGAAGGTCTTGCAGTTTATTAAGGTTTGTATCTTAAGGTTCATCCTAAGTCAGGTATGATGACAACAAAACCAAAACTGCTCTTTGTGTCATGAACTCCCAAGGCTACATGGGGCACAAAATCAAAGGTGGATCTTCTCCCCAGGGTTTGCAAACCAAGCTGCCTGCAACTGAAGCTCCTTCATCCCTTCAGAGGCCTCCCTGAACCCCACCCCTGGGACTCCAGCAGTCCCAGAGCAGCTCCCAACCTGTCAGGAGGCACAAGGCAGGCGAGGCACCTTTCGTAAGAGCAAGTGCAACCCTCCAGAACAGTTCAGGAAGTTCAGGACAGGCTCTTTCCTCACTTCTGCATTCCCTGGGAAAGCCACTTCTCTGTACAGAACCTCCTTACTATTACATGCATGTCAACATGTCTATTTTAACAAAGAATTACGTGCAAGCTCCTGCCACGCAACCACAACTTCTCCAGTGTTTGTATTTAATTAAGGATTTAGTTTGATATGTAAATAAAAACAAAGGTTACGGAATTTAAAGTCTGACAAGAAAAAAACTACACCACATTTAAGAGTCGTTTTGAGTTCAAGCTTTAAAAACTACTTCCTGAAGGATTTAAAATTAAATTTGGAGTTGTTTCCAAAAAACCATCTTTCATCTTGCAAACGACAGCAGCCTTTGACAGTGCATTGTTTGCCACATGCTGCAACTAATAAATAAAAACAAGGCACTCATGTTTATACTGGTCTTTTTTTTTTTGGCCTTTGGAAGCTAATTTGAACCACATGTCAAATGGGGAAATAATGGAAACTGTAGTTACTGCTTTTCTAAATATAACATTAATCTCACTTGTAAGTCAGAGCATCCAAGATATGTAAAAAAAGAAAAAAAAAAAAAACCCAGGAATTACATAAGTGACAAGGCCAACTGCTTGCAAAAGAAACATTTTAACTCATGATCTTACAGGCTGCCTTGTGCAAACAAGACTTTGTGGCCACAGAAATTCCGAAGTCAGAGGGACTTCCCTCAAAAAAAAAAAAAATCACAGAGGAGATTTTGCTCTCCAGCACAGAGAAAAGGACCATTCCTCTGACACTCCCAAATCCAAGGAAAAGCAAATAACCAGCACAGTTTTTGCAGGGACAATCAGAGGCAGCCATCTTAGAGGAAGATGACACTTGTCACTGCCAGCTCCAAAAAGTTTTAGACAATCTCCAGCATCATTTCAGACTCAAACCCACTCTTTCTGCAATAGGTGAGCACACAAGAATATTCAGATTTATTCCTCTTCTGGTCAAGAGAGGCTGGAAAGATTGGGAAAATTACTTTATCTAGTACTTAGATCTTCAAAGAGAACAATTATTAATTAATTCTCACACCACCTCCCTGTGGAATGCCAGTATCACATTCCCCATTTTGCAGATTAGGAAAAAACACAAACCGAGAGCTGAGTGGCAGAAAAATCTTAACAATCTTGGAAAAGAATTCCAGCAAAAATAGTTAGGAAGCCTGAACTTTTTTTACAAGTGTACAGAACAGGACTCTCAAAGCACAGTTTAATCCTGACTGTGGGTATGGGAATGCAGATTAAGTGTCTGTTTGCTTTGCTCAAGCCAAACACAGCAGCACTGGGGTATTTTACTGAGCAAGTAGCTAAAAAGTCAAAAACCAGCAGAAAACACGGCTCTTACCTTCTGCTACATCATCATCTACAGCGCCTTTCACCTGAGAAAAACACCACTGAATGTCATTTCCTCCTCCAGCTCCTGAAAAATAAAAAAAAGAAAGGAACAATTCAAGAGCTGAGCCCCCCCAGCAGCCCCGGCGCACACAATGGTTGCAGAGCACATTTGGGAGCCTGAGCACGCCCACTTCCTCAGCAGAGCCCAGGCACAATCACAACCACCCTCCCCACCTTTTTCCTTTGGATATTGTTTTTGTCAGCCTTCAATGCAAGGTTTTGTGGAAAACAGGGCAGCACAAGCAGCGTGAAAGCTCCTCTCACCAAAAGCTGGCTGGGCGGAGAACCATCAACTCTGAATTTAAAACGCAGGGATTTCATAGGAGCCCTCTTCCTACTTCAGCAGAACCCTCTAAACACACACACACACACATACACACACACAACTTTAAATATAAACCAAACAACTTTAAATAGAAATTATCAGAGCCGTACATTTTCGGAAAATTCCAACCTCCCCTCCAAACCCAGAACCGAGCACACACGATTCATTTCCTCCTCTCACCGAACCTACACTAGGCTAAAGGCTAGAGAAAAAGAATTTTACCACAATTTTAGAGTCTCTTCGCAGAGGTAACGAAAGCAATTAGCAGCCTGGGAAAAATAATAATTAAAAAATAAAAAAATAAAAATAAATAAATGAAAAAAAAAAGGCAGCAAATCCGAGCAGAAAAGCAAACAAGCAATCGGATGGGAACAAGTTCTACTACCATAGAAAACGGATCGGAGAGAAAACTTCAGGAACATTACTGCCTCGGCGGAAGGCAGTGATTCATTTGAACCCTGCCACCAAAACACACACCAGAATCACCACCCATTTCTTTTGCATTTCGTTCTGAGCAAATCACTGCAGGGCTGAGGACATACAGGAAGAGACAGAAATGGGCTTGTCTCGTTCGGCTGTTTTTTTTTTTTCTGCCCTTTTTTTTTTTTTTTTTTTTTTCCTTCTTCCCCCACCCGAAAGCCACTGTCAAAATGGAACTTTTCCTGCACACAACTCGAACCGGCTGAGCAACAGATGGCATTTCCACATTAATCCAGAGCTCTGGGAGGGCTTTGGGGATAACAAAGAATACAGGAGAGACTTCTTCCTAAGTTCAGAGGGGGAAGGGGGGGGAGAAAGAAGTCAACGAGAAGGAAATCAGAAGCCCAAAAATCATCTTTCCAGAAAAGACCAAGTCTCTCAGAATGAGAAGTGCTGGAACAGAAGGTGGAGTTTGTATTTTTTTTGCTTGCCTTAAATTCTTCCCTGAAGGATTACAGGTGCATAACCCGAGAAGGTGAAGGCAAGTAACAGCACCAATTTATGCAGGAAATGGCAAAACGCCTTTTTTTTATTCTTTTAGCTCTACAATTCCCCCCCCCAAAAACAAAAAAAAAATCCTACAGCCCATTTCCTTTCCTCCCCCCCAACCTCTTCATTTGTCATTCAGCAGCTGGCACCATGGAAGCACTTAAAGGGGACAGCTTGGAAGGAAAAAAAAAATCACTGCTCCTGCTACTTCAGGCTGAAATTCTCTTTTCCATACAATTTACTTGAACCAAGTTGGCACTTCCACCCCCCCTCCCCGCGACTAAATCGGCAAGAGGAGGGTGGAGCATGTGCATATGGTGTAGGGGGGAAAGGCAAAGCACAAACCTCACCGAGCCTCCCATGCTCTGCTCCTCCACATGCCAAGCGCTGAAAAGACAATT
>NW_020884972.1:682652-688147 GCF_003945725.1 Corapipo altera | reverse complement strand
AGGAGGAGGCGGCGGCGGCGGCGCGGCCGCGGCGGGGCTGGGGCGGCCCCGCTCCGGCCCCCCCGGCGAGGAGCGTCCAAAATGGCGCCGGCCGAGCTCCGGGTGACGTCAGCGCAGGGCGGGAACCGGGCCGCCCTCATGAGGGAGGGCGGCGCCGCCATGGTCCCCCGACCGCCCCCTCCCGACCGCCCCTCATGGCGGCGAGGCCGCCCCTCGCAGCGCTGGCGTCCGCCCGCCGCCCCTCCGCGCTCACGTGTCCGGGAGCCGCTGCCCCCGGGGAGCCGCTGTCCTCCGGGGAGCCCTGTCATCCCCCCCGGGCGCACCACCCTTCACGGAGTGCCCCGACCTGGAAGGGACCCACCGGGATCACGGAACATTCCGACTTGGGGCTGGATGATCCTTGTGGGTCCCTCCCAACTCCTGGCCCTGTACAGGACAACGCGAAGAGTCCCCCCAGTCCCCAGATCTCAGCACCTGAGAACACTGTCCAGCACTCCTTGACCTCTAGGATGATGGAATATCTTGATCTGGAAGGGACCCACAAGGATCATCCAGTCCCTACTCCTGGCCCTGCATGGGATGATGCCCAAAGTCTCCCCTGGTCCCAGCCTCTGAGGATACCATCCAAGCACTCCCTGACCTCCAGAATCATGGAATATCCTAAGCTGGAAGGGACCCATCAGGATCACAGAACATTCTCACCTGGGAGAGACACACAAGGATCATCAAGTCCCAACTCCTGACCCTGCATGGAACAACTCCAAAAGTCCCTCCAGCCCTCAAATCTCAACACCTGAGAACACTGTCCGAGCACTCCCTGACCTCCAGGATTACGGAATATCCTGATCTGGAAGGGACCCACAGGGATCATCCAGTGCAACTCCTGGCCCTGCACAGACACTCCAACAATCCCACCCCGTCCCTGAGAGCGTTGTCCAAATGCTCCTTGAGCTCTGGCAGCTTTGGGGCCATGACCAGTTCCCTTGGGAACCTGTTCCATCATCAAAGGATGAAACACCTTTTCCCGATACATCGAATCACTCAAGTATCTCCCCTCCATGTCCTTCAGGGCATCTCCCCCTTGCTTGTCCTTTGCTTTCGGGATTTTTTTCCCCCCTTCCTCGCTCCCTCCTCCTGCCGTTCCCTCGTGCAGCAGCAGCCACAGAACCTGTTTGCTGCACATTTTCCACCCCCTTGGATGCTTTCCACGGCGTCCGAGGCTCGGGCTCTGATTTCACTCTGTTCTCATTGCTATTCCCTGCATACACCAGCCGTGCTCCTGAGCCATTTTTAGCCTCCATCCACCTTTCACACTGACAGCCAGCAAGATCCACAAAGAAAGGCTTCCAGCCGAGCCCAGCTTGGCACAGCTCCCGCTGGCTCGGGAAGGATGGAGGCTCCTTTTTAGCTCGCTGGGTCCCAGTTACAGTCTCAGCTGTACTTAAACTACAGGACTCGGATAATTGATTCAGTACAATCTATTTAAGATCTTGTGAAAGTCATCAGTTTTCCTGCACAGATGTTTGTGCAAACGTTTTCTTTCTTCTCGGGCTGGGTAGAGCTTGCTAATCCAGATTTCACTTGGAGATTCATGAGCTCATCCTGCAAACCCAGCACTGCCGCAAACTCCTTGGAACGAGCCTCCCAAGCCCTCACGTACGCCAGTTTTGCATTTCCAGCTCAAAACACCTAAGAGGCTGCTTTTATAAATGTGAGACCATTGAATTGCTGGTCAAGTCCGGCACAAAACACAGAGCTGTGGGAACTGGGCACTGCTAAAAACACAAACATACTGCCAGGCTCCCACCAGAAACCCATAACTGGCCCAAATTACAGGCTGCTTTGGAAAAACGCTGATTTGTCACTACATCCCTGATAAAAAAATGGCACACACAAATGAAATCAAACTTGGAAACAACAATAACGTTTGAAAGAGCACTCAACATATACGGGGTGTTCTTAAGGGCTGTAACTCACCTAAGTTTGGGAATCTCTGGAACCAAGTGTTTTGTTTAGTCTGTTTTGAGAGCGATCCAAAAATCTGAAAAACAAACATACTGCAAGTTTGAAAACAGTCACAATGAAAACAAACTGGGTTTGAATCACTGCAGCACTAAGGGCCTCGACACCCAGGGCCGTGTTCCCCAGAGCTCAAAACCAAATTCACTCAATTCTACGAATTTGTGGCCGTGTTTAGTTGATACCAAATTCAGAATGAAAGCTGGCATTGTTCCTTTTAGAATTCCTTAAAAACATTCTTTTCAACCTAAACAGAATTATTCTGCAATCGTTTAGCAGGAAATTTTGCACCTTTAGTCCAATTCATCCGTTGCCTTCTGTATAATTCCTGCAGAATTTGCCCTCATAGGAGAATGAGCATTGGTTCAAGAACTTTTCTTGCTAGAAAAAAAAAAAAAAGGCAGAGACCTGCAATTAGCTCTGTAATATAAATTAATGAAGCTTTAGTACATACCTTATAATTAAAATAAAATCCCTCTTAAAACAGATTTAATATCATGGTGCCAGGACGATGGATCATGACTGCAACATTTCAGGTTTTTGTTGTGAACTAACTGAGCTACAGAATATAATGGAGTCTAATAAATAAATAACATTAAATCACAGCCCTGGTAATTAGTAAAACATCTCAGGAACCACAACCTTCGCTTGGGTGTTCACTTGCTTGTTAATTCAGACAACACAGGTATTCACACCAGTATGAATGGCTGGTGTAAATTAGGCAGAGGGTGTTTTGCAGCTCTGATTCAAAGTTTGTCAGCACATACTTGGATTTCACTGGAGTTTGAACATTTGCTCAGGTACTCTGGGGGGGAGTAACTGTATTATGTTAAATTTATACACAACCACCCACAGCACAAAGCTTTAATGAGCATTTATCCACTCCAGTCATGCTGCAATTGCTAATTCTTACTCTGCACACAAACCCCTTCAGCTCAGACTAAAGACCTCCAGGAAATGGGAGGGACTTACAGGAACAAGGACCCACAAAAAAAGCATTTCTGGTTGTATTTGTTGTGAAATTTGTCAGTGGACTACATACAGAGGGGTCAGTTCACAGCAGCCTAAATCGTGAGCTGTGGAAGTTAGAAAAGCCTAAAAATCAAAATGTAAAAAGTGACTGGCAGCCAATAAAAATATACATTAATGTCAAAGGACTGATCAAACAACTAAGGCTCCAAAGAAGAGCTTTATCAGCAACTCATTTTGTGTCTGCTTTAGTTTCCCAGTAATTTGACCTGTTAGACAAGACTATAATGAATTATAACAATTCGGTTTAGAAATAAAGGGAGCAATTATCACCAAAATTATCGCTGGAATTTAGTAATAGCTGAGCCATCTGAGGTCACATGCAGGTTAACACCAGGGCAATGTAATTCCCTGCAGCAGTCCCTTCATTCTATCCAGCTTCAAGTGTCTCAGTAGGAGCTATCCACTGCATTTTGGCACAGAATTTCACAAATAACAGCCTTAACTCCTAGGAAGTGTTTGTTAATATTCACCCCCTGTTCCCCCACTCTTAATTTCACATAAACAACCATTATCCAACCAGGTTCCACCTGCAAAGCCCCAGCTGCCAGTGGCCAGAGATCTTCAGCTAAAGCCAAGGTTTAAACAAAGGTTTAAACATCTCCAGTTCCTGCCTCACTATCCTAAACTTGACCACTATAAAGATATTTATTGTGCCTTATTCCACTAGGGCAGTTCCAAAGTCACTGGGGTTTATTTTTTTGGAAAGGGAAAAATTAAAGTTTCTTGCAGTTCCCAGCATCTGCACTGTTGGGGAAATCGTGGAGTGGTTTGGGTTGGAAGAGACCTTAAAAATCATTGAATTCCTCTGCCATGAGCAGGGACACACAGCATGAAAAATCACCCTCCCTGATCAATCACTGGGCAGTTTAATTGAAGTATTATCAGTGATAAAAAGCAGAAGAGGATGACATACAACTTTCAGTTCGCTTTACAGGTGCCAGTAATTTCCAGAGAGCCATTTGCCAAAGAAAACAACCTAAAAAAGTTACCATCCAATGGTTCTGGAACCGAGTGCCCCAAACTACCCATCGCTGAGCAAACCTGGGCAATGGAAGTTCACTAATCCTGGTAAACAAGCAGCTTGTGTCATCCCAAAAGTGTAAAGTTCATTGGATCAAACCTCTGCTATTACAAGGGGAAGCCTCAGCATTTTTTTTTTCATAAATTATTAAGGCTTTTTTTCTTAACTTTAGCCTTGTGCAAGCAAACAGAAGAGCTAATTAGGCTTGGAAAGATTTCGTGTGTTCATTAAAGCAGAAGTTTGCAAGACAGATTTAAAACCAGCTTCAAATTTGATTTGTTTAGAACAGGTCTAAATTACAGTGATTGAAGCCACAATTTGCAATGTATTGGTTTAATGGATTATTTAGGTGCAATTTGTAGAGGGTTCATGCACCTGAGTTTTATTTTAAAGCAAGTGCAAAAATGCAGGGAAAGACAAAGGGAAAACGAGGCTTCTGGAAAAGAAGAAGAAATGTCTTGTAGGTAGTCAGGAAGCACCTGTTTGGAGAGAGGAAAACAAGTATTTTTCAACTAAAAGGGGTTGTTCAGGAGGGCAGAAGTGTCCCAGTATTCTGGGATTGAAAATTAAAAGGAGAACAATAGCTTGAGACTCAGAGAAAAATTATATTCTTATTATTTTACAACATTTTTTTTTTTTACAAACTGTAGTTGCTTCTATGAAAGGATGAGCCCAAACAAAAAGTAAGAGGACTGTTATGGGAAATTTAATAATCCCATTGAAACTAAAACTGCAGCCAGAGGAGAAGATTGGAGGTTCACAAAGCAGAGGTTTAACCCTTCCTGAAAGGTAGTAGCTACAATTAAACAAAGTGCATCGTTCAGGATAACCTGGCACTGTGAATCTTCCACCTCAGGATAATTTGGACATAACTTGGAAATCTGGAAGGTACTTGCAGCAGGAAAAACAAACCAACAAAAAGAGAAATTAAAGGAGAGGAGCCATCCCAGGTTAAACACCGTGAAGACAACACGAGGCACTCAGGAAGTGGTTTTGTTGTAACAAAAACCATTAAACACAAAACTGAAAAATCTGCAGCACATCCACTACGAGGCACTTTTAGGCACAGATTAGACACCCACCTCCTGGGAATAGTCTAAGTGGAGCTGCTCCCTGCCTAAGGGGCAGAGATGCTGCAGTCCTCTCCAGCCCCAGTTTTCACCAGTCTACAGAGGAACAGATTCCTCAGCTTGAAAGCACCAATTCTTTGCACCAGTGACAAAACCAAGCTACACCAAACCCAATAAACCCAATAAACCCACACTCCCAGAATACTTTTAAAGCTGTTCAGTTCTCATTTTCCTATTTCTTCAGAAAGGGGATCATTAACACTGCTCAGGCTCTTTGAATACGTGTAGATCAATGAAGGGAATGGAACAGAAGTGCCAACAATGAGAAGGAAAAGTTACCTTGGGGGGGAAAA
>NW_020884972.1:658954-682642 GCF_003945725.1 Corapipo altera | reverse complement strand
CCCCCAATTCACACACAGACAATTGCTGACATGGTGCATGTCTGAGGAGCACAGGGAACCAACCCCCAGGAAGCTTTAACCATCCCCACCTTTATGAGGCACCTGGCAGGAAGGGGAGGAGTTGGGATCCACAACCCCAAAGGGCCTTGAGGAGTTTTCATTTGGGTTTGGTCACTTTTACCTTTTAAACCTCCAGACTCTCATGGGAGGGTTGCAGGGTGATGAAGAGAACAGAAATATTAGTTTTTCCTTCATAACAAACCTGCTTAGGTGATCTAAATAAGTGAAGCAGAAGCCTCAGAGACTTTTATGAAACATTTTTGCTTAACAAAAGCAGGAAGCTGAGAGCAAGTGTGTTAAAAACACTGCCGTCTATGGGATTTCCCTGTTATTTTTAACAGTGGGGTTTAGCATCTTCTATTTTAGATTCTTACTGAGGCAAAGTTCTTTTATGCATTAATTAAGTTAACAAGTTATTATCCTTCACTGGGAGCTGGAAAAATTATGCCTGCACAGGTGTATTTCAAAAGGGAGCCATAAATATAAGTTTAGCTCGAGCCCTGTAGTTATCTTGGTGTATCACTGGAGCTGTTGTTACTAAAACACACATAAAAAGCCAACTGATCTGAAAGGAGAAGGATCAGCTCTTTGGAATCCTGGTTTTGTTCTTTGAAGAAGCCTGTAATTTTAGCAGCATTTTGCAGCAAGGAGTTAATTGGTAGCTCTGTGTGGTGCCAGCAGGGAGTATGAACTTATCACATCACTCCTTGCCAGGAGAAATGCTCCTTAAAAAACAGGGATTGTGATTAAATATATAATTTGGAATAAAATGCCACTGGAGCCTTTGAACTCGGGCATTCCTGCTCTTGGACCTAAGCTTTAGACAAGCCTGGCACGTTCAATCAGCCTCTCAGGGTGTTTAAAGGTGTGAACACACTGATGTCCTGAGCCCTGGAATCACAGAAAGGCAGGAGAAATTCAGCTGATATTTTTCCAGGAGTTTTTAGCTTTGGATTCCAGAGGGAAAGGTGAAAATGTGACTTCTAAAATAAAAACATAACAAAAAAATAAAAAGGAAAGTAAATGCACAGAGCCTGAAGATATTATCTCTTTAAAACTCTTGATTCTTAAGCTGAACTAGTAATTTACTCTGAGTAGTAACACTGTCACTGTAGCATTGCTCAAGTCATGCAGAAAATGCCATGTGCAGGTAAGTAGCATGATTGCCTTTAGTCATTCATTAACTTACTCCTTGATGCAGGAGTTCATTTACCTTTTGGTTTCATTTTTCGTTAACAAGAGCACGTTATTTTGAAGGTATTTTTTAAGTGGTTTGAGTTTGATTTAGCAAACATTATTGGAGTATTTGCACCCAAAATGTTTGTTCTGCAACGCTCTTTGCCTGCTTTGCTTTGTCCCCCAGTTCTTCTGGTCCCAGGTTTGTAAGGACCTGGAGGTAATGCCAGGAATGAACTGAGAAGGGAAGGAAGGGAGGCAGAAACAGCAGAATGAATTGTTCCATTCACATGGCTTTTCTGCTTGGGAATAAGTTCACATTGTAAACAGGAGAGAGGTGTGGTTTGCAGATCAGACAGGAAATCCTTAGTTCTAATCCTTGCTGTGTTGTTGATTCCCTTGGAGACCTTGGGCAAATGGATTCTGTCCCTAGTTTTTTAACTGGAAATAAATTGAGCATGGGAGCCCCTAACCAGCTCATCAGACTGGGCTCTCAGTTGAAACGTTTATAAGATGTTTAAAAACAGTTCGTGGTGCACAGGCTTGAAATCAACTTGTCTCCTGGTCTGAGGGAGTTCCTCACCCTGCTCTGAGCACCTCTGGGGCCGAGTCACCAGCACACACACTGGGTTTTGTTTTTCTCACTCCCAGCAAAGCCAAGCAGATGCTTCACCAGGGATAGAAGGAAATGTAGCCTCAGTCAGGTGGGAACTGTGGCCAGGCAGTCTGCTCTGCCACCCTCAGTGCACACCACGGCTGCATTTAGCCCTGCTGGAATCACATTTCTTACCCTTTTTTCCCTTGGGGTGCAGGGAGCTCATCTGTGGGTGAAGCTGTGTGAGATCAAGGACTCTGTAACAGGCCCTTGTTAGAAACCACACGCTCCAGTTGTCGAACAGTGTCCCTTGTCACCTGGGACCCCCCACACCAGAGGCAGCCAGAGGCAAGTGTTCAGCCCTGTGTGATGTGAAGGGTCCTGGAAGCAGCAGATGGAGGTGCTGGGAATGCTGCAGGAGCATTCCTGGGGGTGTGACAGCCCTGCAGGGAGCCAGGGCACAGATCCTCATTTTTCTGGTGTGGATTCTCTGCACGGAGGTAAATGACTGTGTGTGAGTGATGAATCAGACTCGCAGGCTTGTCGTGCTGCTTTAATCAGGGAGAACCTGCAGTGATGTGCTCTGCTGACAGCAGCCTGGAGAGGCAAAGTCCCGACTCCCAGGAAGTGTTTCCACACGCAGGTTCCTCACTTTTCCTTCACTGGTGCTCCCAGACAGTGTCAGAGCTGCTGAGCACACACAGCTCATGTGGAGAGAGCCCCAGAGAAACAGGAAAAGGGCAAGTTGTTTAACACTGATACTTCACTGGCCAACTAGAGACTGTTTAAAAATCCTAGACAACCCTGAATTACTCTCCTTATTGATCTTCCCTCCTTTCCCTTTCTGTGCCTTTATCATCTTTGCACTGCACTACCTGGAATAGAACAAATTTCCCTTGGAGGTTCCCTGTGCATACTGGTTTTGACATGATCCTGTTTCTTGCTTTCTCTGCCCATCAATAAAGGGACCTGAGTATTTCTATCCCAGAGGGAAAAGGAAAAAAGCCTTTATTTTTTAACCCAAAAGTTATTTTATAAGAGACTCCAAGAGGAGCAGAGGAATAGAAAAGTAAACAATTCCTTTACTGATACTTGAATATGGATTCATTTAAACTACACGAACCTGCTCTTGGGCAAACACAAGTATGCAGACTTACAGAACTAAACATCCAGGGATCTTTGAAAGGAGCCACCAGTACAAACCAGGTGGAATCCAGAGCGTGGTCACACAAGGACACAAGCTCCAGCTGACAGTGTCTGACAGGCACTGCAATAATTAGTCACATCACATCTGCCCAGCGTGCTGCATGCAAAGAGAAATGAGTCCATCTGAGCCACCAGAGCAAGGTTTAATTATTAAAAAGTGCTTCATTTGACTCCTTTCACTTTGCTTAGCAGCAGATGGAGAGTTTGCACGGAGCTCCAAGCGTTATTCCCAGCGCTGAGCCAGCCCCCGGGATAAAGCTGCATTTCTGCAGTTTCATTGTTTCTCCTTTTTGGTTACTGAAATAAAAAGTAATCTTCTCTCCTCCCCGTTGCTTAAAGGTGAGGCTGACATGTTCATGCTCTCTATCTGTCCACTTCCTCAGAGGAGCTTTCAGCTCAATTCCAATTAGGGTTTGTAGTAATGGATGTTCCGAGGGTATTCAACAGCTTCGAGAAAATGGGACTGAATTTTTGCCTGCTCTGGCAGAGGCTGCACAGAGAGTTTGGGCTTGTTAAACTCCAGAGAATCCACACTGGAAAAGTGGTGTTCAAGTGATTTATCTGGGGGAAACATCTTAATCAAAGTTTGCATCCCACTAGGCAGTGGAGAATCCAACTGTGAGGCAAACGTGTCTTGGAGACCAGACTTTCCAAGTTTTCCTGCTTACCAGGCTCCTTGTTCCTGCTTTTTGTACAGACCCCCCTCTACTTGGTGACACTGAATCCAAGGCTGAACAGCCCTGATGGCCAAACCCACAAGGTTAGAATAACCCAGTTTGTCACATTCCATGTTTTATCACAACTGCAAGAAGTGATAAGAATTTGGATGGCAAATGAGAGCTGCTCTTTGAAAATACAGAGCTGCTCTCCAGGCAAATCTGAGCCACAAAAGGATGCACAGAAATATTCAGTGCCAGAAAATTACCCTCTGCCCAAAAAGTAAAAGTATTTCTGGTTCATCTCTCCAGAACTTGGTTTCAGTCCAAACTGGACAGCAACTGGAAATATTTCCCACCAACTGGAAGTTCCCTGGAACTCTGCAGGGGCTCTGGGAACCCGACAAGTTTATCAGTCGTGTTTCCAAGAAGACACAAGAAGAAAAGCTGCAGGAACAACCAATCAGTCCCAGGCAAAAGGGGGAAGTTCACGGAGCCTGCGGGGCTTCAAATGAAACATTTGGGGCTCAGCAAAGCAGTGTTTGGTTTCTCAGAGTGTGTTTGAGCAGCTCTTATCAATATTGTGAGCGCAATAATAAGTTTTAATCAAACACACTGATGGCAGTTATATTGTACCATACCTGGAGACGAAGCTAATTATAACATTTTATGTAAAGAAAGGCTGTGATCACCAGGAAATGATCTGAGATGAGAAGGCAAGGTACAGTGTTTTAATTTGATTTTTTTCCTAGCAAGTGTTTCCCACAAGAGGCTCAATTTAAGTTCTTGTTCTGCTTGATTCTGCCCAAGATCTTGAACTTAGCCTGTCACATTGCAAACCCGTGCCCTAATTAAATTTGTTGCTGGCCATCACCAGCAAAAACTGAGTCTCTTTCTCTGTACTTTGCCAAGCAACAACAAAAGGGTTTTGAAAGGCCTCAGTTTTTCACTACGCTGTAGAAAAAAAGTGCATTTCAAAGCTTGGAAAACTTCCCTTAGCAGCATAAAAATAAAATGTAATGCAGAATCTTCTCTGTCTGCTCTTACCCAACACTGGAGACAGGCAGGTTCTTTAGGGATCCTCAGCAAAATGATGGTACAACAAAGCACTTGTTGCAATCAGAACTTTGTTTTACCTGGACCCTCTACAAATCAGGTCATTTTAAAAACCTGTCACCTGATACCCCCTGCACACCAGGTTATTTTAGCACATTCATCACAACTTCAGTTTAAAGTACCCATAAAACCCTCTCTCTGCCCTCAGAGGAAGCAGCAAACCATGAGGTACCACAGCCCTAACACCTTGTCTCTGCTCTCTTGCTCAAAAAGAGCCTTTCATTCCTCAAGTCACCCACCTACTCATTCTCATTTTCCTGTTTTCTCTCTTTTTTTGGCCGTGTTTTTGCTGAGAGTTCTCCATGCATCAGCTGGAATGCTGCATAAGGAGGCAATTGTTTGCTTAAAGCACTGTATCTCTATTGTCCCTAAAGAGCAGGAACGAGACAACTGGACTTCGGCTCTGCCACGAGAAACCAGACCAGCCAGCACAGAAAATCAAGCTGCAGTGCTCCTTTTGCAGCAGCTTCAAATAGATTCTTGCTCTGCTTCTGTTCCCCCTGGTTTCCCTGGGCAGTGCCAGCACCAGCAGAGCTGTTGCAGCAGCCTTGGGTGTAGCACCAGTTTCACCCAGTGCTGCCAAATGTGCAGCTCCCAGAGCCTGCCCACTCCTTCCTCCTGAGCCAGAGCTGCTGGGGTTGGTGATATGTTTGGATTGAGTGATGCACAGAGCTCCAAATCAAATGGGACCTCTGTGGAATAAGCCCCCTGCTTTTGCTGTCGCTGGAATGGGGGGTTTATTCACCCCCGTGGCCGTGAGTGAATCCTGAAATGCATTAATTCTGGATTCCTCACCAAATTCCAGAGGAACTGATGTGACATTCTCTTGAGGGGGAGGCTGGGGGAGCAATAAACAGTGGATTGGAAAACACCATCCACAGGGCCCAGGCTGACATCCCTAACTCTGCCTGAACCAGGATGATGTTTATCCAGTGCTACTCCCTGCATTTAGAAATGTGGGTTTGGCCAGGAGACAACTCAAACCAAGAGCTCCACGAGGAGCATTCCAACCCACCTAGGACTTGTGTTGACAGCAGTAATAAACCATCAGACCTTTGTTTTCCCAGCCTCTGATGTCTCTAGGACTCCTAGAGAGGGTCCAGCTACGTGCACTGCTCAGTGTTGTTGTTCCTCACTTTGTCCTGATCCACGTCCTCGGAACAATCCAGGCGGGTGTTTTCACTTGCATCGTGTCAGAGATCATCCCAGAGTCGAATGGGAAGTTAAAAACAGTTAACTGCTCTTGGAAACAAGCTTTATTCCCTGGTCATCTGCAATCCTAATGATTTTATAATGCTTTTAAACTGGAACTGCCCTTTTTCCTTTGCAAGTTCTATTAAATGTAGGATCTCCTTCACGTAGCACTGAAGTGCAGCCATTTCTGGGCTAGATTTCTGTTTAGTGAAAATCTTCCAGCATGGATCAAAAAGAGACTGATCCTATAGTTTTTCTTTACAAAAATCAAGGGTGAGTTCTTCACTAGAAGGCTGACAAGGAACTGAAGGGATCTGGATTTTGTTCCCTGTTCCATTTCGCATTTGTTGTGTGAGCTAAGCAAGTCATCTCATTTCTTCCTTCCTTTTTTTTAATAAAAGTAGGAAAAATAATGGCTTCTCTGGGCAGGTTTATGCATTTTGGTCATTTTACTGCACCCAACTTTTAAGAAACCTAATTTATTTTTTTTTGCTGCATGGATGACTGGAATTGTTATTTACTGATTAAGACCTGAAAGTCTTTTGGCTCCACGGATAAGTTTTTACGGGTAAGTCTTTTGGCTCTGTGGGTGAGTTTTCATGTGATGTCAGAAAAATTGTAAAAGAAAACAAAATGGAAAACATCATAAGCTGAAGGAGGGCAGGGTTAGATGGGATATTGGGAAGAAATTCCTCCCTGTGAGGGTGGGGAGAGGCTGGGATGGAATCCCAGAGAAGCTGGGGCTGCCCCATTGCTGGAAGTGTCCAAGGCCAGGTTGGAGCAACCTGGGCTAGTGGGAGGTGTCCCTGCCCATGGCAGGGGGTGGAACTGGATGAGCTTTGAGGTCCCTTCCAACCCAAACCATTCCATGATTCTCTATAAAACTGGGAGATTCAAGGCAGGGAACAATTCCCCTTCGTGGAATTTGGCTGAGAACAATGAAAATAACTCTCTGAAAAATACAGAGCTATAAAAAAACCTTTAAAAACACTCAGCACATGGAGGAAAACCAAGTCATTGTCCCTTTAAATGCACACAAGGCTCTTGGGTTCTCTCTCCCAGCTGAGGAGGTGTAGGGTTTCCAGGGCCGTGCCAAGCACGAGGACAGGGATGGCTCTGGACAGAAGGGACACTTGCTCCGTTATTTTTGGCCACATGAGCCCTTCAGTCAATGCCACCAGTGTTTGCAGCTGCAACAAAGAGAGGCCTCTGTGCTGCTGAGGGGACAAAACCCAAGGGGATGCAGGGAGGAGGGGAGGAGAAGAGGAATCATAGAATCACAGAATCAGCTGGGTTGGAAGGGACCTCTGAGATCATCAAGTCCAACCCTTGATCCAACCCCGCCGTGGTTCCCAGCCCATGGCACTGATGCCACATCCAGGCTCACCTTAAAAACCTCCAGGGATGGAGAATCCACCCCTTCCCTGGGCAGCCCATTCCAATGGCTGAGCACCCTCTCTGCAAAGAAATTCTTCCTAATCTCCAACCTAACCCTCCCCTGGCACAGCTGAAGCCCGAGCCCTCTTGTCTTGCTGATGGTTGCCTGGGAAAAGAGACCAACCCCCAGCTGGCTCCCCCCTCCTGTCAGGGAGTTGCAGAGAGTGAGGAGGTCTCCCCTGAGCCTCCTCTTCTCCAGGCTGAACAGCCCCAGCTCCCTCAGCCTCTCCTCACAGCACTTGTGCTCCAGTCCCTTCCCCAGCCTTGTTGCTCTTCTCTGCACCTGCTCCAGCCCCTCAATGTCCTTCCTGAGCTGAGGGCCCAGAACTGGACACAGCACTCCAGGGGTGGCCTCACCAGTGCTGAGTCCAGGGGCAGAATCACTTCCCTGGACCTGTTGGCCACACTGTTCCTGAGCCAGGCCAGGATCCATTGGCCTTCTTGGCCACCTGGGCACACTCTGGCTCATGTTCAGCTTCCTGTCAATCCAAACTCCCAGGTCCCTTCCTGCCAGGCTGCTCTCCAGGAGGAAGAGCTCATGACATGACTCCCACCACGTTCTGCTCACAGAGTTCATTCCTTCTTTAATTAAATAGTTAATTAAGTTCGGGTCGTGGACCAGACAGAACCATTAACTGTGGGCTCGTTGCATTTTCCAGTTGGTTTTAAGGAAACAAAAATCAATTCCTGGTCGTTCCCTGGATTTTGGGGAGCTCACAGAGCTGATCTGATCCTTTCTAGCAAGGATGGGTCGTGGTACAAGAGATCCCTGTGCTTTAGGGTGAGTGTTTAGAAAATTCTGGGTAAATGTACCAAAATAAGAGTAGAAGTTTGTTTGGGGCCGGTTTTTTAAAGAGGGAATTTCTCTTTATATATATGTAATAAATGGGGAGGAGATTAAGGAGAAGAGCTGTGCTGGAAGGAAGACAGAAAGTCACGAAAACAAAACAAAAAAAAAATCAGATTTTTAAAATGTTCTGTGAATATCTAAAGGAAAAATTCAGACTTCCTCTATTTTTAGTAGGAATGGCAACTGTTTGTTAAAATGCTGTGAAACAGGAGGGAAGCCTAGAGAAGTTATAACTAACTGGCATACCTGTATAGTACAAAATATAAAATATTCATTGCCAAAATGAGAATTTATGTGAGATTTCCAGTTAATGTTAAAGTTTTGGTGTGATTTTTTTGAGGTAGGAGCCTGTCAAAATTCTCAAAATGCTTCAAATGAGAATCGAATTGGGAAAAAAAAAATCAACTTTGAGATTTATTTTGGGTCCTTTCAAAAAGAAATCCTGGACAGGCTCGATCAGGTCTGTCCCGTTTGTGTGTTCACAGAGGTGGCATTTTGGTGAATGCTGAATCCAGGAACACTTCCAGGTTTTCCAGAGGAACTCAGGGTGTTTGCCCTTGACAGACCTGAGGGTGGCACTTGGTGTGGGGACACTCAGCTGGGTCAGGAGGGAGATTTGAGGAGAAGTTCTGTTCACAATTTCTATTCCAAATCTCAGTTTTCAACTGATGATTACAAGCACAGCTTGTAAAACAGGGAATCTCTCCACCCTTCTCTAAAATTATTGGTTTATACTTCACCATTTTTCCTTATTTTTTAGGATGAAATCAGCCAGGAGAGGGAAGCAAAGGCATGAGGGGCTCAGGCAGCTGTGGAACAGCAGCACTGAGATAACAGGCAGCTTCCTTTGGGACATTTATTTAGGTCCTAAAATAAAGATGAGAAAGGGGAAGCAGGAATTCTGAATCACATGCACATATGAAGCTGATGAAGCAGTTGGATAGCTGAGGAAAATCAGCTTTTAGAGGTTTCTGCTGCTCTGTGGATTGTGGGGGGACACTGGCTTTAAATGTTGTGTTGTGGGTGAGACTCTGTTGGGGGGCAACCCCCCTAATTCTGCCTCTAGAATTAAAGCCTGACTTTATTGGTAAATAATTACAGGCTTATTAAAAATCTATAAATTAGCAATCCAGCCTCGTTTGGATGGAATTCCAGCCTTTCTCCTGGATTTTCAAATCCTCCCTCCAGGTTTGTGTGGCAGCCTGGGCTGAGCGACTGCAGAATAAAGCAATTATTTCCTAGAAGGTTTTTCCCATAAGGGAGGTTCCTGTCGATGCTGAAGCACCGTCCTGCTCCTCTGGATTTCTCCCTAAAAATCCTGCAGTAATGCTGCCACCTATGGAAGCTTCCCAAAGCCCGACCTTTGCAGTCTTTCTGCTGCATTTGCAGCTGTGAAAACAGGATTTAAACGCCCACCTCTGATCTGCTGATAAAACCCCGTATTTTCTTTTTTTTTTGCCGGACCTTTGTTAATCTCGACGCGAGGAGGCTCAAATTCGCTTCCTTCCAAATAAATTAGTTTTGAAATTGAAATTGCTGCCGGAAATTCGTCCTTAAGGCAATATTTTTCCTTGACAGTGGCACCTCAAGGCCCCGATGTAAAATAGCATTTTAAGTGCTGTAAAAACACCAGAAAGAGCTGGGCAGCACTTCCAGCTTCCTTTTTTTCCCCCTTTTTGTGATGCTTAAAGTGGGTTTTTTTCCTGTGGCTGTCTCTTGCTGGTTTGCAGTTTGCTGTGATCCTGTCCAAAAACTGCTTTTTGTGCTTGGGGAAGGGCTGTGATGGGGTTAATCTGCTCCTTCTTTTTTGTGATAACACCTCCTTGGCCTTTTTTTTTTTTTTTGGGTTTCCAGTTCAACTGGATTTACTGTAACTGGTGTAATGGTGAAATAACTCCACAATGTTGTTAGAGGTATCCTGAGGTAAAACACTAAGGCCTGCAGAAAGAGGGGTTCATAAATATTCACAAAGTTCTCTGCTTAAGTTCTATTTTTTCCCAGTGTACCTGATAAATGGAAGATGCTTTTATTGCAGAGAAAGGGTCTGCTGATGGAGCTGCAGCCATTGCACTTCATATTCTTATCTATCTTAAAATTACAGAACTATAGATTGGATTTAGACAGATAAGAATAGAAAATACAAACTAATATTGCATTTCTACATTTTTTTTTCTTGCTTGTTTTTCTCCCTCCCTGGTTTCCAGCTGATGGGATGGGGTGAGGAGAGAGGGTGTTGTGCCAGAGCAGGTTTGATTTTTCCACTGGCCTGGATGGGTCATGTCTTTTATTTTATCCAAGAAGGGGGTTAGTTTGGTGTCAAACTCTCTGAGGTCTGTGATTATTTGGCAGGTGGGAGCTAAACTGAGCAGTGGAGCTGCAGAATTAGCTGGTCAAACAGGTACGAAATGGGGAGGGTTTTATTTCATCAAAGAGTTGCAGCACAAATTAATAATTTAATTAATAATAAGGATATGACTCTGCCCCCTGATGAGTGTCTTTTCCTTGGAAGGTGTACCCTTGGCTCTGGTGTTACCCTGAGCCAGTTCTGTGCTGCTCAGGGCAAAGAAAAGTGCTGTAAATGCTCCTGTGCCCCCATGCCCTGGGAAGAACCTGTGCTGCCATCACACAGAATGTCTGGATTAAATCAGCAGGAGGCATCAAACCCACTTTTATAGCTTGATGGCACTTTCAGGTCTGCTTTTTCTAGAGTAGGGCTGATTTTTGCAATTAATGTCTTGTGACCAAACAGGAGGACTTTGATATCTACCTTTTTTTTTATTTGTTTTGCCTGCCACCTGAGGATCTTCAGTCAAACCTGGGATTGTTAATCCTCCATTTTCTGCCCCAGGTGGTTGTTGCTGTGTGGGTCTAACCCAGAAGGCAGTGACACTTTGGGCAGAACTTTGGGCCCAGCCAGAGCTTCCCCTTCTTTCTGTGCCTGGCATCACTTCAAACCCACCCTACCAGCTGTGCCTGGAGGGGCAAAATTCCCAAAATCCTCGGTGTGGAGAGAGGCTTCTCATGCCCCTGACTCCCTGAAATTCGGTTTTGATTGAGGACATCATGTCAAATTTCTCTGAGTGGGGCTGTAAAACCGGGCTCCTGCTCCAGTGCCTGGCAGAGTGGCCCCCACTGACCTGCAGAACAAGTTACTGCCCTGGAAAAACTCCCAAATGTGCATAATTTCATACTTGAAATGGGCAGCACTTCCAAAACCTTACAGCCAAAAGATGTGCCTTAAATTCATTGGAGAGGTTGACACTAGAACTCCCAAGACAGACAGTAATTAGTGTGTGGTCTTTGTCGGGGATGTTTCTGTTGGTTTGGTTTCATTTTTTTTCTCCTTTTTTTCCCCCCTTTTTTTTGTTTTGGTTTTGGTTTTGGGTTGGGTTTTTGTTTTGGTTTTTTTTTCCAGTTTTTTGGGTTGTTGTTTGGGGTTTTTTTGGGTTGGGGGGGGAGAGGATGTTTGGTTTTAACTCTATTTTTGTTTGGTTAGTTTTGGCTTTTTCTCCAAGTCCAGCAGCTCTCCAAGTACTCCCCATCCTTCCAGGGGATGGCTGACTTATAGGTTCTGCCCCAGGGTTCTGTGACAGGAAAAAACAGATTGAGAGTTGCAATATTTTCAGTTTGTGGAGGATTAACTTTTGTGGTGCTGTTGATCTGACTCTGCCAGTAGTGCTGAAGTAATTCCATTATTACAGAGGACACATTCTCCTGTGTGTGTCAGGAAATGTTCCATCCTCCCACCACTAGTGCCAGGCTCTAAAACAGTGCCAAAATACTGAGTTTCTGCTCAGGACATAAGGACTGAGCAAACATTTCTGTGAAGTATCACCTGGGAAGCCAAGTGGAGATTTCCTGCTCAGAGTAGCAAGACATTATAAGGGTTAGTTTGACCTTAAAATGCTGCATGGAAAAGTTAAGATGGGGAAGCCTGTTGGAATACAGCGTGATCAGAAGGCAGAAAAGGAGTTTTTGCTGGAATAACAGTAAAAAAGGCCCTTTTTTGAGGGTTACATGAGTAGCAGGTGTTATGTTCAGTCCTGGAGTGTGGCTTGGTGTTGAGAACAGGTTTTTGGAGGAACTAAATCCTCGTGCAACATTAAATGCCACCAGTGCATCCCAGGCAGAGGTGCTGGGGCTGCTCAGGAGTGAATTCTGAGCAGAGCTCTCTCAAAAGAGAGCAGAAACAGCTCTGGGTTTATTCACTGTTGGAGGCACTGACATTGGAGCAGTGTGTGACTGTGCAGACCACAAGGTGGTGGCATTGCCCAGGTAAACAGTGCCTGAAATACCGAGATTTCAATATTATTTTCTTTTTTTTTTTTTTTTTTTTTTTAATGATTGAGCTGCAGGTTTGTCTTTTGTGCCAGCTTTGTTTTGGGAAAGGGAAGTCGCATTTTAAATATTTTACTCTCTTGCATCATTAATCAGGGGTGTAAAATACTCTTCTTGATGGGAGGGACTTTTATTTTCTCTCTTAGATCACTTTTCCTCTCCTGCTTCCCCAATCTTAGTTGTTAAGCCATTGGAATAACATTTACCAGCCCTACAAAATGCAGTTGTGCTCTGGAAAACAGCTCTGCAAAGTGGGAAATGGGGTTGAGTTCTTGTTTTCTTGTGTGACTTTGGGCAAGTGGCTTAAATTTCATGGACCTCTGTTTCTGAGCATTAAATTGGGAATATATCATTCCATCTTCTCTTTCACTTATGGTGCAGCCTTTGCAGGCCCAGTGTGTGCAGGTGGTGCCCAACTCAGCAGCATCCTCTCTTTTCTTGAGGATTTAAAGAAATCTCATCATGTTTGCAAAGCCAAGAGGTTCAGCACAAAAATTCTTTCTTTTACTTGTAGTTATTGAACCTGCAGAGATGATTGGAGTGATGGGGGCTCAGTGGAACTGCTGAGCCCAGTTCCTGCTCCTGTGGACTTGAACCATCAGTGAACACTCACACCTCCCACTTAATAATATTTTAAAAATCTGGGTTTTGTCTTTCTACCTGGATTTCAAGGCTTGGGCTCCAGGACAGGGCCCTCCTGCCCCCGTGGCTGTGCTGGCAGCTGCTGTGCTCCCAGCTGGGTGACAGTGCTGCTGGTGGCACCAGTTTGGGTCACTGGTTCAACCACCCTGTTCTGTTCTGCTGGTCCTTCATCTAGCCTTTTCCCAGATCTTTCCATGGCCCCTCTAAGGGCCTTTCTCCAGTGCTTTCAGAGCTCCTGCCTTACCAGTCTGTTGACCTCACCTTTCCCCAGCAGTGGTGTGGGCTCAGTTCAGCTCCCTCTTCCCTCCTTTCCAGAGCATCCATGTCTGCCTGAGGAGAAAGTTGCCTGACAGGCTCTTCAGGCTCTGGAAAGTTTAAAACAAGCTTGGTATTCTTTCCCCTTTCCTCTTCCAGGAATCCTCTTGATCCAAAGGTGAGCTTCATGGGAGGCTGGGAGGCAAATGTGGGTCACAATGGACCTGCTTTGTTCTGAGGAGCTTTAAATTGTGTCATATGGATTAAATCATACAGTATTTTAAATCTTTTGTGTTTGGCTTTGGTCAACTGAATGGTAAGAGCATCTCCTTTTCTATCAGCTGCTGCTTTTACATTTAACCTACAGATATATCCTTTTTATTTCCTCCAACATTTATTTCTTGACTTCCACACAGATCCTGAACTGAATACTTGGACTTTCTGGGCCAGACTGAACAGCACATGGGAAATTTCCTTGTGTGCTTTGGGTTTTGCTATGACAGGGGATAAGGCTGGAGCGTGTTGTGAAGTCAGTGGTCAGATGTCCAAGCACAACTTCAGTGCTGCAGAGGCTGAGGGTGAAGCTTTCCCAACCCACCAGCCCCCTAATTCTCCTCTGCTCTACTTATGAACCACAAATGTACCCAAGACACTGGGGCCAGGAAATCAGTGCAGGTGTTAAAACACGTCAGATGACTGAATATTTGGTTCCTATCTCACAAAATAATAAGGCCAGGTGTAAAGCAGCAGTTCTGTTCACTATTAAGACTTACAAATTATATTTCCCATTTTGCAAAAAGTGTGGAAGTGGAAACTTTCCAACTGTTGAGCAGAACACTCAGTATCTGCAGTTTTACCTCTGGTGGCAAGCTAGACATATAAATTTGTTATAAATGTCCATATGTTCATGCACACTGTGTTCCTGTAAGTGTGTGAGTGCAGTGATCCCAGTTTTTGGATAACATTGTCCATACAAGGGACTGGACTTGGCTCATTTAACCAACCCTGGGTGGAAAGGCAGAGGTTGTTGTGTTCCCAGCCCACGGCGTGTTCCTTAAAACAGATGTTTGTGCCTTGGCTCTCGATGGTTTTACTCCTTGAACGTTGTTATTTTGCAGGGTATGTGGCAAATGTGCCAATAACTGAGCCTTGGGGACGTATTTTCACATGTTCATGGATCAGGTTGTCCCAGAATCCGGGAGCTTCCAATCCCATCTCTGCAGCTGATCTTCCACGTGCTTCTCCTTTTTACTGAACAGGAATGACACAGCGTTTGTGGGTACCAAGGAACAGGTCTTGGTGCTTGCTTTAAAAAGGGAAAACTAACAATGAAAATGGCATCAAACAACCCATTTTTGGGGCTTCTTGATACCTTCAGTCCCAAAGTGTTTGACCTGTAAGAAAAATCTGTGGGGTGTTGGATAACTGTGTCACACTTGGGTGTTCACTGAAATGGATTTTTTGTCAGTTTGTTTGTGAATAAAGAAGAAACACCCCATTTGACTCTTAGTGAATTATAATTTTATGTATGGAAAGTAGCTCACAGTGGTCTGTGAGGGAAAATAATCAGGAAGTGAAAAGTTAAGGGAAAACAGGAAGAAATTATCTGGGATAATTCTTCCAAGAGCCCTCTTCCAAACTGGGCTCTGTGTTGAAGGAAATGAAGGAAACTTCCTTCAATGAAGGAAACTTGATTCTTGCTTTTATGTTCTGGAGATGTGAAATTGGAAATGTTTTTAAGATGATTTATTAGTTTACACAAAGTGTTTTGTCTCATTGGTGATGTTGTGTGCTGCTTAAAAAATGGGAATAGCAACGGAGATGGTGAAATGTGGTTTTTTGCTTTGAAATGCAGCTCCTCACCACTTGACCAAATCTGTTTAAGCTGCATGCTGTGCAATTCTAATTCCCCCCAAAAATCTGGTTTCTTTCTTATTTAATCTTTTTTTTTTTTAATTATTATTTCTTCCCACAGTAATGTTCTCTTTAGAAATCCTTTAAAAAATGCTGTGAACAGTTTAGCACTGGGGAGCCCTGGGCACTTGGTTTGAGCCTTCACATGCTCTTTGGACATGGGATGATAATAAAAGTAGAAATTTCTTCATTGTCTGGCTTCCCAACCTAAGTTCTTGTTTGGAGCCTTGGCAGCTGAATAAGTGAATAATGAGATTTTCCCTTATCCATTAGAAATGTATCTTTAAAGCAAGGGAGTGTGTCTGGGAAAAAAATTCCTTCCTTTCTGGTTTTCAGGTGCTTAAAAAAAAAGAGAAATCAAAAAGTAATAGTTTTTCTCTGTGTTTTCTCACTGGGAACCAGTAAGGCCATGTAATTACTTACTGGTCACTGGTGCTGGGGTAGGAAGTGCTGGCTGGCTGTGGCAGCTGGCAGAGAGCCAAAGCAAAGTTTGGAGCTGTTTGATACCTGCAAAGGCCTTTTTTATTGCCTGTAGGCTCTGTCACCATTAACATTATTCATATTCTACGTGGGGAAAAAGAGGATGCCATAAACCATCCTGGGAAATGGAGTTTTCCCCCTCCAGGGTGTGCTGGGTTGCTCTTCCAGCCTGGCCTTCCACAGGGGGTTTTTTCCACTGGGCCAGCCCTGCCCAGCCCAAACAGGGTCAGCAGAGCAAACCTGGGGGCTGAGAGGGTCTGTGCACAGCCTGGGGCAACAACCAGTGTCAGGATTCTGCTGGGAGATTTGATCTTAGGTCACCACCCATCCCTCCAAGTGTCAGAGTCAAGCAAGTCTCAAATCTTGCAGCTCTCTCAGATCTTGCTGCTCCAATCCCAGATCTCGCAGCTCCAACCCCAGATCTTCCAGCTCCAACCCGAGATCTTTCAGCTCCAGTTCCAGATCTTGCAGCTCCAACCTCAGATCTTGCAGCTCCAACCCCAGATCTTCCAACTTCAACCCCAGATCTCACAGCTCTAACCTCAGGTCTTGCAGCTCCAACCTCAGACCTTCCAACTCCAACCTCAAATCTTGCAGCTCCAACCCCAGATCTTGCAGCTCCAAACCTGTATCTCAGATCTTGCAGCTCGGATCTCAAATCTTGGGGCACAAGCCCCTAAAGCATCAGGGACTTTGAGGTTTAAGGCATGGCCCATGTTTGAGGATGCTGTCACTCCTGCAGGTTGATGTTCTCCTCCCCCCTGTCCTGTCCTGTGAGGATTTGGAGAATTCTTTGAGCAGACAGGGCTGCAGTGAAGGGGAAAGTCAGTGGGTGGCAAGTGTCTGTCCTTCAGCTGCTCACTAGTTACATTCTGTGTTCTTAAGTGTTCTGAGATTATATTTTCTCCTCCTGGCCTCTCTGTCTGTGCCTCTGCTTTGTCTTCTCTCCCCTCATTGTTTCTTTTATCGTTTGGATCATGAGCAGTGCAGTGAAGGAGCTTTATTTCCTCAGGATTAGACCTCAGTTATTAGGTTGGTATAAAAGCACAAAGTTGAAAGCCCCATCATTTGCTGTTCGGTCCCCAGTGTGAGATCTCATTGGAGGTAGAGACCAAATTGCTCAGCCCACCCACAGCAATGGTCCCTCACCCCTTTTCTGACATTCACTTTCTGACATTCACTTGCATCCAGGTGATGCTGAAGAGCAAAAATAACCTTTGCTGCTCCCGAGTCCACGGGACAGCAACGACAACAAAACATTCAGAGCCCTTCAGAGCATCACCCTGAGCAGCCACAGCCTTGTGGTCCACGTGCATTCTTTGGCTTTAGGGAAGGAAAACACCCTCTGTTGTTTTCAGGAGCATGTGTTGGGAGCATCTGAAGGCTGGAATATGTTGAAGCATATGGCATATAATTCCCTTTCTTCCATTCATAATCTGCAGCAAGATCAGTTCCAGTAAGAACAAGCTCCAGGCTTTCGTTTGAAAACATTTCTGGAGCTGTGTCCTTCCAGCAAGCAGTGCTTTCTCTTGAAATACATTAGTAATATCAGATTATTCAGTAAAATGTATTACTTTTCCCTACCCAACTGATGGAAATGTGATGTTTTACCCCAGGCTGATCAAATCCTTTTAAGTTTCAGAATCATTTAGTTGTGAGTAACTCTCAAAGCCATTGCTCTTTAGCCTGCCTATAAATACTTAAAATCAGTGATGAAAGAAACAGTTCCAATGGTAACCTGTAATTAAACAGCACAGAAGGCACAAAACCCTGGGCAGATTTCTTACCTCCTGTAGAAGGTAATGTTTGGACTAACACAGGTCCTGGGGACTTAAATTCTGAGCTTTTGTATTTGATATTTTTAGTAGTTATGGGGCATAAACCATGGGAAGATCAGATGAGAGGAGCTGGTGTTGGGCACCATCAGCTTCCCTGCAGTGCAAATGTTCTCAGCATCAGAGTCTGGCTGTGGAATTTGGCAGTTCTCAGGATGCAATGGACTGAGGTACAAACCCTTCTGAAGGTGGGTGTGTCACCAGTTCTGTTCCACCACGAAACCTGAAAGTTCCTTTGTTTAATGTGCTTCAGAGAAGGGCTGAGCTGTCCCTCCAAGGCTGTAAAACCCCAATTATAACACACTGAGCTTTTTACAGCATCTTTCTTGCCTCACTGGAAGACTGTAGGAATAGTCAGATTAGATGAGATTTCTTGGGTATTGTGCATTAGTTTCTGTTAGCAGATGCTTTAAAAGAAGACACAGGAAACTTTGCAATAGTCACTGTTGTGATTATTGTACATCATCAAGACATTTTCTAATCCTAATGTGCTCCCCCCCCCTCCTTTTTCTATCAACTGGGCAAATTTGGAATTAAACACAGTTTGCATATTCCTGCTACAATGCTGGTTTGCATCAAAGTAGTTTTATATCCCTGTCACTTGAGAGCACCCAAATTTCTGCACGGCAGAACTGCAGAAATCAGCAGGTGTTTGCAACTCTTACGTTTTTCAGCTCTTTAAAAATCAGGGGTTTATCCCACAAGGTTTGCTGACTTTTGAGCAGGCAAAGTGTCCCTGTGGCACCACTTCAGAGTGACTATTCATGTAATTAAAGTGAGACACCTGTTTAAGGCAGAGCTGCATTCAGTGGAGTCAAGAAATAAAAATTAGGCCCTGACTGTACAGATGTTTGAGCAGGAGGTTAAGCATGCCTGTATTGTCAAGTAATTCTTGTAAGACCACTTGAGTGACTAAAGCAGGTTAAGTGCCAGTATAACAACGTTTTTATTACTGGGGACCACTTTTATTTGGTTCATACCTTAATGAATTAATTTAATATTGATCTCCAGCGTGTCTGCATTTATCCAGTTGCTTGTGGAGACTCTTTTTGACAGCTGGAGTTGGATCCTAAGTACATACCTGGACCTAGAAAGGCTGGGATAACCTAAACTGCTTCCTGGTGAATATTTTAGACAGTTTATATACAAAATAATATTGAAAAGTTGACTTTGATTGCTCTCCATAAAGTGCAAAGTGTGAGAGAGGATCCCAGCACAAATATACACCCTCTTAAAGTATTTTTCCTGAATGTGCTTGTTGCTTCAAGCCTCCATGTGGTTAGAAAAACAAACTTCAGTGCTACGACTTCTCAAATCTGTATTATAAAATAAAATGGAACATACTCTCCCCACGGTAAAATATTATTTGCTAACGTGTTCCAAGAGCTGTGCGAGGCAAAAGGCAGTAAAAGTATCTTTTAAAAGGAAAGAAAAAAAAAAAGGGTTGGATATAAAACCTTGCAGATGTGTTTTCCTGTTCTAGAGAAAAAAGCACCTACTTATTGGAACGAACAGGAGACTCCGAAGAGGATCTGATGGATACAATATTTTCTCTCTTTTGGGAAAGATGAGGTGGAGAAGAAGTTATTAAATGTTTGCTTGTGCGTTTGTCAGTTTGAAAGCACTGCTTTGTTCACTGCTTGTGAGGGTGATGGGTGGGATCTCCGAAGCTCAGTTTGTGAGGGCTGATGAGTGTGGAGGAGCTGCCTCCAGTAAATAATGTCTTTATGGTGCCACAGGGAAGGGGAGAGAAAGAGGCAGAGAGCAGGTAGAGCTCACGATTTTACAGCTCTAAACCCGGGGTTCTGTTTATTTGCTGATGGAATGGGAGGGATAGGGGGGTTCTGTGATGAGGATCAGTTATTTTATACTTGGGGGGGTTCAATTATTTTATACTTGGGGATTCGATTTTTTTCAGCTCTCAGGTGGGGAGTTCTTTTCTGAGAGAACCTGTGTGTGGATTATCTAAAACCAGGCTCAGAATGAACATCACCAAAAGCACTCCAGCGCTTTAGTCCTTGTCCTGCAGTTTCCCTTCACAGTTTAAAACTCGATGTGCTGTCAGGATTTAGTTCTGGGCACCTGAACTGCTTTAAGCCTCTCCTATTAAAAGCGTTTTAAAGAATGTCCCCCCTGCCCCCCCTTAAGTTCTGTACGTTCTTACTGCAGTTAAATGGAGAGTTTTGTAAATCCGGAGTATTCTTGCATCAGGCAGAGCAGACTCCTCACCCAGCTCTGTCTGTGGAGCTCCGGCTGCCTCCACACCCTCCTCATTCCTCAGTTCAGGACTCAGCCTGGTCCTGTTTCCTGCAGCCCCGTTTCTGTTTCGGGGTATCCCGTGCACGCAAATCTTTTGTTGATGCTCATCTTGGGCTCTTCAAAGTTATTTTCGTGGATTTCTTTGTTTGTCAGATACCGTTACAGCGCCCAAAGTGTGACTGATGTGTGCTTGAACACGGATGGCTTAAAACTTTAAGCTGTTACCAACCTAAAGGAACGTTTCCAACGGGCACATTTACTTTTCCGGTGGAGGTGTGTTGGAAAAATGAACCTTCCAAGGAGATCAGTGGATAAAGGGGCAAAGATTAGTTATCCTTCTCCATTCCGACACTGATAATTTTAACCTACAATTCGTTCCCTTGAGACACCTGAAGGCTGCTGAATTCTCGCAAATTAAATGGAACAAGAATTAAATGTTGCCTTCTAAGTGTCGTCTTTAGGCGCAGTTTAACTTTTTCACCTGACACTTCGCTCCTTAAACGTGAGAGGAAACAATACTAGTTTAAACTTATGCTTTTAAATGCCTTAAGTGTTACCTCCTCTACACATTTCTTCCTGCTGGGAGTCGCTGAGATGCGCCGAGGAGTGAAAGTTGACTGCGGCGCGTGAAACGACGCTGCTAAAAACCCGCTAACAAAGACGAGCATCCCTTCGCCACGTCAAAACTGCCTCACCTGTCATTTTGACCCCGGCATGTGGGAAGGAGAGCGGCAGTCTGGAGGGGAACAGAAGGAAATGATCAGCGCTCACCGAACCAGTTGCTTTGCCTTTTTTTTTTTTTTTTTTTTTTTTTTTTTTTTTTTTTTAAGTCAAGAGGAAGAAAATCGCTCGGAGCGACTCACGGAATGAAACCCTGAAAGTTGCGGGGGGGTGTGTGAGGGGTGCCCGGCTGGCACCGTCCCCACCCGGGGAAGGGGCTCCGCGGCCACCCCGCCTCTCCCACCGCGGAGAAACGCGGAGCTGGACCCGCTCCCGGCTCCGAGAGCCCCTTCCCCAAACCTTCGGCTGCCGTTTCTGCCCCTAAATTGTATTTACGGCGCGGAAGATGCGCTGCTGGAGGCTCCCTCCTCTTTACCGGCGTGTCCTCGCCGGGGCTGGAAGGGTTTTTTTTTTCCTGGAGTTCCTCGGTGCCTTTTACCTGCCGCTGGATCCGACTCCCTGAGCCCAACCGCGGGAACCTCCAGAGTGCAAATCCCGATTTATCGGCGGTTGCACGGCTACAAACGCTTCTTTTACCGGGTGAATTTATAGCTGAAGAATCGGAGAGATGGGCTTTTCACCGGGTTTAAACGCGATTTGGGCTTGAAATGCGGGATCTAGAGCAGGAGCCTGTAATTTCAGAAGTATTTGAGGACTCCTGTCCTTCCTGCAGCGTGTCTTAAAGGCGAGAAACTTAGTTGGGGGGAGGGAAAGCAAATTATGTCCCCGAAAGCGCTGCCTCTGCCCGGAGCGGTGAGACGGCGGGTCTGGGGTCGCGGGGCAGCCCCTGCGCCCCTCATAAACCCCCCCGGGATCGTGGGGAGGGCACCCCCGGGCCGACAGCCCCCGCTGGGACCCCTGTCTCCTTCCCCATCATCGCGGGGAGGGCACCCCGGGGCCGGGAGGGGACGAATCCCTGCCTTTTCTGTCCCTGAAGTGCAGAATTGTGGTGGCAGCTGTTTGGGGCGAGGGGAGCGCATCCCCTGTGACCCGCGCCCTGCCCTCTGACCCGCCGTGAATCCCTAAAAGCGGGGGTCCCCCGGGGCCACGGCACACGAGCCCCTTTTGTTCCCGGCGCTGGCACCGTCCCGGGGGTCTGGAGCCACCGGGCTGGAGCTGAGCGAGCGTCTGGGTTGGACCCGACCTTGCAGGGACAGGCTCGGCTTTATCCCCCCAGGAGCGAGAGGTTTGGGTTATTAGGGAACGTTCTCTCCTCGTGAATCCATCGGCCAAGGTTACACCGAGCGGGAATTCCGCCCCCCTCCCCTCCCGTCCCTGCCCCGGGTTTGAGAATAAACGCAGGAACTGTCGGAGGGGCATCGCCAAAAACGATCTTAGGACAAAGAGGGGGCTTTCATTCGAGGAAATGCACCCACGCCTATTGCGAAATGGTTAAAAAAAAAAAAATCACCATAATATGCCTTCCCATCGCCTGTATGTTTATCTCGTACGCTGTGCTTTTCTCACGGTTTTCTTTTTTTAATTTATCTTACCCCGTTTGGTTGGATCGGGCTTTTTTAGTACCCAGAAATGGCATCTCAAAGATGCTAAGATCGTATCTGCAAAGACCGGCCTCCCCTCTGTAGCGCCGTCAAAATGCTGTTGCTTTTCTCCAACGCTAAAATAACGCCAGGCTCGCCTTTTGCTAACCTGGCAAAATCACTTCCTGCATATTTATCAATTTGGGGAGGTGGGTTAGCATGGCAAATTTCCCTGAACAAAGATTGGGTGAGATGTATTAGTTCATCCAATACCATGTCTGTCACTTATGTAGACAGAATAAATCGGAGTCCCGGCTTTGCCCTCAATCGTGCCTGAATTAAGGATACATTTTTATTAAAGTTTTATGGGAAGATTTTAATTTGCGATTCTTTTAGGAGAGAACTGTATGAAACTCTGTGAAAATAATCTAGTATTTAATAGGTGGCTTTCTGAAACGCGGTCGAACGTGGATGGAAGGAGTCCGGATTTATTCTGAAATGGGAATTATAGTTCTATCCCGTTAAAAAAAAAACAAACCACCAAAAAACCCCAAAACAACAAAGCAGGTTAAAGAGAGGAGCTGCACATAATGAGTCAAGGAAATCCTTGCGCTGTCCCTTTAACTACCGAACATCTGATTCCCTCATCTGGCAGATGGTCTCTGAGCACAGATTTGCATTCATTGTCTTGAAATCTGTTTTCGCGTTGGTGTTATATAGATTTCAGAGGCAGATCTATACACGGATCAGAATACAAAAGGGCCAGGAGGAAAATATCGCCGAGGCAGAGCGGTTTAAAAAAAAAATAAAAAATTAAAATAAATGCAGGCGTAGGTATCGTCCGGGGTCACAGCGGGCTGGGCTGGGGCGAGCTCCGGTTTCCTTTAATGGGAAATTTTGCCTTCACGGGATGTTATAAAAAGTTTTAAGGCGATGTCTGACAGCTCTCGTGGTGTAACTTCGGGCTCTGCCGGGTGCCTCGCAGTGTCTGCCTGGCTCTTGCCCCGCAGGCAGCCCCTTCCTACAACCCCCCCGACGGACCCATTTCGCTCCCTCCGAGCACTTTTTTATTTTTAAATCCCGCGCCCGAAACCAAAGCAGCCAACTAAACCTGTGCGGCGGCTCTGGCAGCGCTGCGCGGGCACAGCCGCAGAGATCGCTGCTCTGGAGGCGCAGTTTGTGCCTTCGGTGTGTGGCTGTCGGGGCATCACGATAAATCATCACGATAAATCATCACGATAAATCATCACGATAAATCATCATTCCCCTGCCCGGGTTGCGGCTGCCCCAGGGCGGGCGCCGGGAGTGGTTCTCCCGCTCCGGCCCCGCTGGTTTTAGCCCAGTTTGGGCGTTCTGTGCGGGGCTGCAGGGCCAGCACGACAGCCCAGCACCGTAACCCATCACGATAACCCAGCACCGTAACCCAGCACGATAACCCAGCACCGTAACCCATCACGATAACCCAGCACCGTAA
>NW_020884972.1:658382-658944 GCF_003945725.1 Corapipo altera | reverse complement strand
CACTGTAACCCATCACGATAACCCAGCACCGTAACCCATCACGATAAACCCGCGCTCCCCCTGCCCGGCGGTGCCCGGGCGGGCACCGGGAGCGCTTCTCCCGCTCCCCCCTCTCCGGCCCCGCTGATTTTAGCACAGTTTATGCGTTCTCGGGCAGCACCGTTCTGTGCGTGGCTGCCGGGCCATCACCATAAACCATCACGACAACCCATCGCGATAACCCCACGGTTGCCCTGCCCGGGCTCCGCGGTGCCACGGCGGGCACCGGGAGCGCTTCTCCCGCTCCTGCGGCTCCGGCCCCGCTGCTTTCAGCCCAGTTTGTGCTTTCAGTGGCAGGACCGTTCCGTGAAGGGCTGCCGGGCCATCACGACAGCCCACCCTGACACCCTATCGCGACAGACCCGCCGTCCCCAGCTCAGGTTCCGCGGTGCCGGGGTGGGCACCGGGGGTGCTCCTCCCGCTCCGGCCCCGCTGCTTTTAGCCCAGTTTATGCGTTCAGTGGCAGGACCGTTCTGTGCGGGGCTGCCGGGTCATCCCGGTACCCCATCCCGATCTCCCATCC
>NW_020884972.1:632239-653382 GCF_003945725.1 Corapipo altera | reverse complement strand
CGGGATGCAAATGAGATGGCCTTATACGGCGGCGGGCCCCGCCCCCCGTGCGCGCTCCCGCTCCCGCCGTGTCCATGGACGGCGCGGGCGGGACCCCGCGCTCCCGGCTCCGCTGCTTCCCTTCGCCTCCTCGCCGGCGATTTATCCCCCCACCTCCTGTCTCCCACCGCCCCCCTCCCCCTTTTCCCGGATCAGGCGGCGATCAATCCTTTCTCCCCGTTCTGCAGAGAAACAGGTGATCCCCGTTAGCGGCGGCGGGTTGGCGGATGCGGTTCGCTCCTCGAAGGATGGTGGCACCGGGCGAGGCTCAGCCGGCGTAACTTTGGCTTGGCAAGAGGAGAAACTTTCTGCCCCGATTCGAAGGCGTTAAAAGCGCGCGGCGTTGAAAAGCAGAAGAAGTTGGTTTCAAAGCTGAACTTCACTTTCCTGGGATTTGTGTGTGTCAGACTCAAAGGCTGCGTCGTTTTTGCTTTTCTTCTTTTTTTTTTGTGTGTGTTTTTGTTTTTTTTTTTTTTTTTTCTTCCCTTTTCCCTTATCTCCCGAAAGGAAGCTGTTGCTAGTCGGAATAGACTTTTTAAATGTTTGGGATTCAAGATACTTTAGGAAGAGGACCAATTCTGAAAGATAAATCTCTAGGTTCTGAGATGGATTCCGTCAGGTCCTGGGTCAGAAACGTTGGGGTTGTGGATGCAAACGTAGCAGCACAAAGGTAACCGTGACTATTTCTCCCCCACTTTCCCCCTGTGTTTTATTTATTTTTTATTTTTTTTTTCTTTTTTAGGCAAGCCTTTTCTTTACTCCCTGTTGTTTGCATTTGATATTAAATTTACTTTCTCCCTTTCTGTCCCGCTCCCGGTCTCCTCTAGTCAGTGCAAATTGAAGGTGATAGCAGCAGAGCAAGGGAGAAGCGCTCCAAAACCGGAGAGCATCAGGAGTCCTAAAACCCCGTGCGGGGCTCAGATGACAGCGAGATCGGATCCTCCTTTCATTTTCTGCACCAGGAAGATGCTGGGGGAGTGGGTTGGTTGTACCCGGAGATACAGAACACTCCTTCCCGCTTCCCGGCTCACACAGCCGGATAGGAGGGGACTGAGTTAAAATTAACTGAAATTCAGATCTTCCTCCCCTAAACCCCCGGCCCATCTTGTTTTACTTAATTCGCCGTGGCCGTTGCCCAAATCTTCACCCGTGGGTTCGAGGCGGGTGACAGACTAAGCCAGGCAGGCAGAGCAGGGGCTGGGGGAGCAGAGGAGGGCACAGATATCCCGGAGCCCCGCGGGCATCCCTCTGCCCGGAGCACCTGCCCGAGTGTCCGAGAGGTCTCTGCTGAGCCCAAATGCCAGCGAACACCCCGAAACTGTTTGTTCTTTACTTGTTTGGGCGAGTTATCTCCCCCTACGCCCCTTTTTTTATTTTCTCTTCCCAGCCGAGTCGGCACAGGACAGTCTCTTCCCGTTAGGGGTAAAAGGACGAAACCCTTTTAGATATTTTATTTTCCTCCTCGGTCTCTGAAGAGCCTTAAAAAAAAAGTTAAAAAGAAAAAAAAAAAAGAAAAGAAAAGAAAAAAGCAGCAGCGTCGGGGAAGGCTAAATTGGGAACCCCGGGAATAAGTCGAGTTTTATTTAGTAGGGAGACAAGGTGAAGGGCACGAAACAGCAGATGGGACTTCAGCTGAAACAGGGACGTTTTAGAAATAGTACATCCGTGCCCCCACCCACGGCCTGATCCGGGAGCGAGGTTTTCCAAGCGCCAGGGGAGGAGTTATCAGAGTTTTATGGATGTCGATAGACCCTTTAATAAATACGACTGAGGGGAAGGAGGTTTATTCCCGAGGAAAGCGAAAGTAAAAGGAAACGGCTCCTGAGAAGCCTCTAATTCACGGGAGCGGTGGAGGTGCAGCCCGCGGTTGTGCTGCCCGCTGGCATCGCCGGGTTTTTCTGCAGAGATTCGTAATAAACCAAGAAACGCGAGTTTTTACACGCAGAATGAGAGGAAGCCCCAAACTAGGTGCAGTTGTGGCGGATGTGGTGAGTTCGCACCGTACCTGTTTGGCAAGGGAAACACGGGGAAACATCTGCAGTTCTCCGAAAGAGTCAAAATACTTTTGTCAGTGCTGTGGAGCTGTTTTGGGGACTGAAAAACAAAGATGTTCTGACTCTTAACTAGGCTGTCAGCCGCTTAATCTGTCTGTTAAGTAACAGGAGGTGCTCATGTGCGCCTATTTTCTCTGCAGTTAAGTAGAAACCGGCTTTAGGGAGAGGGGGCTACAATTAGTTTCACGAAGAAATAAAGCTGCAGCGAGGGATAGTGTGGGTAAGCAAAAGCATCTGAATCTTTCCAAGCCGGGAAATGCGTGGGAAACATCCCTGCATTTTCAGCACTCAGGGACAAGATTTGGGCAAGGGCTGATTAACCCGACTCTAAATTCTTTCCGTTTAAATCAGAAACTGAAGTCCCGGGAAGCGGTTCAAGTAACCCAGTGACTAAAGACAAACTTCGCTGCTGAGGAAAGTGGCTGCTCTGCCTGAAACTAGTTGTCTCTGCCCAAAATGTGGGTGTCCTCGAGTTGACAGCGTGCCTGTAGGAAAGATTTTAGGGTGGCTTAGTTTTGCCTGCAGGAAAAGGGACCGGGATGTGCAGGGAGCACTTCCAGACTCTCCGACACCCTCCAGCCACTTCCCACCCTGCTGCATTCCAGCCACGAGTGTGACAGGCGAGAAAATAGGTAGAGGAGGAAAGGGAAACACTCGGTGCATTTAGCAACAACTTCTTTAACACTGAGGGGCTGTAAATGATTGTTGTCCTCGGGTACAGGCAGCGGGGAAAGCCGAACTCCCATTTCAGTGCCAGCCCCGTCCCGCCCGGCTCCCGGCGGGGACCGGGGACAGAACGAGCGTGTCCTGCCTTTTCTGTTGTTTTGCTGTTACTGCTGCACAACCTGGTAATGTCTTTGTCTCTCCCCCCTCACCCCATCCCGTGTGTTTCCTCCACAGCGGAGTAGCTTTGTCCAGAGCCCACTTTGAAAAGCAGCCACCCTCCAACTTGAGGAAATCCAATTTCTTTCACTTTGTTCTGGCTCTCTACGACAGACAGGGGCAGCCCGTGGAAATAGAGAGGACAGCTTTTGTGGACTTTGTAGAAAATGATAAAGTAAGGCTTGTTACCTTTCTTCTTCCTCTTCTCCTCTCCAAATTTAATCTTCCCCCCCCCCCTGAGCTGATAACTTGTAATACCTGTTGTCCCTGACAAAACACAACCAGCGCTTGCTCAGGGTTCAGGTGTTTTCCTGGAGCTGTTGCCCTCTTTGTGCTGCTGCAGTTAAAAAAGCTTGGAAGCCACTGCTATGGCAGGAACACGGTGGGAATTCCATGCACCCACTAAAAATAAAATAAAATTCATAGGGGTTAAATGCACTTTTTTTTTCCTACCTGTTAGATCTTTTTTAGAATCCGAATAGAAGTGGAATCTCACCTGTAATATGTCATATTATCTGTTGAGTTTGATTATATATATTTCTTAAGACTCCAGGATAACTGGCAGGACTTGGAAAGCACTTGCTTTTTGTTTTGAAATCCGTGTCTTGACCACTTTGCATTTTTTCAATTATTTTCTTAGCCACAGACAAGATTTTTTAAAAATTGCGAATCATAAATAACTATTTTATAGGAAATTGCTGTTAAAAAAACCACACACACACAAAAAAAACCCCCAACAAGCGAGAAACATCCCTGTAACACAACCTTCAGGAAACAAATCTCAATAATGACTCAAAATAACATTATTGCAAAGTAATGATCACGTCAGAAACCAAACTCACTGAGCTTTCCCCCTGCTTTATATTTGAAATGCACAAATTCTTCTCAGGGTGTTGCCTTGAAAAAGTTGAGAGCACAATGGCAAATAAGAGAGGGAGAGAAGTTCTTGAACTCCTACAGGAAAAGATGTCAGCAGTATTTTGTAGTTTGTCCTGGGTCACTCGGAAGGTTAATGCATCCCAATCAGTGGATTCACCTCTCGGAATTTTAATGAACTTTGTTGTCACTTCCATCACGATTATCAGCTCTTGCATTTTAAATGTGCCAAGTTCTGGAAGGGTCTTTCTTTAATTCCCCCTCAGGAACAAGGCAACGAGAAGACGAACAACGGCACACACTACAAACTGCAGCTCCTCTACAGCAACGGTGAGTCCCCCTCCCAGCCCTCCCGGAGCCTGCAAAGGCTGGAGGTGCTGCCACTGATTCCTAAAATCCCCAGAAATCCCCCTCCACGAGGCCCCTTCAGCGCTGGGATGGGCCCCGGAGTTTACCTGGGCTTGGGGAACAAATCTCCCCGGGCTTGTTGAGGGCGTTTAATAAAGCCAAATGATGAAATATTAAGGTTTAATAGAGAAACTAAACGGGTTTGTGCTGCTGGTGAGGGAAAGGCGCCTGTCCCAACCCTGTTTATTCCTCCTCTCCCTCGCTGTAGGTGTCAGGACCGAGCAGGATCTCTATGTCAGGCTCATCGACTCGGTCACCAAGCAGGTGAGCAGAGCTGGGATGTGCCCTCTTATCCTGTCCCACCTCACCCTTCCTCTCCCCTCAACATCTCCCTGCCTGCTTTTATTCCTCTGCTTCCTTTTTGTCTCTTGTTCATCTCTATCCCACACCTGGTTTTGAGGTGAATTGAAAAATAATACTCTTCAATCTCTTTTTTCCCCCTCCTGTTACTGTGGGTTTTATCCCCTTTGCCCCAATATTTCTGTAAAGCTGCTTTCCCTGCACATAAAGGCTTTTGGGGGGGGGGGGAGATATTTATTTGCCTGAGCAGTGGTTAAAAACCCTTCCCCTCACACCTGAATGTTATTATAAATAATGCTCCTGGCTTACCCCTTTCACCTGATTTTTGTAGCCCATAACTTACGAAGGACAGAACAAGAACCCCGAGATGTGCAGAGTGCTGCTCACCCACGAAGTCATGTGCAGGTAAGAATGACTTTTATTTGCTTCCTTAGATGCCAAAAAGGCCTTTCTGCTGAAGTTGTAGGTAAGAAGAGTTTGATTTTTGTATTTATTTGTTTTGCTGTTGACGCAGAGAAGTTCTCTGGGTAGGAAGACTTTCTTTTTCACACGTGGGTAATACCTGATTTGGGTTCAAAACAGATATTTGGGGCGTTTTTTGCCTTTTTTTATGCCTTTTTTTTTTTTTCCCCCTGCAGGAGATTTAGCAACCACAGCTGTGCTGGTTTTGTTTAAACCAGGCCTTTGCATGTGCTCTTTAAATGGAGACTTTTAGATGCTGATTTCTTACAAAATTCCTCCTCACCTTAGGAGAACAAGCAGTTTAACTTATATATTTTTACCTGGAAACTACAAGGCAGTTTTGTGCCATTTTCTTTGGTGAACTATTTTAATTTTTCCTCAGTTAAAGTAACATCATCAATGCTCTTTAATTCTGCCCCCACCAAAAGAGAAACCCCTCGAACCAAAACCCAAACCCTCCCTTCCTCTATGTATGAACAATATTTAGGGGGCTTCCACTTTTTAATTAAAAATACACACAATTTTAGCATGTAAAGTTAGAAATCAGAGGGTAAAACGAGGATGTTTTTAATAACATTTGTGTAAGTCTGAAGTTACATGTACCTCATGTATGTACATCGTGCTTCCATGGTAACTTATTACTTTTCCTGTCCTCGTGTAATGAGATTTTTTTTCAATACATACAACAGTGCAAACAGCCAATGTTCTTATATTAAAACATGTTAAATTGTGCATGGAATGTTCTTTCATAACACGAGAGGCAAACTCCAATCCTGACCTTTATTAAACATTGTTTGGGATTTATTGTATCGGTGAGAGAGGGTTAAGTTTTCAGTCTGAGTGTTGCTTCTTTTAATGGTGCAGTTTGCTACTTGATTTTTTTATTTATTTATTTTTTAAATACATTTTTTTTAATTTCTTATAAGTTAAGAGCAGCTTTTTTGGGGCAGAATTTTTGTCAAGGGAAAGTCTCAGTTTCGGTCCTTAATTATTTCAATGATTCTGTTCCTTTATATAATAACAATCAAGTTTATGTATATTACTTATCTCTTGTGCTTAGCTCTCATTAATTAAAAAAATGAGCTTTTGACCAACATTTCCATATTTATGCCCAAACACAATGTATGTCATATATGAGGGATGCATAGGATGGGCTTTACAAGGACCTGTAGATCAAAGGTCTGTAAGTTACTTTATGGTACATCTAGAAGTTGTGTATGTATTTAATATATATATATATATATATATAAATCCATGCTGTTCAAAGTCTTCCCTATAACTAGGTGGGCACTAGAGAAGAAAAACCTGCATTGTGCAATTAGGCTGTGGTTTGTGCTAATAAAATAGCAGTGGCCACACTTCATCCCTCCCCACTCTCCCTGTGCAAAGTGCAGCTCTGGCTTAAAATATTCCAGCACCTCCTCATCCAAACGGACTTGCTGGAATTCAAATCAATCTGGCTTTTCTCTTGCTTCTTGGCCGTGCCTTTCTGGCATCAAATGCCCTGTTTGAGGTCCCTGATGCCTGCAAACACCCCCCCCCCCCCCGTGCTCGATTTGAGGCTGCACAAACCCAACCCGTTATTCTGATTACACCGAGCTCTCCTGCCTGACAGATCACCCAGGGAAGAATTGCAACTCGGGGACGCCCTTCACATGTAAAACACACATCAGTGCAGGAAATCAAAGGCTTTCTGTAACCTAATCAAGACATTTGAGTTTTAAACGGCCCTGTTTTCCTCCAGTGTCTCCGCCGGCTGCTCTGAAGAGGCATCACTTTGAATAACGCCAAGGGAACGGCTCCGGCTCGAGCCGAACTTGACGTTTTATTTTATTTCTTTTAAGTACAATAATCAAATCTCCCTCATTGTGAGCTCCTTAAGTGGCGGCATCAATTTTTAAAGGCCCTGGTTTAGTTCGCATTAGGAACAGTAGATAAAAATTTAATGCACTGTACCCACTCTGCTGCCCAAGTTGATGCCTCCTGCTTTTAAAAAGGAAAAACAAGAAGGGTCTGTCTGTCTTTCTGCTCTTTTTCCACTGGTTGAAGGTAGGGTTGTTTTGTTTGTTTTTTTTTTGAGGGGGTCATTTTTATAATCACACACACACAGAGATATTTTTGCTTTATAGGGACAAACACACTCAAAACTCAGCGTTTCCCCCCCAGACAGTGACAGATGCATCTTAGCAGGAAAGTTGTCTAAATATTGATGTGGCTGCACCAATCTGTCATAAACCCTGGAAAGTTCACCCCTCAACTCCCAACAACCAGTGCTTTTGGTGTATTTATTTATTTGCCCCTCTGAAATTTTCCCATTTCCATTATTTCTAATTCCCCTTATTCCAGCCTGTCCTAGGTGGGTTTATATGGAATAACACAACCCCGGTTGGAAATCAAGGTAAACACTCTCCTCTGCCGGAATAACTTTATTTCCACCCCCCTACCACCCCCCTTCTCTCTTCTTCTCTTTCTCCCAATTATCGACTAAGAGGAAAGTAGTTGTTATGCTGCTGCCAGCAACCCCCTCTGCCCTCAATGCTCAGAGGGTTAAAAGGTATTATAATTTGAACAGAAGTAGTCTCAGGCCTACAGCTGGCTAATAACAGAGTTGTATTGAGTGCGAGCGAGCCCCACAGCTGTGACTTTCGCCACAAGGCTCAGACTAGACGGGAGCTCTAATCAGCTGGGCCAGGCGGCCGCTGGGGCCCGTGTCTTTATCGGCCAGATGGTGTGAATTTAGACACTTTTGTTATGCAATTGCAGGGAGGAGTTGGGGGAGAAGAAAACAAAACAAAGGCCACCATGCTGTGAGCTTATTTGAGTTTGAAATTAGAGACAGATTTTTTTATTTATTTATTTATTTATATTTATTTTTATTTATATTATTTATATTTATTTATTTTATATTTATTTATATTTTTCATTTATTTTTATTTTTATTTATTTTTATAATTATTTATATTTATTTATATTTATTTAATTTCTTTAATTTATTTATTTAATTAATTTATTTTATTTATTTTATTTATTTATTTTTATTTATTTATTTTTGGGGGTTTTTATTTAATTTATTTAATTTTTTTTGTTTGATTTTTGTTTACTTATTTATTTATTTAATTTTGGTGTCGGAGGCTGAATTTTTTTAAAGCTGTTTTTAGGATGTAAGTTTGGCTCTCTGGAAACTCTAATTGTAGGGCTGATGTTGTCTCTTCACAATACAACCCACCATTTTCTAATTAGAGCAGAAAGTATAAGAACAAAAGGTGTAGAAAGCAGAAGACTTCAGCCTTGATATTCTTGTCTTAAACAAGTGAGCATCTCTGAAGCCCAGCATTGTAGCAGAAATGTAAATACTGGGGAAGTCACCCCAATAATTTGCTTAAAGACCCCAGACCACTTATTTGAGTTTGAAATTAGAGAGGTTTAGTTTTTATTTCTTTTTATTTTGGTGGTGGGGTGAGAGTGGGGTGAATTTTTAAAGCCATTTTAGGCAAGTGTGAGGATGTAAGTTTGGCCTTCTGGACACTCAGTTTGTAGAGCTGGTGTTGTCTCTTGGAGCTTTTGGTTTTCTGGGTTTGTTTTTAGTTTTTTCCTGGACCATTCAAAACACAAACCACCATTTTCATCATTTAAATCTAATTAGAGGAGAAAGTATAGCAACCAAAATTGTTGAAAATAGAAGTCTTCAGCCTTGACATTCTTGTCTTAACCAAGTAATCATCTCTGAAGCCCAACACTGTAGCAGAAATGTGAATATTGGGGAAGTCACCCCAATAATTTGCTCGAAGAGAATATTGTAGGTTTGACTCTGGACCACTTATTTGAGTTTGAAATTAGAGATAGATTTTTTTATTTCTTTTTATTTTGGTGTTGGGGTGAGGGCAGGGAACTTGGGAGCTGAATTTTTAAAGCCATTTTAGGCAAGTGTGAGGATGTAAGTTTGGCTTTCTGGAGAATATTCCAAGAGAATATTATAGGTCTGGACCACCAGAGTTTGGGGTTTTTGGGGTGGACTGGAATTGGAACGAGTTCATTGTGTTCCAGGCAGCACTTGTGGAACAAACCAGTGGCAATGTTGGTGCTGGATACTGAGGTGAAACACTTGGAAATGGGCATTTAAAGATCTGAGAGGTTCTTCTGCTGAAATGTTGGGCTGAAACATCCTCAGTCTCACTGTGGTTTCCTAATTATTCACTGCAAGTGACTCTTCTCCCTAATCAGGATTTTTTTTCGTATGGATTTGGGCTCCCAAAGTGTTACAGTCAAAGGGAACAAACCCCACCACTCTGAGCAAAATCTGTGACCCCAAAGTGATAAGAATGTAGATGTTGGTAAAACGCTTGGAGAACTTCAGCTGCAAGGCACGGGTTTGGAAAGAAAGTGTTTATATATTAAAAATATAAAAGTTCAGAACTGCAGTAATTGGGAAAAGGAAAATAAAATGAGATGCACTTATTGCAGAACCTAGACAGGTTCAATCTCACATAACTCACCCTAAAAAACTCTGCCAAGGAGTGGTAACATCTCTGGAAGAGTGGGTGAGGTGCTGGGATGTGGTTCAGGTGCTGCTGGTGGATCCTTGAACGTTCCTGTGGTGCAGGGCAACCAGAATGATTTTAGCAGCCACCTGCAAAAGTTACATGAGTAAAGGAGATTTCATTTATTCTTATGGCAAAGAGGGGAAGCAACTGCTCTTTCAGCTGTAAAAAAACAAAGGGAACACGACAGAAATATTTTTAAAATTGAGTTCCTTCTGTTGCTTTATTACAGGGACACATAAACCAGCAAGGCATTTATTCCCAGTGTTATTTTCGATGCCTCCTTCCACTGGACATGTCAGAGAACATGCCAAATTTCTGTTATTCTGAGAGGGTTCTCTGCTTTTTTTGGGGTGGGTTTATTATTATTTTTTCCTTTAGAAAACATCTCACATCCTGGCTTTCAGTACAAAAATACCCCCATTCTTCAGAAACGACTCTCAGAGCGGGGGAAATACATAAAAGAGGCACTTTAAAATAAAGTTGGGAGAAGGAGGGAGTGGGATATTCCGAGCTGGTATGAATTTCCAGAGCTGCACTGAAGTCGATGGAGCCCTGACAATTTACAGCAGCTCCAGGGGCTGCCCCAGGGATTTTTAAATATTTAGTGTCTCCTTTTATTTTAAAAGGACTGGCATCGATGAGTAAGTGCAGGTTTGAGGCAATGCAGGAATGTTGAAACACGTGGAGCTGTTATTCAAACAGTGCTGCCACTTCCAGCTCATCTCACTGGGCAATTCCTGGGAACAGGAGATTCCTGGAACACCCTGGAAGTGCAGGAGGAAATGCAGGCACTTGGAATTTTTCATATCTGAGAGAGTTTTTTTGTCTAACTGCTTGTTTTAGGGTTTATAATTGAATATTAGGCATATCAAGGAATAAAAAAGCCACTTCCATGTTTTATACTGCCTTCAGTGAGTTCAAGTATTTTATTGAAATTAATTTTTTTTTTTATTTCATTTTTGATCCTTCTGCTCCCTGGCTGGAAAACTGTGGGATTGAGACTGACTGGAGAATTCTATGGGTGTATTGAGCACCTCTCACACCTCTGTACAAAACCCTTAAAAATGTCCCCATATTTGTAAATTTGAATAATCTCTGCAGGATGAAACATCATTGGGAAAGACATTTGAGTAACTTAAGGCACAACCTGATCTGGTGATTTTTGAGGGATATTGGGCTTCTAAGAGAGTCTTCTTAAAGTTTTGGGGGCCTCCATCCTCCCTCTCCCCTGTTGGCTTTGGTTGGAACAACCTCCTCGAGCATGAAAACAGCTTCAATCTTCAAACAGATTTTTGTGTTGCTACAAATTATTAAAATTGTGATTTTTTTTTTTTTTTTTTCAGAGTAAAGACTGTTTTTAGAGTCTATTAAACTTTTGGTTCTCAGCTGCTCTATGTGCAAGGAGCATCACCCATGTCAATGGGTATATAAATTAAAAATAAATTGTCTCTTGATTTTAATATTATTTTTGAATTAATTAATATTATTATTATTGTAAAAGTGTATAAATAATTAATTCAAAAATAATATTAAAATCAAGAGACAATTTATTTTTAATTTTATTAAAAATATTATTATTATTGTAAAAGTGTATAAATATATGCTTAATCTTAAGGTCTTATCATGACTGAAACAATTGCAAAGGGATTGCAAATGCCAAACTGGAAAACATCCCTTCAGATCCTTACTGGCAACTAAGTATGTTCAGCTTCTGGTTTTTCATTTAGCCTTGAAGTTTAAACTTTAGTTGAGCATAAAACTTAGGGGCTACTCGATATAAAATAATCAAAAAATCAGTTATTGCAATAGAACAAACCATCAGTCAGTTCTAACACCTTTTGATGGACTTTTAACCCTCCACAACACGTGGGGCTCGTGCCTGTAATGACATTATGACATCTGTTAATCACTTATTGTATTTCTAAATATCCCTTTAGTCTAAAGTGTGACCATATTGCTGCTCATTTCTGGCTGGGAAATCCAAAAAAAGGATCACAGGGATCCAAGTGCCCAAATCCAGCTGGGACCAGCCAGGACTTGGGCACCCAATTCCCTTAATTCTCCTCCCTTCTGGAATGCCCAGCCAGAATTTCCACCCCTCTGGAGCCCCAAGGGTTTGCTGGAATATTTTCTCTGGTTCCTTTGCTGGGAGCTGTCCCAGCAGTTCTTTAATTTGGGTTTTCTTTCCCTCTCCAGTCGGTGCTGTGAGAAGAAAAGTTGTGGCAACAGGAACGAGACTCCGTCCGACCCCGTGATCATCGACAGGTAGGAGATGAACCTTCCTGTTCCCACAAAAGCATCCCAGAATTGTTCTTCCCACTCTGAGGCATCTTTCTTGCTGGTTGTCTGTCGGTCTCTGCCCCTTGACAAAGCTGATGTTTATTTTTTCAATCCATGTTGATGTTTATTTTTCTGCGGGTGTCGTTTCTATGGGGGCCGAATATTCCCCGTGTGCACCTGGAATAATTTCTGCTCCCAAGGGATGTGATCCAACTGGATTATTGAAGGGAGATAAAGCTTTGAGCAGCTTCAGTGATGTTCCTTAACAAAAAGAAAACAATGTTTTTGCAGAAATGTGGGGAGGAAGGAAGGGGTAAAGGCAAAGGTGGGACGCGTCGGGGGGATTAAAACTGACAGTCTGAACAATTTTAAGCAGAACAGCTGCTTCAAATATTACTCAGGTCCAGGTTCTCTTGCCAGTTTACAGGTAATAACATCAATAGGGGAGAGCAGCAGTTTGCTAAATCATGACCTGGTACATTAAAAGTTGTGTTTGGTGTAAGAAAACTTGCCTGTGGAACTCAGTGGGTCAGCAGTGCTCGAGATCTGGAGCTCAGCAAGGTTCAAACAGGAAAAATCAGAACAGGCAGAGCTGTTTGAGAAAGGAGCACAAACAAGCAAGGGCTCCAGGAGGAGAACAGTAAATAAGGAAGAGCCAGGAAGAAATGTTTCCCCCCAGATTATTCTGCAGTGACTGTTTAAAGAGTTCCCTCTCCCTGAAGCAGCTGGTACGAGGGGCCAGTGGAGAGTTGCTGCTGGAGTCGATTGATTGTGGATTCAGTTTTTATGTCTGTCTGTGTCTGGTGTGTTCCACCTCCAGCCTAATAAGCATTATTTTGTCCTGGTATTGCTTGTGAATCTTCTTTGGCGTTCAGAAATGGTCAAGCTGGTTTGAATAAAGATCGACAATTGTTCCCTTAATTTTTTTCATCCTGGTAAATCTAAATAATTTTGGAACACTGCTGTGATGGGGTTCTTCCACTCGTGGTTTTCTCTTTTAATTCTGTGCTTACAAGTTGTGGTTGGGGCCAGAGCTGGAGCTGGGTTGGTTGGGTGGGTGTGGGGGGCAGTTTCCTGACTGGAAGCACAAGTCTTAGATGTGCCATCTTGACCTTTCCTAAGAAATTTCGAGCTTATTTTTGGCTGTGTTGATGTTTGCTATGAAATCTGCATTTGGGAGCTTTCCAACCTGAAGTCTGAATTTTGTAAAGCCTGTGTTGCTGCTGGAGGAGCAGAATGATGTCAGGCACTATCTTGGCCTGGGAGTTAAGCCCAGGAAAGGGGTAGTTCCTACCCTTACCTGAATTTTTGTCATCCTGAGCAAGCTGTCCAGCCCTGTGCAAAATGAAGGTTCTGATGCTTTCTGTGAGGATTTGAGACCTGCTGATGTAAAAGGCAATGGGAGGGGAAACTCTTAGAAACCACAGGGTTATTCTTTTGAACAACTGTGTGTGAAATGTGCATCACAGGGGACCTGAGTGCTCAGTGAGTCCTAAACCTTTCCTAAGTTCTACTCTAAGCCCAGAACTTCCTGCTAACAGCAACAGGCATTCCCTGGGCATGGAAGCATCCTCGAGGTTCAGGCTGGCACTTTATTTCTGTGTGTTGGTCCTTCCCTTCCACCCCTCTGTGTGTGTCTCAATTGCACGTGAAATCTGGAACTCAGCAAGGATGGATGAGGGAAGGAAGGGAGCCAGCCTGATAAAGCTGCTGCTTTTGGGTTTAAAGGCAGTCACTCAACCAGACTCAGGCCACAGAGGAAGGAAATGACTCCAAATCTGCTCTGCTCTCTGGAGATGACATGGCTTAGTGAACAGAGTGGGGAATAAAAGCTAAACTCAAAGCTGAATATTTCTCTTTTTTTTTTTTTTACCACTAACCTGCAGTGCAGCATCGAGCAGTGACTCCTCCTTCTGTACAGTTATTTCTGCACAGCTCTTTCTGTTCCCCCTCTTCACCCAGTCAAACAAGGCTTGAGCAGCCAGGGCTGATCCTGGGCACTGCATCAGAATCAACACATGCAGTGCAGGTACAACACCAGAGTTCTGGGCACAGAGGAATCCTTGGCTGGTCTCTCATCCTCCCATATTCCCAATATTCACCCTCCCATATTCCCAGCAATAAGTACAACTGCTTGGGAGTTTAAGTGCCCAGCCCACTCACCCAAAATACACATAATGGGGTGAATTTTTTTTGTCTTACAACCAAGCAGAAAACATTTCTGCAGAGTCCTGTGTGCTCAGAACTCGGGGATCTGGGCAGCATTGCTTTTATTTATTTAGAGGGGGGGCTTTATATGGTTTCTTTACAGGAAAACTTTCATGCTTAAGGACTTGGTAACCGGTGGAATTGAAGTTCTGAAATGCAATTTGCACCCCTGGTGATCATGTGGGTCACTAAATAAGATTTTCAGTTCATTTCTTTCATGGTGTGGTTTTTTTAATTTATTTTAAAACAAACTACGGGTTTTCTTTGAGTAATAATTGGAACAAAGGTGTTTTTTCCTCTGTTTGAAGTGATAGGAAAATGTAAAAACACGGCTGCTACCTTGTGACAGGTCCCCAGAGCAGTGAAACAAGTGAAGTGGGGAGAGAAGGGATGGCAAAAATACATTTGTGTTGTGCAGAGCTGTGTCTAAACAGAGTGTGCACAGTGAGACAGGACCAGGGGTTCATGGAATAGGATCACAGGATCACTGAGGCTGGAAAGATCTCCGAGGTCATCGAGTTCAGCCACTAACTGAACATCATCCACCAGCAGTGCAGTGATTTCTCCTTTATTTGTTTCTCTCCCCACTTTTTGTGCTTCCAGAGCCCAGTTCTCAGACCTGTTCACTGCTGGAGGCAGACACAGTTCCTTGGTGTTCCCCAAGTCCAGGGGACTTGTTATCCCTGTTTGGAAAGGAAGAAACAGTTCAGTGGGAAAGAAATGTCGGCCATGTGGTTGTTGTTGGGTGGTTTTTTTTTTTTCTTCCCCTTGAAAGAATTCCAAAAGTTCTTATGCTGAATAAAACATTTCTGCAAAGTGACCTTTGCTCTGGGGACTGGATTTAGATCCCAAGGACCTCGCAGTTATTTTTCCACTGGCTCTTGGAAACGAGGATGTTTCTATAGGAAAAGGAGCTTCTTCACCAGAATTCAGTGTGTGCCTTGTCCCACAGACAAAGATCCGTGGGGTACATTGGAATATTTAGGTTCTTGTGGTGTTCTGAGTCAGAATTTCAGGGTAACTCTGACCAGACTCTGGTTTCCCAGCGATGACACAGCTCAGCTCCTGCTGTTGCAGACATTAAAACCCACATGAACTCCCCTGGAGCAGAGCACTGCAAACACCCCCCCAAAACACCCTTGGAATTACATTTTTAACCCACAATCGCTCGCACTCCGGGTTTTTTACACAACACGAGCCACCATCAGTTCTCAAAACCTCCCAACAAGCTTTAACTTTGTGTCCAGGAGCCAAATTAATCCAAACTCCACGGGCTGTGGTGTGTTCCCAGCGTGGATCACAGCACTGGGGGATCCATCCCATCTCCCTGCTCGGGTTTTGAAGTCGGTGTCTGCGGGATTGGGAGGTTTTAAGAGACTTCAGAAATGTAAATGTTGGGTTTTTTCCCCCCTTCATGGCTCAAGTGGTGGTTCTTGAAGTTCCTTGTGGTTCCCAGAAATCAGAGTGTGAACTTGGTGTGCTGATGTTTCTTTTATTGAAAGTGTGGAAAGGGATTTGAAGTGGAGGGGTTGGAGAACTTTTGGACAGAAGGGTGGAAGCTCCTTCTTTTAAAGGTGATGCTTCCAAATGAAAACTGTATTTTCTCAAGCCTAGATTATAATTATTTAGTTTGCTGCCTTTCCCACCTCAGTTATGCCCATAACAAGGAACTTGGTGTTAGGGTTAAGAGGTCGTGGATGCTACAAATCAACTTAATTCCTCACTTTACTGCAGATTTTCTCTCTAATTTTAGGTGATCTGTGTGGCTTTGGGTAGAAATTCCCCATTCATCAAATGGGAACGATCTTTTGAGTTTTATTTTCTTTGTGTTTCTTGAAGATTTAAGCTCTTTAGAGAAGGTCATTTTGTGTGCTTGTTACTCTTATTGCTTTAATGAGTTTACTGAGACTGTGATCTAATTGAAGCCTCCAAGGTACTGGGGAGAATTGGGTGACTTTTTTGGTTGAACAGTTTATTTGCTCTTCTTTTTTTTTTTTGTATTTTTTTCCCCTTTTTAACAGAGAGAAACAATCAAAAGACATTTCTATGTGACTCAAACGAAACCTCTTAAGAATCAAAAGAAAGTTTTACGAAATTCAAACGAAATGTCTTAATTGCAATAAAAATGCAGCATCACTGGGGTGGGACAGATTTTTTGTTGCTGCAGGGGAAATTACTGGGAGCAGCCCAACAAACTGAGCACAAGCCCTCTGTAGGTTCTGCCTTTGTGGTCTTCTGCTGTCTTTGGGCTCATGGAACAAAATCATTCAGCTCAGATGCTTTCCCAGCCTGAGACCTCGAGTCCAATCCCTCCTGCTTTTATCCTAAACTTTTCCTGATTGTCCCGTAAGGAGTTTAATGTGTGTTGTTACAACATTTTACTTATTTATTTATTGTGATTTATTTATTTAATGGGTCTTGTTACCACATTTTACTTAGTTGTTTATCGTGGGGTAGCTGGATGGGGTTGGAGGGGATTGTTGGGATGTGGGGAATGCCACTGTGGGTTGGGATGGGCTCTAACCAGTGAGGGTTAGATGGCATTGCCTGGCACCAGCTGAGCACTGGGCACACTGGTTTCAGGGGGTGGGGAACTGCAGCATCCATCAGCTGACACGTGCTGTCAGCATTTGGGGGTTTATGGTTATTATTTAACAAAAAAAACACCCACTCCAAGCCATGAGCACAGCTGGCAGCTTGTCAGCATCTCTGGGAAGAAGCAGAGGAGCCTGGATGACATTCCTGGGCCGTGGGGGTCCAGCCCTTCCTGCACAATCAGGGCACCAGGGATGGAGCTTTCCTTCCCTGCCGGTCCCTGCCCTACCTGCTGGATGGATAAGCAGAGGAGGGAGCTTTCCCTGGATCCCTGGCACCTTTCACAGGTACTAAAGCTCCCTTTGGAAAGGCAGCTGTTGGCTCAAACAGCTCAAAAAGACTCAAACCCTGGGACCTGCAGTGTCAAAGTGCTCTGTGTGAGGTGTCCACCACAACAGGGCTGGGCTTTACATCTTCTGGGGGGGGGTGTCCCTCCATCCACAGCTCCCCATCCCTAAAAATGGCACCTTTCATTTGGAAGGATCTGACTTGACCTAAGTGTAGAATTCTGGCCATCCTGTTTCTTTTCCCTTTTTCTTTATTTCTCTTTCCCCTTCTTTCCTCTTAATCTCAGCCATCTGAAAAGGACTTTATCTCTTTCATCCAGGATTTATCCCTTCCATCCATCATCCCTTTATCCTGACTAAATGCCCTTTTGGGCTGAGCCCCAAAACCACTGGGTGACACAAGGTCGTTTCCCAAAGCTCAGGGGCAGAACAGCCTGAATGGAGAGATCTGGATCCCATTCCCACTGACCCAGAGCTGCCCTGTCCCCTCAAGTCACACAAACCCCTGCCTCAGTTTCCCCCTTAAAGCCAAGCATTAGTGATCACCTGGCTGTGGAAAGTGGCTTCAGGCCCTTGAACAGGAGTTTTTGGTTTTGTTGTTCATATCTGTGCTGCCAGGAGGGTTTAACCTCCGTGGCAGGGTCCCATTGTGTCGCAGTTTGAGACCCTCAAAAATCCGATTTCCAAGTTCAGTTTCCTTGCTCTGCTCTGTTCTCCTGCTCCCTGTGAGCCTGCCAAGGTGGAATAAACATCTCAAATCTGTTGCTGCTCTGGGGTGAGACCAGGAGCCACAATCCACACAGCCCTTCTCAGCCCCCTGTGTGCTCCAGTCCCCCCTTCCAAGCCCCCCAAACCTACAATGATCCCTCCTCTTGTCCTAGGGAGCCCCAGTCCTTTGTTCCCTGCTAAACCCTGCTCTCCTGCAAAGAGCTGCTGTTGTGCCATCTGTCTCTTTATGAATTTTTTAGTAGACTGGATGTTTGTGGGGAGTCAGTAACTCAAAGTGCACTATCCCAGCCATTTGACAAGTGCTTCTCTTAGTGCTTAATTTGTTTGTTTGCTTCTTTTTGGTTTTTTTTCCTCTTTAAGACAAAAAAGAAAATTCTTTACTAGTTTGCTGTCCAAAACATCTTGAAATTTTTGATGTGTACAAACACTTAGAGCTTGTAAATGGACTAAACTGGAGACTAGCTTGTGTCACTTAATGTTTTTCATTTTGTGTTGACAGACAACAGATTTTCCAGCAAGCTGGCGAGTCAAAAGAAGCTTAAACATCTTTTTGAGCCCACTAGAAAAATGAAAATAGGCTGCTTTGGTCTGTGGAAGTCCTGGGTTCTGCTCCCTGTATTTTTCTAGCCATTCACAGAATCTCTGTTTAACTATAAACCACGTGTGTACCTGCTTTTCTCTGGTAACTCAAAGATACATGTGCTGAGAATTGATGGGTGGCAACACTGTGGTGATGTGGGAAACTGGTGTTGTTGCAGTGGAGATGGTTTTGGAAGGATTTAAAAAGTTACTCTCCCCACTCTCAGACTGGTTGGTTGCTGAGGGTGTTGCTGCTCCTGCAAGGAAGCAGGAAATAAATGAGTTTAAATCACTGCTGATTTTCAAGCACAGATTTATTGGGGAATTAGACAGAGCTGGAACCTCCTTTGCACTGTTGTTCTGTACCATGTGCTGGCACTGTGACTGTGCAGCCCTTTCATCCTGGGCACCTCACCCCAGAGATGCTTCTGGGGATGTGTTGTCAGGGAAAACACTGTATTTGTGGGATTCTCAACCAGTGTTCATCACTTTAGCTCCACTGAATCTGTGACTGGATCACTCAGCACATGTTCTGGTTTGAGAACTACAAGGGAAACATGGGGAAGTCTAAGCAAGGACATATTATACAATTTAAAGAAATACAATCTGACTATTGCTACTACTGCCTGGAAGCTTTAAGAAAATAAGCCCAATGAAGACAAGACCCAAAGGATTTTAGCAATTCTGCATAAATCTGATAAGCTTCTATGATGCTTTAGAGCAGTTTGGACACAAGCATGGATGAATTCCAATCTTGTTAGATTAGTTGTGCTGCAGTTGAGATAAAAACACTGATGGTGCTGGCTGGGTAAATCCTGCCTGAGCAAGGCAAAGTCCTGAGCAGAGTTTAAACACAGTGCAGGAAAACCCTTTGTCCCCTTTTAAATTGGAGCTTTGTCCCTGCAATGAGGAGAATTTGATGCAGTTTTTGCTTGTGAAAAGTGAGTGAGGAGGTTGAGGGGCTGCAGAGCCAGGAGGGCAGTGTGAGGAGCCACTGCAATCAATGGGGTTGGTAGTAGTGGAAAGGGGAATGGAATACAAGTTTCCCATGAACCAAAGCACCTCTGGGAATAGAAGCTGAGGATAAAGTCACTGTGCAAACAGCACAGAAGAAATTCTGGGCACGTGGAGCAGTCGTGTGTGACACGGGACCTCCACAGCTCAACTCTTTGGGAGTGGGTCCGTGTTTGCCTGGATCCATCTGCGCTCATCAATGAAAAAACCAATATTCCAGAGTGTTTGCATCCTAATTAAAGCATCCTCTGTGTATTTATGACCTGAAATACTCTTCCTTATCACTTTTGCATTCCCCTTGGCCTCTGTCTAGACCCGGTTTTATGGACTTGTCACTTCATCCACCCCAACCTTTTTTGTTGCTGCCTCTCGCTTTCCTTTTGAACCTTTTGGTTCCCTCCATCCCTTCCTCGGGTGTTGCTCTCACCATCTGTTTCTGGGGGGGGATCTCATAGATTTTCCTGCCCTGGAAACATCCCAGGATTTCAGCCTCTCTGAAGCCAGAGCTTCACCCCTGGAGGAGTCCTCCCAGTTAACGTGCTCCTGCTTTCAGATCCTCCCAATTAGTGTCTCCTGCTTCCAGGAAGGGTTTGAAATCATTTGTCCTGCTTGGAACACCAATGAAGGCAAGACTGAGACTGAAAATATCTAATGGATATCTGAAGCTTGTTCTGAAGTCAGCTGGAGGTGTAATTTTAAAGCCATTAAGGGTTGACATGGGCTGCCCAAGATGATGTAGGAGGCAGAGTTTGTGACACAGGGAGGAGTGGAATCCCAGTCGTGTGTGTTCCACCACGGAAGCACGTCCTGGAACTGCATTTCCTCTCTGCAGCTGGAATTCATATTCCCATTTTTCTCCCTGATCTGGATCTCTGACACGCTGCTGTCATCCAACCCACCTTTTCTTTTCTCCTTTTCCCTTCATTTTATTTTTCCTTTTCTCTCCACACTCCCCTGCTCGTTTCCTTCACCAATAAATGCTGATTTCTCCACGGGCTTTCCACTTATAGCTCCACATTTGGTGGCTTTCCCTTCAAGTGGAGTCCATGGAGCTTGTAAATTGTGTTGGATCAGTGAGCCCATAATGAGGCTTCTAAGTCCAAACAGTGCAAGTCTGCTGGGATTTTATTGTTCATAAAGCTCCTTCCCTGGGGAGTGATAGAGCCATTAGGTGTGTGCTGTGTTTAATATTTGGCCATGACAGGAAGCAATAATTTTCCATCTTTTACTGTGGCTCCCCAGTTGTTTTTAAGCACTCAGCTTATTTGAGTCTCGGGGACTGGGAGCCCATTAGGCAAAAGGCTCTTCCCTGCGTGGGGTTGTGTCTTCCTACAAAGGCTATTTCAAGAAAATAAAATAAAATGAAGTGGCAACTGATTGTTCTGTGGTGGCTGGAATCACTTGACCCTCTCAGGAGCTCCCAGTGGCTGCCAGGAGTTGGCAGAAAGCTCTTTTCCCCACAAAATGGCATTTCTCACGCTGACTGGGGATTTATTTATTTGTTATTTAGCACAGCAGAGAACAACCACTGTTTATATGTGTTCAAACCCTTGCATGGGCCCTTCACTTGAGAGCTGGACTCGATGATCCCTGTGGGTCCCTTCTAACTCAGAACATCCCCTGACTCTGTGACACAATATGGGATGGGTTTGGGTATTTATCTCACACAAATCTTATCTTGTGTCAAATCTTCATTTAATGGCAGCAGAAGCAGGGGCAAGGTTGTGTTCAAGTATTCTGGAAGTGGTTTTATATCTATATATCTATATATCTATATATCTATATATCTATATATTTCTTTATTTTTCTATATCTATATATCTATCTATCTATTTCTATATCTATCTATATATCTATGTATCTATCTATCTATTTCTATATCTATCTAT